>NW_026974886.1:0-333001 GCF_030014295.1 Loxodonta africana
CTCAGTCAGAACATTAAGTCTGGTCTTTTTATGAGAATTTGGGGTCTCTATCCCACTGCTCTCCTGCTCCCTCAGGGCTTCTCTGTTGTGTTCCCTGTCAGGACACTCATCGATTGTAGCTGGGCACAATCTAGCTCTTCTGGTCTCAGGCTGATGTAGTCTCTGCTTTAAGTGGCCCTTTCTGTCTCTTGGGCTTGTAATTACCTTGTGTCCTTGGTGTTATTCATTCTCCTTTGATCCAGGTGGGTTGAGACCAATTGATCCATCTTAGACGGCCGCTTCTAGCGTTTAAGACCCCAGACACCTCTCTCCAAGATGGGAAGTAGAATGTTTTCTTAGTAGATTTTATTATGCCAATTGGCTTAGTTGTCCCCTGAAACCATGGTCCCCAAACCCCTGCGCCTGCTACGCTGACCTTCACAGCATTCAGTTTATTCTGGAAACGTCTCTGCTTTTCTTTTAGTCCAGTTGTGCTGACCTTGCCTGTATTGTGTTATCTTTCCCATCACCTAAAGTAGGTCTTTTGTACTATCTAATTAGGGAATACCTCTCTCCCACCCTCCCTACCTCCCCCTCTCTAAACCATCAAAGAATATATTCTTCTGTGTTTAAACTATTTCTTGAGTTCTTATAATAGTGATCTTATAAAATATTTGCCCTTTTGCAACTGACTAATTTCACTCAGCATAATGCTGTCCAGATTCCTCCGTGTTATGAAAGGTTTCACAGATTCATCACTGTTCTGTATCGATGTGTAGTATTCCATTGTGTGGAATACCATAATTTATTTATCCTTTCATCCATTGGTGGGCAACTTGGTTGCTTCCGTCTTTTTGCTATTGTAAATAGTGCTGCAATGAACATGGGTGTGCATATATCTGTTCATGTAAAGGCTCTTATTTCTCTAGGATATATTCCAAGGAGTGGGATTGCTGAATCTTATGGTAGTTCTATTTCTAGCTTTTTTTCGAAAATAATTTTTATTGTGCTTTAAGTGAAAGTTTACAAATCAAGCCAGTCTTTCACACAGAAACCCATATACACCTTGCTACACACTCCCAATTACTCTCCCCCTAATGAGACAGCCCACTCTCTCCCTCCACTCTCTCTTTTCATGTGCTTTTCACCAGCTTCTAACACCCTCCACACTCTCATCTCCCCTCCAGGCAGGAGATGCTAACACGGTCTCAAGTGTCCACCTGTTCCAAGAAGCTTACTCCTCACCAGCATCCCTCTCCAACTCATTGTCCAGTCCAATCCGTGTCTGAAGAGCTGGCTTCAGGAATGGTTCCTGTCCTGGGGCAAAAGAAGGTCTGGGGATCATGACCACTGCGGTCCTTCCAGTCTCAGTCAGACCATTAAGTCTGATCTTATGAGAATTTGGGGTCTGCATCCGACTGTTCTCCTGCTCCCTCAGGGGTTCTCTGTTGTGTTCCCTGTCAGGGGGCAGTCATCAGTCGTAGCTGGGCACCATCTAGTTCTTCTGATCTCAGGCTGATGTAGTCTCTGGTTCATGTGGTCCTTTCTGTCTCTTGGGCTCATAATTACCTTGTGTCCTTGGTATTCTTCATTCTCCTTTGATCCAGGTGGGTTGAGACCAATTGATGCATCTTAGATGGCTGCTTGCTAGCATTTAAGACCCCAGACACCACTCTTCAAAGTGGGATGCAGAATGTTTTCTTAATAGATTTTATTATGCCAATTGGCTTAGATGTCCCCTGAAACCATGGTCCCCAAACCACTGCCCCTGCTACGCTGACCTTCGAAACATTCAGTTTATTCAGGAAACTTCTTTGTTTTTGGTTTAGTCCAATTGTGCTGACCTCCCCTGTATTGTGTGCTGTCTTTCCCTTCACCTAAAGTAGTTCTTATACACTATCTGATTAGTGAATGCCCCTCTCTCCCCCTCCCCCCTCCCCCCTCTCGTAACCACAAAAGAGTGTTTTTTTGTATGTTTATCTTGTATCCCAATACTCTGCCGAACTCTTCTATTAGTTTCAGCAGTTTTCTGGAGGATTCCTTAGGGTTTTCTGTGTATAAGATCATGTTGTCTACAAATAGATATAATTTTTCTTCTTCCTTGCCAATCTGGATGCCCTTTGTTTCTTTATCTAGCCTAATTGCTCTGGCTAGGACCTCCAGCAAAATGTTGAATAACAGTGGTGATAAAGGGTATCCTTGTCTGGTTCCCTATCTCAATGGGAATGCTTTCAGGCTCTCTCCATTTAGGATGATGTTGGCTGTTGATTTTTTTTTTTTTTTTGTACAAATGCCCTTTATTATGTTGAGGAATTTTCCTTCTATTCCTATTTTGCTGAGAGTTTTTATCCTGAATGGATGTTGAATTTGTCAAATCCCTTTTCTGCATCAGTTGATAAATTCATGTGATTCTTCTCTTTTATTTATTTACATAGTGGATTACATTAATTGTTTTTCCAATGTTGAACCATCCCTGCATACCTGGTATGAATCCCACTTGGTCATGGTGAATTGTTTTTTTGACATGTTGTTGAATTCTATTGGCTAGAATTTTGTTGAGGATTGTTGCGTATCAGTTCATGTGGAACATAGGTCTGTAATTTTCTTTTTTTGTGGTGTCTTCAGCTCGTTTTGGTATCAGGGATATGCTGGCTTCATAGAATGAGTTTGGGAGTATTCCGTCCTCTTCTATGATCTGAAATACCTTTACTAGTAGTGGAGTTACCTCTTCTCTGAAAGTCTAGTAGAACCGTGCAGTGAAGCTGTCAGAGCCAGGATTTTTTGGGGGGAGTTTTTTGATTATCTTTGCAATCTCTTCTTTTGTTATCTGTCAATTTAGCTCTTCTACCTGTGTTTGTGTTAGTTTAGGTAGATAGTGTGTTTCTAGGAATTCATCCATTTCTTCCAGGATTTCCAATTCGTTAGAGTACAATTTTTCATAGTAATCTGATATGATTCTTTTAATTTCAGTTGAGTCTGTTGTAATATCACCCATCTCAATTCTTATTCGGGTTATTTGTTTCCTCTCCTGTTTTTCTTTTGTGAGTTTGGCCTATGGTTTATGAATTTTTTTGATTTTTTCAAAGAACCACCTTTTGGTCTTGTTAATTCTTTCAATTGTTTTTCTGTTTTCTATTTCATTTAGTTCAGCTCTAATTTTTATTAAATGTTTTCTTCTGGTGCTTGAGGGTTTCTTTTGTTGTTTTCTTTGTATTTATTAAAGTTGTAGGGATAATTCTTAGATTTTGGCCCCTTCTTCTTTTTTGTATGTGTGTATTTATTGATATAAATTCACCTCTGAGCACTGTTTTCACTGTGTCCAAAAGGTTCTGATAGGAAGTGTTTTCATTCTCATTGAATTCTATGCAATCCTTTATTTCATCCTTAATGTCTTCTATAATCCAATCTTTTTTGAGCAGGGTATTGTTCAGTTTCCAAGAGTTTGATTTCTTTTCCCTGTTTTTTCTGTTATTGATTTCCACTTTTATAACGTTATGGTCAGAGAAGATGCTTTGTAATATTTCGACGTTTTGGATTCTGCTAAGGCTTGCTTTATGACCTAATATGTGGTCTATTCTAGAGAATGTTCCATGTGCACTAGAAAAGAAAGTATACCTGTTTGTTATAGGTCTATGAGGTCATGTTGGTTGATTGTGGCATTTAGATCTTCTGCGTCTTTATTGATCTTCGTTCTGGATGTCCTGTCCTTTCCTGAAAGTGATGTGTTGAAGTCTCCTACTATTATTGTGGAGCTGTCTATCTCACTTTTCAATGCTGATAGAGTTTGTTTTATGTATCTTTTAGTCCTATCATTGGGTGCATAAACATTAAATATGGTTATATCTTCTTGGTATTACTGTTCCTTTAATCATTAGATAGTGTCGTTCCTTATCCTTTATGATGGACTTAACTTTAAAGCCTGTTTGTCAGAAATTAATATTGCAACTCCTGCTCTTTTTTGATTGTTGTTTGCTTGATATACTTTTTCCATCCTTTGAGTTTTAGTTTGTTTGTGTCTCGAAGTCTAAGGTGTCTCTTGTAGGCAGCATATAGACAGATCGTGTTTTTTAATCCATTTTGCCACTCTCTGTCTCTTTATTGGTACATTTAGTCCTTTTACATTCAGCGTCATTATGGATAAGTATGAATTTAGTGTTATCATTTTGATGTCTTTTTGTGTGTGTTGTCAACAGTTTCTTTTTCCCACTTAATTTTATGTGCTGAGTAGATTATATATAGTCCTTTCCTCATATTCATTGTTTTTGATTTTGTTTCTGCTGAGTATTTTTTTCTTGTATTTTATCTTGATGGGTACAATACTTTGTGTCCTTTTGGTTACCTTATTATTTACCCCTGTTGTTGTTGTTTTTAGGTGCCGTCGAGTCAGTTCCGACTCATAGCGACCCTATGCACAACAGAACAAAACACTACCCGGTCCTGCGCCATCCTTACAGTAGTTGTTATGCTTGAGCTCATTGTTGCAGCCACTGTGTCAATCCACCTTTTTGAGGGTCTTCCTCTTTTCCGCTGACCCTGTACTCTGCCAAGCATGACGTCCTTCTCCTGGGACTCATCCCTCCTGACAACATGTCCAAAGTATGTAAGACGCAGTCTCGCCATCCTTGCCTCTAAGGAGCATTCTGGCTGCACTTCTTCCAAGACAGATGTGTTCGTTCTTTTGGCAGTCCATGGTATATTCAATATTCTTCGCCAACACCACAATTCAAAGGCGTCAACTCTTCTTCGGTCTTCCTTATTCATTGTCCAGCTTTCACATGCATATGATGCGATTAAAAATACCATGGCTTGGGTCAGGCGCACCTTAGTCTTCAGGGTGACATCTTTGCTCTTCAACACTTTGAAGAGGTCCTTTGCAGCAGATTTGTGCAATACAATGCGTGTTTTGATTTCTTGACTGCTGCTTCCATGGCTGTTGATTGTGGATGCAAGTAAAATGAAATCCTTGACAACTTCAATCTTTTCTCCATTTATCTTGATGTTGCTCATTGGTCCAGTTGTGAGGATTTTTGTTTTCTTTGTGTTGAGGTGTAATCCATACTGAAGTCTGTGGGCTTTGATCTTCATTAGTAAGTGCTTCAAGTCCTTTTCACTTTCAGCAAGCAAGGTTGTATCATCTGCATAACACAGGTTGTTAATGAGTCTTCCTCAAATCCTGATGCCCCGTTCTTCTTCATATAGTCCAGCTTCTCGGATTATTTGTTCAGCATACAGATTAAATTTACCCCTAGTTTTCTAAATTTAAACCTTACTTTCACTTCTTTCTATCGCCATATCTTCCTGTCCGTATGGAAGATCTATGATTACATTTCTTAGTCCCTCTTACTGTTTAAATGTTGAGTTTTTTTTCTTGCTTTTTTTTTTCCCTGCCTGGGTTGACTTCTGGTCGTTCTGCCCAGTGTTCTAGTCTTGGGTTGATGTCTGATGTTATTGATTTTCTAACAAAAGAACTTCCTTTAGTATTTCTTGTAGTTTTGGTTGGTTTTTATGAATTCCCTAAACTTCTGTTTATCTGGATATGTCCTAATTTCACCTTTGTATTTAAGAGACAGTTTTGCTGGATATATGATTCTTGGTTGGCAATTTTTTTCCTTCAATATTTTAAAATAACTCATCCCATTGCCTTCTTGCCTGCATGGTTTCTGCATAGTAAAATCTGAGCTTATTCTTATTGACTCTCCTTTGTAGGTGACTTTTTGTTTATTAAAATACTCTATCTTTGGTTTTGGCAGGTTTGATTATAATATATCTTGGTGACTATCTTTTAACATCTACCTTATGTGGAGTTCAATAAGCATCTTAGATAGATATCTTCTCATCTTTCATAATATCAGGAAAGTTTTCTGCCAACAAATCAACAATTCTCTCCGTATTTTCTGTTATCCCTCCCTGTTCTCCAGTCCCTCGCAGGTTATTTCTCTTGATAGAGTCCCACATGATTCTTGAAGTTTCTTCATTTTTTAAAATTCTTTTATCAGATATTTCTTCAAATATGTTACTGCCAAGTGATTTATGTTCAAGTTGAGAAATTATGGCTCCTACTTGCTCAATTCTGCTTCTCTGATTTTCTGTTGAGTCATGTAATTCTGTAATTTTATTGTTAATCTTCTGAATTTCTGATTGCTGTCTGTCTATGGATTTTTCCAGCTTATTAAATTTTTCATTATGTTTCTGAATAATCTTTTTAATTTAATCAATTGCTTTATTTGTGTGTTTCTTGGCATGTTCTGTGTATTGTCTCATTTCCTTCCTGATGTCCTGAAGAGTTCTGTATATTAATCTTTTTATTTTGCCTCTGGTAATTCCAGGAATGCACTTTTATCTAGAAGATCCCTGGATTCTTCGTTTTGAGAGCTTATTGAGTTGATCATGGTCTGTTTCTTTATGTGACTTGATATTGACTGTTGTCTCTGAGCCATCTATAAGTTATTATAATAGTTTATTCCTGCTTACTGTGCCGTAGCCTCTTGCTTTGTTTTGTTTTGATATGCCCAAATGGGTTGTTTGAGTGATCTAGCTTGATTATTTTTACCTTTGGAACTCTGACGTCCTGTCCCCAGATGGAAAGAGCTGTTATCAGTTATATGATTCTAGGAGTCCATTCACTTTTCTTGTATGAATTCAGCTCAGGTGTCCAGGTAGCTGATCATGAAGTGTGTGGTACAGGCTCTGTCCTACAGTCTTAGAGGGGCAGTGGTGATTGGTGTATATACCAATATCTGATTGTAGCGGGGGTCACGCTCTGAACAAGGCATGGGGCTGAGAACTGACCCCCGAGTGTCTCTGAGGAAAGTACATCCCTGTTCCCTAGAGTGCGCAGGTGGGTTGGTTCTTCAGACGGACCATGGACTCCTAATATTTTTGGTTGTAAAGACTGGGAGGTACTAGTTATCCTTGGAACCCTGTAGTGGGTGGCTGGGTGACCTGAGTGGAGGTATCAGTTCTTAGGCCCATCATGTGGGTAGGTGAGGACCCTGTTTAATGGGCAAAGCAATGCCAAACATCACCCACCTCTCCACCACACAGCTGAAATGGTTAGAGTCTGCCAACAAGGGTCTAGTCTCCTGAAATAGGCCCACACAGGTCCATGCAGAGGGGAAAGGTGCTCAAAGTCCATGGACCGTTTATGTCTGGACAGGAGCGGCTTCTGTGCTGAGCTCCCCTGGTTAGTGGAGCTGGCAAATTATCTTTCCCTCCAATTGCAATTTTTTTCCTTCTCCATGGCTGGGAGGATGCCTCTAGGCACTCAACAGTGCCTATCTCAGGCCCAAGGAATTCAGCCGCTGAAGCTGGCTTGTGAGTGGGGGGTGTGGTAAAATATACAGAAGTACTTAGCTTTTGCTGAGAGCGCCACTCTTCTCCTGTTCCAAAGGTATGAGTAGGCTGTGTGGCTGACTGCTTCTCCCTAAGGAAACTGTGGCAAAATGCTAGTACCAACACACTACCGCCACTCCGGAATGATGCCTGAGGGCTTTCCGAGATTCAGGCCCAGTAACTCCTCTCTGCTCCTGTACTGTCTCTTCTTCCCCCTTCCCCTCTGTTCTTTTTCTAAGCTTGCCTTCGATGCTCAGGGCTTCTAGCTTGTCATAAATATACTTGTTTCACTTGGTTTTTTGTGTCTTTGTTGTATAGAGGGTTCGCCAGAGGTATCTGTATATTCTACCATCTTAGCCCAGCCAGGGTGAACAAAATCTTTTGGATGCTCTAAAACCAAGAGAAATAGATCACAAATACTGAGCTTGCAGTGGTAAAATTATAGGTGTATGGTTTAACAGTTCTGAAATTGTATATATTTACTAGGTTTAGACAAATAAAGAAGTGTATTTTAATAATGGGAGTCTCTGGTTATTGCAAATGGTTAACACTCTCAGCTGCTAATTGAAAGGCGTATGTTCAAAACTTTCACATTTCTAATGAAGACGATTCTTTACAAGTTCGATCAAAATTTCACCTTTGATAAGAGAGTGGGTTTCTTTTTTTATTACTCATAAAATATGAAGAAAGGATGAATATTAAGCAACTTATTAATGGATATAAATATTGCATAGAAGTCACCATCTCAGGTCCTCTGTGGGATGCAAGGATGAACATAACTCTTCTCAAGAGAGATCTGCTAGGGAGAGGAGTGAGCAGGTTACTGAGAAATGCAACGGCCCCTTCCAGATTTCCCTTATGGTCTATAATATAGCAGAGATGTGGCCTGACTTTGTCTGGTTTCCAGGAGATCAGTACACAGTCTTTGCTGAGGTTAAAAATAGTTCCACATCTTTTGAAGGTTTCTGACGTTCTACTTTTTATGTCCTGAAAAACTGCCTTTAAGCCATTATAAAATAAAATATGATTAGCGTGAATGTTGCTAGTTGTTGGAAGGTATGCAATGATTTTACATTTTATTCTTCACAACAGAAATTTTACTCTCTAAAATCAAAAGGAGATAGCTGTCAAGATTTTAATTTAAATTTAAATGTTTATATTTAAATACATACATGTACATTCTAAGAATTGATAAACTATTACTACATTCAAAATAGCATTTGAATAGGTGAGAACTAACAGAGTAGCTTAGCAAAATGGAAGAAGTTTTTCTTAAATTTTCTGGATATCCATTTGGATAAGTGGACTTATGGAGAAGATAACTGTGAGATAGAATTACAAGGGAATGAAACATTTTTTTTTCCAAAAAGCTTAATAACTCAGTGTCATGGATTGAATTGTGTACCCTAATAATACGTGTCAAATTGATTAGACCATGATTCCCAGTATTGTGTGGTTGTTCTTCATCTGGTGATTGTAATTTTATGTTAAAAACTATTAGGGTACGATTGTAACACCCTTACCCAGGTCACATCCCTGATCCAATGTAAAGAGAGTTTCCCTGGGGTATGGCCTACACCACCTTTTATCTTACAGAAGATGAAAGGAAGGGAAACAAGCAGAAAATGTGGGACCTCATACCACCAAGATAACAGTACCAGGAGCAGAGCGAGTCCTTTGGACTTGGGGTCCATCCATGGAGAAGCTCCTAATCTGGGGGAAGATTGATGCCCTGAATTTGGACTTTTACCCTACTTCACTGTGAAGAAATAAATTTCTCTTTGTTAAAGCCCATCCACTTGTGTTATTTCTGTTACAGCAGCATTAGACTAAGACACTCAGGAAGATAATTTCATGGAAAATGCAATGAGCTGTAATCCAGTGACAGAGTTGATATAAGGCTAGCAGTCACTTTTCAATTTGTGCTTCAGTCAAAATGAAAAATAAATACATTATGCCTCTTTCAGTTCAATAATAAAAATGTTTATATTTAAATACATACATGTACATTTTTAGGAAGCCATACAGAATGTGGAACATTAAAGATCGTGATGGAATAAGAAGACAAACCAGTGAGTAATTGAAATTTTCCTATTTTTTAAATAATTGGGTTACTTATTCTCTCTTGTAGCAATTGTATTTAGTGTACTCATATGGTCTTGGCAATTAGACCCATAAATCTTAAGGTTAAAAATTTAAATATATTACTTGTAATAAGGCAACTGATTTCTTACATCCTAAAAAAAATAATGAGTTGTTACTTCAGGCTTCTAAGTTTGACTTTTACTTTTTGGTAAGTTAAAGTAACCCATTTCTGTTTCTAGGAGATAGATTGTCTAATAAATTATCTAAGTGAAAAGAAAGGGCTATGTAATTCTTATGACTGTTTCAACAAAATTGTAATCAGAGTTTGCATAAATAGGACATAAAATGACAATTATTTTACTCATTGTCTCCCAAATTGTGCTTTGTTGTGTGAAGATTTCCTATCTACTACTGTATTTTAATATAAAAGAACTAATAAATGTGTATTAAAAGAATGCCAACAAGACCTTAAAAATAAGAAAAAAAATTGCATGGATTATACAGGATATTTTAGAATATTGGAGATGATGATGCTGATCATGATGAATTATATGTTTCACCTCTTCCCCTTAATACTATTTTTGTCTAAATGGGATTAAAAGAAGAAAAATTGAAGAGAGAGAGAGAAATGAACAACTACACAGTGGTCACAGAGCTTGTCCTCCTAGGCCTTTCTGATGATCCTGACTTTCAGATTGTGACCTTCCTCTTTCTATTTATCACATATGTATTAAGCTTCACTGGAAACCTGACTCTCACCACCCTAACCTCGGTGAACTCCCATCTACAGACACCTATGTATTTCTTCCTCCACAACGTCTCCTTCCTAGAAATCTCCTTTACAACTGTATGCATTCCCAGATGTCTGGGTGCAGTTATCACCAGGGATAAGACCATTTCCTATAACAACTGTGCAGCTCAACTCTTCTTTATTTTCATGAGGGTGACAGAATTTTACATTCTGACGGCCATGTCCTATGACTCCTTTGTGGCCATCTGCAAGCCGCTGCATTACACACGCAGCACGAACAGGAAACTCTGCTCCCTGCTTGTGTCATGTGTGTGGCTGAGAGGGTTTCTGACCATATTCCCACCCCTTATGCTTCTTCTCCCCACCCCCGGATTACTGTGCTTCCAAAGTCATCGATCACTTTGCATGCGACTATTTTCCCCTCTTAGAACTATCTTGTTCAAATACATGGCTCCTAGAAGTAATTGGTTTTTACTTGGCTTTGGTTACTTTGCTATTCACATTGGCATTAATGATTTTGTCCTACATGTGTGTCATCAGGACTATTCTGAGAATCCGATCTTCCAGTAAGAGAAAAAAAACTTTCTCCACTTGTTCCTCCCACATGACTGTCATTTCCACCTCTTATGGAAGCTGCATCTTCATGTATGCCAATCCCTGTACAAAAGAAAAGCATCATTGACCAAAGGAGTTGCTATTGTCAACACCTCTGTTGCCCCCGTGCAGAACCCCTTCATTTATTCCCTGAGGAACCAGGAAGTAAAACAAGTCTTCAAAAAGTTCCTCCAGAACATAGTGTTTTCTAAATTGGGAGGTTTTTTTTTTTTAGCAAAAATATAGATACATGTGGTTGACGTGAGTTGGAATCGACTCCACACTAACGGTTTTTTTTGGGGGGGGGCGTATAAAGAGCAATTAAATATAAACCTGAAATTCATAGTTGTTTGTACAGGTATGCTTGTTCTTTTAGAGTCTCTTTACCTGTCACATCATTTGATCTGATATTTTGCAAATCCCTCACTTTAACTTCTGTGCCTGAGTTTCTCCAGTGAAGTGTCTATTAAGATATTTTAAAATATGGTAAAGCTTTTTTTTTAAAATTTTTTTAAAGCTTATTTCTCCTACTGAATTTTCTGAAAACCTTACATTTTCCTTGAAGGCACACTGTAGTTAAGATGGAGTAAAGTTATTTTAATTCTGTTTATTTTCTCAGCTCTTAAAAGACAGTTATTATTGCTTTGTACTTCAAATGTAGTGTTTCTAATGTATGTAATTTCTTGTGTATTTTCAAGATGCATATTGACAGCGTTTTCAGTAATGTTTATAGAATTTCCACGCTCTGTGTCATTGTTCATTAAATTCAGTTCAATACATACTATTGTGTTGCACTTTGAATACAGAGCTTTATACTTTGTGAAATTTAATGTATATTTTCTGGATAAATATTGATCATGATATTAAGTAATTTTTATAAAATTTTCATGTTTTCAAGACTTCTTAGGAGATATTCATAGTTTTTCTAAAACATGCAAAGTAAATGCACTAAAACTAAAACACATTTCACTTCTATTTTTCTGTAAATTATGAAAGTTCCGCGTTGCAAACTACAAAAATAAATTTAGGCTACACTATGATTATTTTGGAAAGCCTGGTGGGGTACTGGTTAAGTGCTAAGGCTGCTAACCGAGAGGTCAGCAATTCGAATCTGCCAGGCACTCCTTGGAAACTTTATGGGGCAGTTCTACTCTGTCCTACAGGGTCGCTAGGAGTCGGAATCGAAGCCAGTGGGTTTTGGTTTTATGATTATTTTAATTATATGAACCCCACAAGTTATATGAACAGTGTGGTGACAATGATTCATGTGGCTTAAAATATAAAACATTAATTAAAGGCTATATTTTAGAAGAATTACAATTTCAAATTTTCTTTTCTTGTTCTCCCAAATTATGTTGACTAGAAAATTTTGTTTAACAGACTTCATTGTTAAATTGTAGACTACTTACAAATGAAGTATAAGAAAATTTAAAAAAACTTGAAATACTTGTCAAATCATGAAAAGTGTTGTTATGCAGATTTTTAGTATAATTCAAATAAGTTTTGGTCTTTATATGTATCTATATGCTTTTAAGATCTGGAACACAATGCGTTCCAATATGAGAAAGGAACATGGTGACTTCTCTCTGAGGAATTTAAAACCTGAAAGTCTTGATGATACCTTACACTTGTCTGTGATTTAAATAGTCTCAGAGATCTTTTACGTATCCCTTTTATTCATGTATTTATTCATCTCTTTATTCCCAAATTTCAGTATCTACGTAGGAAATGATTCAGTGATGGAAAAGAATGGCTTTTGTGCTTGTTCATATCCAGTGTAAGGAAAAAAAGTAAATTGATGATTATAATCCAATTGTATATAAATTCCATAATATCTCTATGAAGAATACACTGTACAGGCACATAAAAATATTAAGGTTATAAATATAATAGGGTTGCCCACATTATTCAGAATTTGTTAAAAACGTTACAGCAGTAAGGAAGGCAGAATCATTGTTACTTTTATGTATTATATTAAGATTACAGTCATGATAGAGACAGCAGATAAAGAGAAAAATTTGTTACATTGCAAAGCCTTGCATAAGTAGACATTCCATTAATAACTAACATTTAGTTAATACTTAAAAATATTACACACACGACCAAGTATAAAAGCTTAATTATTTTTACACACCCCTCTTTCATAGTGGGTTCCTTGGGTGGTACAAACTGTTAATGCTGCACTCAACTGCTAAACAAAAGGTTGGAGATTCGAGTCCAGCCAAAACTGCTTCAGAAGAAAGGCTTGGAAATCTACTTCCAAAACATAAGCCATTGAAAACCCTATGAAGCACATTTCGATTTTTAGGCACATGAGGTTGCCATTGACTGGACAGCAACAGTTCTTTTTATTTTTTTTTAACGACATATGTAGTAATCATTCTGCGTGACTACACTTTATGTTTTTAAACTTGATTGGCATCTGGCATGCTGGAATAATAGCTGTCATTCTGAGCAAACTAAGTAAACGACAGTCTTTGCAACTACAGACAAAAAGAAAAATACTTATCCATGTATGTAGATTTGGGGTTCCATCTGAAATTGAATTAAATTTGCTGTATTCTTAATTATTTAATACATTATAAGCAATAAGGTACTTTTTTCTGGTTAAATAAATAATGAGTGTTATTGAAGCACTGAGTTATGATACCTAACTTTCAACTTACCATCAATAAAAACATAAGAAAATTAGGCACCTTAGCTTTTCCAACTTCAGTGTCCTCATTTTTTAAAAATAAAGATGAAAATAATTTAGTTTTTATGCCATGTGCTTACCTTGGAAACCCTGGTGCCGTAGTGCTTAAGTGCTACAGCTGCAAACCAAAGGGTTGGCAGTTCGAATCCCCCAGGTGCTCCTTGGAAACTCTAGGGAGCAGTTCTTCTCGGTCCTACAGAATCTCTATGAGTCAGAATTGACTCGACAGCTCTGGGTTTGTTTTATTTTATGCTTACCATGAGATAAAACTATAAAAGATATACATAGATTTTTTTTTTAAAGTAAGAAACCTTATTTAAATGTAACACTAGTGTTTAAGAATCCAACAGTATGAAGGGCTTAGGTTTTGCTCCAAATCTATGACTTTCCCTGTTTATATGTGAAATAATATATATATATATTTAAATATATATATATATACACACATATGTATATATATATATATATATATTTTAGGCACTCCAATCTATTGTGCACAGGTGAAATTTCTTTCCCAGTTCTTAATTTCATATCTTATAAAGCCATTACTTGCTAGTCACATTGAGTTTAGTCTGGTCAATTTAAAAATATCAGCTTCATATTCGACTAGCTTCGGCCAGGCATTGAAATTTAGATGGAGTCTTGGGCTCCTTTCATTGCCTCTTCTCTACTCAGAGATAGTTCGTGATTGGGACAAAGGCAGAAGACAGATGGAAAAGGACAAACACCTTTTATTTATCTGGTGCTCCTTTAAATCTCTTTTGATTAACATTGGATCTTTGTGGGAGGGTGTCTAAATGCAGATACTCCTATATGGTGCATATGAGTAAATTCAATGGACTTCACACAAATTGCGGTGCTACAACCAATCCCTCACCAGTATTTAACTCTGAGGTACACAACATAGAAAATTGCATTAGTGTTCCTTAATCTGGAAGCAGCTAAACTTGAAAGGGTTCTTGCAAAATGCCTAAAGTGTGATTATCTTTTCTGACGTTTAATTGATCTAAGGGAAACCTGTATATTCTTGGTTTAACAAGTAATGATTGTAATGATTACTTCACTTCTGCTCACTCTCTGTGCCCAAATGTCTCTCTGAAATTCTCTTTCTCTTCTAACACATTGAGAGGGCAGAGCAGCAAATACAGTGTGATATACCAAATCATTGTAAAGAGAAGCCTGTCATTCTCAGAAGCACTGCATATTCATGTCTCTGGTTCTCTAAGACCTTTTATACTTGACCTTGAGAGTCATTGTCAGGTTGCAACATTCACAGAAAATGGAGGGAAAATCATTTCTAAGCTGATGATGACATGGTTCTGTTAATCTTTCTCTTTTAGCAAACTTCACTGTATATCAAAAATTGAGAGATTCTAGATAATGGTTTCTGGGAGCAGTATCTGTCCAGCTGCCAGTTATTTAGCTCTGTAATGGTTGCTTGACCCCAAAATTATCTTGACTGTAGGGCGTTATAAATTGAATTGTGTCTACCCCAAAATATCTGTTGCAAGTCCTAACTCCTCTACCCATGGTTATAATTCCATATGGGAATGTGTTTTTTCGTTGTGTTAATAATGTAGCAAAAACAAACAAATAAACATTGCCATTCAGTCTATTCTGACTCACAGCAACCCTATTTGAAAAAGTAGAACTGCTTCACGTGGTTTCCAAGGAGTGGCTGGTGGATTCAAACTGGCAACTTTTTGGTTAGCAATAGAACTCTTAACCTCTGCACCACCAAGTTTTCCAATAATGTAGGATGTGTCTTAAATCAATCTTTTTTGAGATATAAAAGAGCTGATTAAGCCAGGGACAGCAAGCATAGTTGGGAGAAGGTAGATACCATGCCACTTGAAGATCACCAAGGAACCAAGGAGCAGAAGCTGAAAAGAGACAAGGACCTACCCCTCGAAGAGACACAGATAGAACACCTTCCTCCGGAGCTGGTGCCCTGAATTCAAACTTCTGTCTAGTCTCCTAAAATGTGAGAAAATAAATGTGTTTGTTAATGTCACCCACTTATTGTATTTCTGTTATAGCAGGACAAGATAATTAAGACACGAGGGTTAAGCATTTGATTTTTATAGCTTTGGAAAGTCAACCACAATGCCAACCCAGAAGAAAATTTTCTTAGCATCCTCTTACAAAGACATGAAAACAGCTTGGCACTATTTCCATTTTTCATATCTTTGTAAATTAATACAGTAGAGGAACCAGCTTCCAAGTTCAGATGAATGAGGAAATACACATAAGTGAATTTTCTCATGAGAATTATGGTTTATGACAGTACATAGGCAAAAGAATGGTATATCATCTCGTTGATTAATTTAAAAGACATCTAGAACTGTTTGTTAAACTCACTCAGCCTCAGATGCATTGGCTCAGTTGTTTATGCTCAGGGTAGATCTGAAAATATAGATAACAAGTGTATTCACTTTCAGTTAGTTCAGGACAATCCTTGCACAGAAACAATAGGAAAGCAAAAATAATAATAAATTTTATTGAAGATATTGGAAAGTAAAAAAAAAAAGCAAAGTATTTTAGGATTAAAATACAATATATTAAAGAATTCAGAATGATAATCCCAGCAAAGGAGGTCACTTTTCCCTGCCCGTAATGGAAGAGGTAGCTGAACAGATAAATCAGGAAATCTTCCTAACAGGTTAAAAAAAAAAGAACAAAAACTGTAGTGTAGGACTTGCCAAGTTTGTGAAGCTAGAAAACTTTTATACTTTCAAAGTTTATTTAAAAGGTTAAGCCATAGAAATAAGAGTGGGGACAAGATAGCCTTTACCCTAAAGAAAAGCTTCAAATTACATCAATTCATGGATTTAGATTAACATGCCTTTGAATATTAGTGTCCCTAATCATCTGCTAGAAGAAAAGCATAAAATCTCTGTAGGAAGATATCATTGCCCTAAACACCACTATATTTCTATAACTTTGTCACACAACTCCTATCTATCAGAAACAATACCCTGGCACATGAGCAGATAAAGCAATATAAATAAAATCAAACAAAGCTAACAATAAAAACAGAGGAAGAGTGGCTATAGAAAATAGACTCAAAAGGCACGAATGTTAAATTAGCTATGCTTAATATATTCAAAAGATCACAGTAAGAATTGTAATTTTGATTCAAGTTCTTAGAATTACTGAGGAAAAAAATCTGATATTTAAAGCTCTCCTTAATAACTCAGTGGAGGAGTTTAAGAGCAGATTAACATAGCCAAAGAAAGAGCTAGTGTACTGGAACAGAACTCAGAAGAGTGAATATTTGAGAAATACTAAAGGAAAACTAGAGAAGAGGGTAAGAGACAAAGAGAATAAGGTGAGAACTTCTACCAGATGGATTAATGGGGTTCCAGAAAGAGAAAGCAAAAAAAAAGGAGAGGCAATTTTTGAAGTGATAAACCAAAAAAAAAAAAAAAAATCTGTTACCTTTGAGTCGATTCTGACTCACAGCGACCCTAGACAGAGTAGAACTGCCCCATAGGGTATCCAAGGAGCTGCTTTGGATTTGAACTGCCAACTTTTTCGTTAGCAGCCAAGCTCTTTTTTTTTTCCTTCTTTTTTGTTTTAATCATTTTGTTGTTGTTGTCATTGGGAATATACCTAGCAAAACATACACCAATTCAACAGTTTCTACATGTACAATTCAGTGACATTGATTACAGTCTTCAAGTTGTGCAACCATTCTCACCCTCATTTTCTGGGTTCTTTCTCCCCCATCAACATAAACTCACTGTTCCCTAAGATTCCTATCAAATCTTTTGAGTTGCTGTTGTCATTATAGATACAGTTCTTTTTATTATTGTGCTATAGGTTTACAGAGCAAATTAGCTTCTCATTAAACAACTAATACACATATTGTTTTGTGACATTGATTGCCAACCCCACGACATGTCAACACTGTCCACTTCTCAATCTTGAGTTCTCTATTTCCATTCCTCTCTGTCAGACCAGTAAGTCTGCTCTTTTTTAGTGAGTTAGAATTTTGTTCTACATTTTTCTCCGGCTCTGTCCAAGGACCCTCTATTGTGATCCCTATCAGAGCAGTTGGTCGAGGTAGCTGAGCACCATCTAGTTGTGTTGGACTCAGTCTGGTGGAGGTCGTGGTACTTGTGGTCCATTAGTCCTTTGGACAAATCTTTCCCTTGTGTCTTTCGTTCTCTTCATTCTCTCTTGCTCCAGATGGCGTGGGACCAGAGAAGTATCTTAGATACCCGCTCACATGTTTCTAAGACCCAAGAGGTTGCTCACCAAAGTAGAATGTAGAACATTTTCTTTATAAATCATGTTATGCCAATTGAGCTAGATGTCCCCTGAGACTATGGTCCCCAGCCCTTAGCCCAGTAATTCCGTTCCTCTGGGAGTTTGAATGTGTCTATGAAGCTTCCATGACCTTGCCTTGGTCAAGTTGTGCTGACTTTCCTAGCACTGTGTAGTATCTGACCCTTCACCAAATTTACCACTTACCTATTGTTTAGTGATTTTCTCTCCCCACTTTTCTCCTCCCTCGTAACCATCACAGATTGTTTTTTCTGTGTGTAAACCTTTCCATGAGTTTTTCTAACAGTGATCTCATGCAGTATTTGTCCTTTCATGATTGAATTTCACTCAGCATAATGTCCTCCGGATTCGTCCATGTTGTAAGATGTTTCACAGATTCATCATTGTTCTTTATTATTGCATAGTATTTCATTTGTGTATGTACCATGGTTTCTTTATCCATTCTTCTGTTGATGGGCACTTAGGTTGTGTCCATCTTTTTCCTATTGTTAATAATGTCGCAATGAACATGGGTGCACATATGTCTGTTTGTATGATGGCTCTTATTTCTCTAGGATATATTCCTAGAAGTGGGATAGCTGGCTCATGTAGTATTTCCATTTCTAGCTTTTTAAGGAAGCCACCATATCTTTTTCCTAAATGGTTGTACCATTTTGCGTTCCCACCAGCAGTGCATAAGAGTTCTAATCTCCCTACAACCTCTCCAATATTTGTTAATTTCTGTTTTTTTTTTTTATCAGTGCCAGTAATATTGGGGTGAGATGGTGTCTCACTGTAGTTTTCGTTTATGTTTCTCTAATGGCTAGCGATCGGAAATATTTTCTCATGTGTCTATTAGCCATGTGAATGTCTTCTTTAGAGAAGTATCTGTTCATATACTTTGTCCATAGTTTAATTGGTTTATTTGTCTTTTTGTTGTAGAGGTGCTGGATTTTCCTACAGATTTTAGAGATTGTAACTTTGTTGGACTTGTCATAGCTAAATTTTTTTCCCAATCTATAGGTTCTCATTTTGCTGGGTTGGTGAAATCTTTTGATGAGCATAAGTGTTTAATTTTTAGAAGATTCCAGTTACTAGCTTATCTTCTGGTGTTTGTGTATTGTTGGTTATGGTTTGTATGCCATTTATGCCATGTATTAGGGACTCTTGTGTTGACCTTGTTTTTTCTTCTATGATCTTTATAGTTTTTTATTTCATATTTAGGTCTTTGACTTATTTTGAATTAGTTTTTGTGTACGGTGTGAAGTATGGGTTCTGTTTCATTTTTTACAGATGGACATCTAGTTTTGCCAGCACCAATTGTTAGAAAGACTGTCTTTTCCCCATTTAGTGGACTTTGGGCCTTGGTTGAAGATCAGTTGACCATAAGTGGGTGGATTCACATCTGCATACTTGATTCAATGCCATTGATTACTGTGTCTGTCATTGTACCAATACCAGGCTGTTTTGACTATTGTAGCTGTAGAGCAGTTTCTGAGGTCAAATAGTATGAGGCCTCCTGCTTTATTCTTCTTCTTCAATAGTGATTTACTTATCTGTGGCCTCTACCTTTCCATATAAATTTAATGATTAGTTTTTCCATCTTGTTATAGAATGCTGTTGGGCCAGCATTGCATTGTACTTGCAGATTGCTTTGGGTAGAATTGACATTTTCACAATGTTGAGTCTACCTATCCATGTGCATGGTATGTTTTTCCATTTATGTAGGTCTCTTTTGATTTCTTGCAGTAGGATTTTGTAGTTTTTTTTTTTTTTATATATCCTTTACATCCTGGTTAGATTTATGCCTAAGTATTTTATTTTTTTAGGACTTATCTTAAATTGTATTGCTTTACTCGTTTCCTTTTCCATGTTCTTTTTATTGGTGTATAAGAATCCCACAGTTTTTTCTATGTTTATCTTGTATCCCGCTCTACTGCAGAATCTTTCTATTAGTTCCAGTAGTTTTCTTGTGTATCTTTGAGGATGTTTATGTACAGTATAGTATCATCCTCAAATAGAGATAGTTTTACTTCTTCCTTGCCTATTTGAATGTCCTTTATTTCTTTTTCTTATTGCTGTAGGTCTTCTAGCACAATGTTTAATAGCAGTAGTGATAAAGGGCATCCTTGTTTTGTTCCTGTTCTCAGGGGGAATGTTTTCAGCCACTGTCTGTGGAGAATGATATTGGCTGTTGGTTTTGTTTAGATGCCCTTTATTATGTCGAGAAATTTCCTTTTTATACCTATTTTATTGAGAGTTTTTATCAGGTATGGGTGTTATACTTTATCAAATGACTCTTCTGAGTCTATTGTGATTCTTCTGTTTTATTTATGTGGTGGATGACATTGACTGTTTCTCCAATGTTGAATCATTGTTGCATACCTGGTATGAATTCCACTTGGTCATGGTGTTTTTTTTTTTTAATATGATGCTGAATTCTATTGGCTAAAATTTTGTGGAGATTTTTTTGTATCTATATTCATGAGAGATACTGGTCTGTAATTTTCCTTTTTTTGTGGTGTCTTTGCCTGATTTTGGTATCAGGGTTATGCTGTCTTCATAGAATCAGTTAGGAAGTATCCCTTCCTTTTTGTATATTCTGAAATAGTTTTAGTAGTACTACTGTGAATTCTTCTTTGAATGTTTGGTAGAATTCTCCAGTGAAGCCATCTGAGCCAAGGCTGTTTTTTATTGGAAGTTTTTTAAAATTGCCTTTTTAATCTCTTCTCGTTATGGGTGTGTCCAGATTTTAGACCTCAGTTTATGTTAGTTTAGGAAGATAGTGTGTTTCTAGAAATTCGTCCATTTCCTCTAGGTTTTCAAATTTGTTGGAGTATAGATTTCATAGTACTCTGTTATGAACCTTTTTATTTCAGTTAACTCTGTTGTAGTGTCGCCCGTTTTATGTCTTATTTGGGTTATTTTTGTCTTCACCTGTTTTTCCTTTGTCAATTTGACCAATGGTTTGTTGATTTTGTTGATCCTTTGATAGAACCAACTTTTGGTTTTGTTGCTCCTTTCTATTTTCTATTTCATTCACTTCTCTCTGATTTTTATTATTTCCTTTCTTTCCATGGCTGTGGACTTCTTCTGCTCTTCTCTTTCAGTCTGTCCAAGTTGCATAGCTAGTGTCTTGATTTTGTCCCTTTCTTCATTTTTGATGTGTGCATCTATCACTACTGACCTCTGAGCACTGCCTTTGCTGTGTAGAAAGGATGAGCAGGATCAAGATACACTGAACATTATTGAAATTAAGACATTATTCATCTGAATTAGTTGGTTTTACATTAAGATGCTAATTGTAATTCCGAAGAAATCATTAAGAAAATAACTTGAAACGTATGCTGTAAAAGATACAATAAATAAATTTAAAGGTACACTAGGACATACCAATTTAACACAAAAGAAGCCAGCAACCCAGAAGTAGACTAATAAAAGACATAAGCATATTAAAAAAAGGAAGACATAAGTCTTACTTTATCAGTAATTAAATTTAAACAGTGAAACAACCCAATTGAAAGGCAGAGATTGGAAACATAGTCTAAAAAGAGAACATAACCCAAATATATGTCTGTCTATTATAGGCACTCTTTAGATTAAAAGACACAAATAGATTGAAAATAGGATTTAAAAGATAGGCCATGTATTCCGGATTGAAAGTGTCTCCGAAATATATATGTTGAAGTGCTAAAAATTGTACCTGGAAGTTGTGACCTTGTTTGGGAAAATAGCGCTATTCTTGGAAGATAAAAGAAAAACCTTCGCCATCCTGTTGATTATAACTCATAGTGACCATATAGGACAGAGTAGAACCACCCCATAGGGTTTCCAAAGAGCAGCTGATGATATTGTCACTAAAGCCATACCAGAGTAGGATAAGTCCTATTCCATTCTGAGTGGTATCTTAAAAGGAGATAACAGAGAGGGAGCTGGAAAGAAACACACAGAGTAAGACAGATGCCAGGTGATGATGGAGGCAGACACATCTATAAGCATCCATAAGCATGCCAAGAATTGCAAAGGGCTACAAGAAGCTACAAGGAGCCCTGACGGTGCAGTAGCTAATAGCTCAGCTCCTAACTGAAATGTCAGCAGTTGGAATCCACCAGCCACTCTTTGAAAACCCAATGAGAAAGTTCCGCTCTATCCCATAGGGTTGCTGTGAGTTGGAATTGACTCAACTGCAACAGTTTTTTTTTTTTTTTGACTGCAAGAAGCTGAGACAGGAAGGACCTTTCTGTAGAACAAACAGAGAGAGAGCTCATAGACCCATTAATGAATCTGGGCCTCTAGTCTTCAGAACTGAGACAATAAATTCTGTTCTTCAAAGCCATTTACTTTGTAGTATTTTGTCATGGCAGCACTAGGAATCTAACATACCACGCGAGCACTAGCCAAAAAAAAAAGAGCTGGGTTGCCTATGATAATATTTGATGTATTAGACTTTAAGACAAAAAAGTTACAGGATACAAATAATATTTTATAATTATAAAGTGTCAATCTATTGGGCAGAACAAACAATTATAAACATATATTCACCTCACATTCCACAATAATAGAGACTTCAATAACTCATTTTCAATAATGGATATAAAACTGGGCAGTGTACATGGGACATTCTCCAGAGTGACCATATACCAGACTATAAAACAAACCTAAATAAATACAAAATAATTGAAATAATACAAAATATGTTCTTTGATCAAAATACAATTAAATTAGAAATCAACAATAGAAGAAAATACAAGAAAATCACAAATATATGTAAATTAAACAGTGCACTCCTAAATAACAAATAAGCCAAAGAATAAATCACAAGGAGAGCTTAAAAATAATATTTTTAGGTAAAAGGAACTGAAAAACAGCATGTTAAAACATATGGATTGCAACCTTAGAATCGTTTATAGAGAAATTAATAGCTCCAAGTGCCTATGTTAAAAAGGAAGACAGGTCTGAAATCAATAAACAAATGTTCTACCTTTGGAAACAACAAAAAGAAGAGTAAAATGGCACAAAACAAACAAAAAAAGAGAGTACATATTATATGATTTTATTCATATGAAATTCTAGTAAATGAAAACTAATTGTAGATCCACTGTTGCCTGTATATAGATGTAGGTGTTAATATTGATGTAGATATATATATAAATATTTGACTTAATAACTATATATATATTTTTTGTGAAACCAAAACGTTCACTAATGAGAGGACAGTATGAGTTTCTAATCTTTGATTAAAATGTATTTATTGAGTATAAATTATGTCATCTTTACCAGGGACTAGAGATATAAATATAAAACAACCAAGGCCTGTCTCTTCCAGGTTAGGTAGTAATTTAATACAAACAGGTTTATGTACAAATAATTTCAGTAGAGTAAGCTAAGAGGACAAAGTTTTGGGAGAGCAAAGAAGAGACAGCACCTAATCCTGGCTTTACACAAAGGGTAGATTTCAAGGATTTTATTAAATTTAGACCAAACCTTAAAGAAAAGTATGGGTGTATATGTGTGTGTATTTGTGTGTATGTGTGCACGTCTGAAAATGCCTAGTGTTTACAGGAGTAAATGAAAGATTTGACGATGTTAGCACAAATGTTGCACAGGGCCTAGGTTCTGGGTTGCACAGGGTTAGTTTAAGAACAACAAAAAGGAGAAATAACTGATCTCCCAGCACTTGTCCAAAATAATTTTCTACAATAATGGAAATGTTCTATAATCTGTGCTGCCTGATACATTAGCCACTAGACACATGTGGCTACTGATCATTTCAGATACGGCTAGTGTGACTAAGGAACTGAACTGCTATTTTATTTCGTTCATATTTAAATTTAAATAACCGCAAAAGTAACTTACTCCTGAGCAAGGCTGATACTTGGTTATTAGTTCAAATTCAAATAATATTACTGCTTTAAAGATGAAACACAGGACATTCTGGAAACATGTAAGAGTTTGAGAGAATCCAAGAAGACTTCTCCAAGAGAGTACAATTAAAGTACAAATGAATTGAGGTACCAGAGAAACCACCTCTAGCAGACAGAAGAACACATGTGAATGTCCTGAAGGAGAAGAGAAAGTGTCAGATTGTTAAAGAAACAAACAACAAATAACGAGTATCTCAAAATGACAAAAGTGAGGGACATGCTTATGGATAGGTAGACTCAACATTGTGAAAATATCAATTCTACCGAAAGCAATCCACAAATACAAAGCAATTCTCATCCAAATACCAACAGCATTCTTTAAAGAGATGGAAAAACTAATCATTAACGTTATACGGAAATGAAAGAGGTCCCACATAAGTAAAGTATTATTGAAGAAGAAGAATTCACTGGGAAGACTCGCACTACCTGGCCTCAGAATCTACTGTACGGCTACGGTAGTCAAAACAGCCTGGTACTGGTACAATGACAGCTACATTGACCGGTGGAACAGAATTGAGAACCCAGGTGTAAATCCATCCACCTACAATCACCTGATCTTGGAAAAGGGCCCAAAGTCCATCAAATGTGGAAAAGACAGTCTTTTTAACAAATTCTGCTGGCAAAACTGGATGTCCCTCTGCAAAAAAATGAAACAGGGCCCATACCTCACACCATACACAAAAACTAATTAAAAATGGATCAAACACCTAAATATGAAATCAAAAACCATAAAGGTCATAGGAGAAAAGATAGGATCAATGCTAGAGGCCCTAATACATGTCATTAACAGGATACAAACCATAACTAACAAGACACAAACTCTAGAATATAAGTTAGATTACTGGAATCTTCTAAAAATTAAACACTCATGCTCATCAAAAGACTTCACCAAAAGAGTAAAAAAAGAACTTAGACTTGGAAAAATCTCTGCCTACGACAAATTCAACAGAAGTCTAATCTCTAAAATCTCCAGGAAAATCCAATACCTCTACAACAAAAAGACAAATAATCCAATTAAAAAATGGACAAAGGAAATTAACAGACACTTCACCAAAGAAGGCACTCAAGTGACTAACAGACACATGAGGAAATGACCGTGATCACCAGCCAATAGAGAATTGGAAATTGATAGTACAATGAGATAGCATCTCACCCCAACATTACTGGCATAAATAAAACAAAAAACAAAAAAAATAACACATGTTGAAGAATTTGTGGGGAGTCTGGAACTCTTATGCACTACTGGTGGGAATGCAAAACGGTACGACCATTTTGGAAAACGATATGGCACTTCTTTAGAAAGCTAGAAAGAGAATACCATAAGATCCAGCAATCCCACTCCTAGGAATATATCTTGGAGAAATAAGAGCTGTCACATGAATAGACAAATGCATACCCATGTTCATTGCAGCATTTTTCACAATAGCAAAAAGTTTGCTCATAAAAGACTCAAGGGGATTAAATGAAATAAAAGGAAAAAAGAAAAATCTCCTGTGGAGACTGGTGTTCCTGTCTACCAATTATGTACAAAAAAAAAAAGAGAGAGAGAATTGTCAATTCCTTTAAGTACAAAACTGAGGGGACGTTCTCCCAAAAGATAACCAGAAATGATTTAAACTCTGTATAAGATGTCAACAGTATTCTGCTATTCCACTCCTATGGGGTCATAAATTGTTTAGAAATTTATCTATGTCTATATCTCAATTGTAATAAGAGAATTGTCCTTCACAGTTGCTCAGTAACTGGCTGCTCATAACTCGAACCCTATGTTAAATACATTTTGAGATGGCGATATTCAAGTTACGTGGTGGTATGCAATCTACTCTCAGCTCCCATGGGGCTGTTGAGTAATTTTACTGGTCAGATGTTTAACTCGAAAAGGAACTTTTGTCTCCATTAGGCAATATATTAAGATTCTGTTACCTTCGTTGTTTCCCATCCCAATACTTGAGAAAAAAATATGTTGTTGTTAGTTGCCATCGTAACTATGAGTCAAAATTGTCTCAATGGCAATGGTTGTTGTTGTTTTTTAATAGTGACACCATGTACAAGAGGGCGAGAAGCTGCCCGGTCCTGTGCCATCCTCACAATCATTGCCATGTTTGAGCTCATTGTTGTAGTCACTGTGTCAATCCATGTCTTTGAGGGTCTTCCTCTTTTTCACTGACCCTTTACTTTATCAAGCATAATGTCCTTCACCAGGACTGATCCCTCCTGATAACATATCCAAAGCACGTGAAAGAAAGTCTCTGCACCCTTGCTTCAAAAAAGTATTCTGGCTGTACTTCTTCCAAGATAGATTTGTTCATTCTTCTGGCAGTCACTGGCATATTCAATATTCTTCACCAACACCTAATTCATTGTCCAGCTTTCACATTCATATGAGGTCATCGAAAATACCATAGCTTCGGTCAGGCACACCTTGGTCTTCAAAGTGACATCTTTGCTTCTTAACACTTTAAGGAGGTCTTTTGTAGCAGATTTGCCCAGAGCAATGCTGTTAAACATATAATATGGGATATTTCATTCTGAGATCATATTGTTTAGAAATTTATCTATGTCTGTATTTGAATACTAAGAGAATTGTCCTTCACAGTTGCTCAGTAACTGTGTATTCTGGCTGCTCATCACTCGGACTCCATGTTAACTCAATTTTGAGATGGTGATATTTAAGTTACATGGTGGTGTGCAATTTACTTCCAAATATATCTAAGTGTGGGGATGAGAATAGAAATTTTAAGAAAAGCTTTTTTTATTTCCCTTCCACAGACATCTATGGTTAAGGGAAGTCATGGTCCTCATTTATTTTTGATGTAGCTTTTTCTTACTGGGTTTTTTAAGAAAATAATTTTCCTGGTCCCAGCTTGATATCTCTGCATGTGCAATAACTAACCACTGTGCATGGGACTTAATTTGGCTTCCTTTCCCCATTGTATGAGTCCTAGTCAAGTCCAATACCTATATCAACGCCTTTTTCATGTCTGTAACCTGTATTGATCTTTTTCAGGACTCATTCACAATATCTTTCTAGATAGTGCAGATGCCTCTTACTTTTCCAGTAGCTCAATCATTCATCTTACACCATATATATATACATATAAAACCAGATCAAACCAGTTGCCCCGAGTCAATTCCAACCCATAGTGACCTTATAGAACTGAGTTGAATTGCCCCATAGGGTTTCTAAGGCTCTAAATCTTTATGGAAGCTGGCTGCCACACCTTTCTCCTGTGGAATAGGCTGGTGAGTTCAAATTGCTTACCTTTTGATTAGCATCAGAGCACTTAACCACTGTGCCACCAGAGCTCACATATAGGTGTGTATATATATATATAAACCCACCAGAGCTCATACACACACACACACACACACAAATATACAAAAATACAAGTATATTTTTAATTTCTTTCAGCAATTTGAGGCTTTTTGTGCCAGAGATATATTTTTCAATATACCTGCTGTCTCAGCTAGCTAGTGCTGCTATAACAGAAGTACCACAAGTGGATGGATGGCTTTAACATAGAGAATTTTTTCTCTCACAGCATAGCAGGCTAGAATTCCGAATTCAGGGTGCTAGCTCCAGGAGAAGGCCTTCTCCCTCTGTTGACTCTGGGGAAAAGTCCTTGTCATCAATATTTCCCAGTCAAGAGATCCTAAGGACAGGGACCCCCAATCAAAAGGACACTCTATTCTCCAGGCTCTTGTTTCTTGGTTGTATGATGTCCCCCTGTCTCTCTGCTTGCTTCTCGCTTTTCTGTCTCAAAAGAGATTGACTTAAGATACAACCCAGTCTTGTAGATTGAGTCCTCCCTCATTAACATAACTGCCACTAATCCTACCTCACTAACACCATAGAGGTAGGGTTTACAGTGTGTAGGAAAATCACATCACTTGACAAAATGGTGGACCATCAGACAATACTGGGAATCATGGTCTAGCCAAGTTGACACACATTTTTGGTGGACACAATTCAACCCATAGCATCTGCCGTATTGTAAGAAGTGAAAGACCCTTCTCCTTCCTTAAGTTTTTAAGTCTGGATATTTTTTTAAAAATATTATTAACTAGATGGTGCCCGGCCACAACTGATGACTGCCCTGACAGGGAGCACAACAGAGAACCCCGAGGGAGCAGGAGCACAGTGGGATGCAGACCCCAAATTCTCATAAAAAGACCAAGCTTAATGGTCTGCCTGAGACTAGAAGAATCCCAGCAGTCGTGGTCCCCAAACCTTCTGTTGGCCCAGGACAGGAACCAACTCCTCAGACATGGATTGGACTGGACAATGGGTTGGAGAGAGATGCTGATGTGGAGTGAGCTACTTGTATCAGGTAGACACTTGAGACTGTGTTGGCATCTCCTGTCTAGAGGAGAGATGGAAGGGTAGAGAGGGTTAGACACTGGCAAAACGGTCATGAAAGGAGAGACTGGAAGGAGGGAGCGGGCTGGTTCATTAGGGGGAGAGTAAATGGGAGTATGTAGTAAGGTGTATATAAGTTTATATGTGAGAGACTGACTTGATTTGTAAACTTTCACTTAAAGCACGATAAAAATTATTTAAAAAATATATTATTGATACCATAAACAACAGGGTTAAACAGTTCCCCTTCCTCCCATCACACCTGAGCCACATCACACGCTTTTGATAAGAAATTCTGTGTAGCAGCTCAAGGCCATCTTACTGTTTCTCTGCTCAAGTTTGCTTCGCTACCCACCAACCTTCCCCCCACTCCATTTGGACATGAGCAATAAGCCACAAAGCTGTCCTTAGATAAACTTCATGTTTCATACCACCCTAAAAACCACATGCCCCCAGCCACCATATTGCACCCCCTACTGCACCCCTGTATGTGTTCATTTCCTGAAATTGTCTGCCAGTTCTTAGAAACTTCATGAATTATGCATAAGTTCCCTATCACAAACCCTGCAACTGCACTAGAATCCCCAACCTCAGGGAGCTTGATTTGACACTTAATCTCTGAGCTCCTTGCTTGACCAGCTTGCAATAAAATCTGTTTTCTCTTTTTCAAAGGCCTGGTGTCTCTCAATTGACTCAAGTGGTCGCACCGGGCAGGACCCACCGTCATCAGGTTACAATACTATAATAATGCATAGATTACCACATCTTTTATTGGTCAGTTAATTCAATTTCTGTGTCTGTTATAACAAATTGCCACAAACTGAGTGACTTAAAACAACAGAAATTTATTCTTCCACAGCTCAGGAGGCCAGAAATCCAAAGTCAGAGCCAAAATACCTGAGCCTTAGTTAGTCAAGCTGTCACGGCAGAACCACACCACACACTCTTCAGAGGCTCCAGGGGAGAATCTGTTCATTGCCTCTTCCAGCTTCTGGTGGCTGTCTCTATTCCATGGCTGTGGCTGCATCATCCAATCTCTGCCTCTGTGGTCACATTGTCATCTCCGCTTGTGTCTTTATGAAATCTCTCTCTGCTTCTCCCTTCATTCTCCCTATATTCTTCTATATTTTATATCCTTCTATATTCTATATCCTTCTGTATTCTTCTATATTCTATATCCTATATTCCATATTCTTCTATATTCTATCTTTTATCTTCTATATTTTGTACTCTATATTCTATATTCTTCTATATTCTGTATTCTCTATTCCGTATTCTACATTATACATACTATATTCTATTTTCTATGTTCTTCTGTATTCTATATTCTTCTATATTCTATACTGTTCTATATTCTGTGTTCTATATTCCTCTTTATTCTATATACTTCTATATTCTTCTATATTCTACATTCTATGTTCAATATTCTATGTTCTATATTCTATATATTATATTCTATTTCCTATCTTTCATTTTTTTTTAAATTCTATATTCCATATTATATATTCTACATTCAATAATTTTCTATATTCTATATTCATCTTTATTCTATACTGTATTTTTCAAATTCTACATCCTGTATTCTTCTATATTCTATAATCAATATTCTCTAGTCTTTATTATATATTTTATATTCTACATTCTACATTATATATTCTATATTCTTCTATTTTCTATATTCTATAGTCTTCTGTATTCTGTAATCTGTTTTCTATATTCTACCTTCTATATGCTATATTCTATATTCTACATTCTATATTCTTCTATATGCTATAATCTATATTTGAAGATCAAAGACCACAGCCTTCAGTATGGACTGCATGTCAACATAAAGAAAACAAAAGTCCTCACAACTGGACCAATGAGCAACGTCATGATAAACGGAGAAAAGATTGAAGTTGTCAAGGATTTCATTTTACTTGGATCCACAATCAACAGCCACGGAAGCAGCAGTCAAGAAATTAAAAGACACATAGCACTGGGCAAATCTGCTGCAAAGGACCTCTTCAAAGTGTTGAAGAGCAAAGATGTCACCCTGAAGACTAAGGTGCGCCTGACCCAAGCCATGGTATTTTCAATCACATCATGTGAATGTGAAAGCTGGACAATGAATAAGGAAGACAGAAGAAGAGTTGACGCCTTTGAATTGTGGTGTTGGCGAAGAATATTGAATATACCATGGACTGCCAAAAGAACGAACACATCTGTCTTGGAAGAAGTGCAGCCAGAATGCTCCTTAGAGGCAAGGATGGTGAGACTGCGTCTTACACACTTTGGACATGTCAGGAGGGATGAGTCCCTGGAGAAGGATGTCATGCTTGGCAGAGTACAGGGTCAGCGGAAAAGAGGAAGACCCTCAAAGAGGTGGATTGACACAGTGGCTGCAACAATGTGCTCAAGCACAACACCGGTTATAAGGATGGCACGGGGCCGGGCTGTGTTTTGTTCTGTTGTGCATAGGGTCTCTATGAGTAGGAACCGATTCGACAGCACCTAAGAACAATATTCTATATTATTTTTATTCTGTATTCTTCTATATTTATCTATATTGTATATTCTAAATTCTATTTTCTATATTTCATATTCTTCTATATTCTACATTCTACACTCTATTCTTCTGTATTGTATTTTCTTCTATATTCTATGTTCTATATTCTGTATTTTATCTTCTATATTCTATCTTCTATATTCTGTACTCTATATTCTACATTCTACACTCTATATTCTTCTATATTCTATATTCTTTTGTATTCTATATTCTTGTATATTCTATATTCCTTATTCTCCAATATTCTATGTTCTATATTCTGTGTTCTATCTTCTATATTCTACATTCTATATTCTGTACTCTATACTCTATATTCTATGTTTGATATTCTATGTCCTGTGTTCTATGTTCAATCTTCTATCTTCTATCATCTGCTTTCTTCTATCTACTATCTTCAATCTATCTTCTATTGTCAGTTTTCTTCTGTATTGTATATTCTATGCTCTATATTATATTTTCTTTTATTTTCTATATTCTTTTGTGTCCTATATTCTATTATCTTCTATATTCTATATTCTTCTGTATTCCATATTCTACATTCTATATTCTACTTTCCATATTCTATACTCTTCTATATTCTTCTACATTCTATACTCTATATCCTATAATCTTCTATACTTTTCTATATTTTATAATCTACATTCTATTTTCTATATTCAGTATTCTATCTTCTGTGTTCTATATTCTGTATTCTTCTACATGCTGTATTCTATATTACATGCTGTAATCTATATTCTACAGTCTATATTTTTCTACATTCTATATTCTTCTATGTTCTATAATCTATATTCTTCAATATTCTATATTCTATGTTCTATATTCTGTGTTTTATATTGTATCTTCTACATTGTACAGTATATATTCCATATTCTTCTATATTCTATAATCTATATACTTCTATGTTGTTTTCTACATTCTTCTACATTGTATGTTTTATGTCTTATATTCTTCTACATTGTATATTTTATGTCTTATAGTCTATATTCATCAATATTCTATTTTCTATATTCTTTTTTATACTGTATTCTTTTATAAACTATATTCTTTTATATTCTATATTCAGCATTCTATATTCTACTATGTTCTATATACTTCTGTATTCTACTTTCTATATTCTATAGTCTTCTGTATTCTATATTCTATGTTCTATAATCTATATTCTACATTCTGTATTCTATATTCTTCTATATTCTGTAATCTATATACTTTTACATTCTATATTCTCTATTCTATGTTGTGTATTGTATTATCTATATTCTACATTCTATGTTCTTTATTCTATATTCTTCTGTATTGTACATTTTATGTCTTATAGTCTATATTCCATTTTCCTTAATATCCTCTATTCTATATTCTTCTATATTCTATGTTCCATCCTCTATGTTCTATATTCTACCTTCTCTTCTCTATATTCTATACTCTTCTATATTCTATAATCTATATTCTTCTATATTCTACAGTCTACATTCTGTATTCTAAATATTTCTATATCCTTTAACTTCTCTCTTTTATATTCTGTATTCTATATTCTACATTCTATATTCTATTTTCTTGTATGTTCTGTATTCTATATCCTATGTTCTCCACTCTACATTCTATATTCTAAATTTTCCTATAGTCCATATTCTTCTATATTCTATATTCTACATTCTATAATCTATATTCACTATTCTATGTTCCATATTCTATATTCTGCATTCTAAATTCTATATTCAATATTCTTCTATATTCTATAATCTATATTCTTCTACATTCTATATTCTGTTTTGTATATTCTATATTCTTCTATATTGTACATTTTATATATCATAGTCTACATTCCATATTCATCAATATTCTATATTCTTCTATATTCTATATTCCATGTTCTATATTCTACATTCTATATTCTTCTTATTCTGTATTCTATATTCTTCTATACATTATATTCCACATCCTTTATCTTCTATATTCTATAATCTATATATTTCTACATTCTATAATCTTCTATATTGTATACTTTATATCTTATATTCTATATTTTCCATTTTTGTCAATATCCTGTATTCTGTATTCTATATCCTTCTACAGTCTATCTTCTATGTTCTATATTCTTTATTTTATGTGCTATATTCTGTTCTCTATATTTCATATTCTTCTATATTCTATATTCTATACTCTATTTCATATTCTGTATTCTGTATTCTACTGTCTACATTCTGTATTCTAAATACTTTGATATTCTTTATTCTTCTCTATTCTATATTCTGTATATTCTACGTTCTATATTGTATATGGCTCTATATTCTACATTCTATAATCTAAATTTTTCTTTATTCTATATTCTGTATTTTATATTCTTTGTTCTATATTCTACACTGTAAACTCTATATTCTATATTCTACATTCCTCAATAATCTATAATCGATATTCTATATTGTATATCCTATATCCTTTATTCTATATTGTATATACCATAATTGTCAATATTCTTTATTCTTCTGTATTCTATCTTATATATTCTCTAGTCTAGATTCTATATTCTTCTATATTCTATACTCTATATTCCAAATCCTATATTCTGTATTCAATATTCTTCAATAGTCCTTATTCTATATTCTATCTTCTATATTTTGTCTTCTATAGTCTATATTCTCTACTCTATATTCTTCTATATTCTACATTCTATATTCTGTATTCTATGTTCTTCTATATGCTATATTCTATATTTCGTACTCTATATTCTATGTCCTATATTCTGTATTCTATATTCTTCCAAATACTGTATGCTTCTATGTTCTATGTTCTGTATTCCATATTCCATATTCTGTATTCTACATTCTATATTCTTTTTTCTATGTTTTTCCATATTCTATATTCTACGTTTTACATTCTATATTCTTCTATTTCTATATTGTATATACTAACCTTTATATTCTATACTCTGTATTCTACATTCTATATCCTACATTCGACATGCTATATTCTTTATTCTATATTCTTCTCTATTCTTAATTCTTCTATATTCTATATTCAATATTCTATGTTTGCTGTTCTATATTCCATATTCTTCTGTATACCATATTCTTCTCTATTCTATATTCTGCATTCTTCTATTTTCTATGGTCTTCTATATTCTATATTCTACATTTACTTTCTATATTCTATAATCTATATTCTGCTACATTCTCTATTCTATGTACTGTATTCTATATTCTACATTCTGCATTCTATATTCTATTTTCTATAATCTATATACTTGTACAGTGTGTATTCTATATTCTTCTATATTGTATACTTTATTTCTTATATTCTTTTTGCCATATCCATCAATATTCTATAGTCTTCTAAATACTATGTTCTTCTATGTTCCGTATTCTATACTCCATACTCTATTTTCTACATTCTATATTTTATATTCTATAATCTACATTCTATATCTATATTCTATAATATTTATACTTCTATATTCTATATTTTGTATTCTATATTCTTCTATATTGTACATTTTATGTCTTATATTCTATATTCATCAATATTCTATATTCTGTACTCTTCTGTGTTCTATCTTCTATTCTCTGTATTCTTTATTCTATATTCTGTACTCTATATTCCATTTTTTATAAACTATACTGTTCTATTTTATATATTCTATATTCTGTATTCTATATTCAATATTGTACATTCTCTATTCTATACACTTCTATTTTTTTAATATTTTATCTTCTACCACATTGTGTATACTATATTCCACACTCTACATGCCATATTCTATATTCCTCTATATGCTATAATCTATATTCTTCTATATTCTACATTCTATATTCTTCATTTCACATTCTGTATTCTTCTATATTCTACATTCTAAATACTATAGTCTATATTCTACATTCTATATTCTTCAATATTCTACATTCTTCTTCTATATTCTATAAATCTGCCTTATTCTATATCGTATATCCTATATTATTCTATATTCCGTATTCTTGTTTAATCTGTATCCTCCTATATTCTATATTCTTCTATATCTATATCCTATATTCTTCTATATTCTATATACCTCTATATTCTTTATTCTTCTATATTCTATATCCCACATTCCATATTCTATATTCAATATTCTATGTTGTACGTTCTGTATTCTTCTATGTATTATATTCTTCTGTATCTATATTCCATATTATTTATTCCATATTCTGTATTCTTCTGTATTCTATATTCTTCTATATTCTATACTCTCTATATTCTACATTCTTTATTCTGTATTCTTCTATATACTAAAATCTACATTCTATGTTCTACATTCTACATTCTATTTTATATATTCTATATTCTGTATGTATATTCTGTATTCCACTTTCTACATTCTATATTCTTCTGTATGCTATAATCTATATTCTTCTATATTCTATATTTTATGTTCTGTGTTCTCCTTTATTCTATATTATTCTATATACTGTATTCTTTATTCATATTCTACATTCTACGTTCTGTATTCTACGCTCTATATTCTATATTATTATATATTCTTCTATATTCTGTATCCTACATTCTATATTATTTATTCCATATTCTTCAATATTCTATATTCTTCTATATTCTATCTTCTATATTCTGTACTCTATATTCTTCTATATTCTACATTCTAAATTCTGTATTTAATATTCTTCTATATTCTATATTCTGTGCTGTCTAGTCTATATTCTTCTGTACTCTATATTTGATATTCTTTGTGCTGTGTTCTTTGTTCAATCTTCTATCTAGTATCATCTTCTGTCTTCTATCTATTATCTTCTATTGTCTTCTATATTCTTCTATATTTGATATTATATTTTCTTCTGTTTTCTATATTCTTTTGTGTCCTGTATTCTATTGTATTCTATATTCTCCTCTATTCTATGTTCTTCTATATTCCATATTCTACTATATTCTATGTACTTCTATATTCCACATTCTACATCTATTTTGTATATCCTTCTATATTCTATTTTCTTCTATACTCTATTCTATATTCTTCTGTATTTTTTATTCTTCTATATTCTACATTCTAAACTTTATAATCAATATTCTATGTTTTATGTCCTGTGTTCTATATTCTTTTATATACTATATTCTTGTATATTCTGTATTCCATAATCTATATTCCATATTCTTCTATATTCTATATTCTCTGTTCTTTATTCTATATTCCTTATTCTACATTCTACGTTGTATACTCTATACTCTTCTATATTCTATGATCTATATACTTCTACAGTCTGTATTCTGTATTTTATTTTTTATTCTTCTAAATTGTATATTTTATATCTTAAATTCTATATTTGTCAATATTCCATATTCTTCTATATACTATATTGTATATTCCATATTCTATAGTCTACCATATTTAATATTCTATATTCTCTTTTCTATTATCTGTATTCTTCTATATTCTATGCTCTATATTCTACATTCTTCTGTATTCTATAATCTATATACTTTTAAATTCTATGTTCTGTGTTCTATAATGTATATTCTATATTCTACATTCTATATTCTTTATTCTTTATATTCCTCTATATTGTATATTTTATGACTTATATTCTGTGTTCTATATTCCATTTTCGTGAATATCCTATATTCTTTTATATTCTATCTTCTAACTTCTATGTTCTGTATTCTATATTGTGTGTTCTGTGCTCCATATTCTATGCTCTTTTATATTCTATAATCTATATTCTACAGTCTGTATTATATATTCTAAATTCTTCTATATTCTTTATTCTTCTCTATTCTGTATTCTATGTTCTGTGTTCCACATTCTACATTCTAGTCTATGTTCTTCTATATTCCATATTCTACATTCTGTATTCTATATTCTTTAATCTATATTCTACATTGTAAACTCTATATTCTGTGTTCTATAATCTATATTCTTTTATAGGCTATAATCTACATTGTATATTCTTCAATAATCTTATAATCTATATTCTTCTATATCATATATTCTATATACCATATTCTATCTTCTACATTCTGCAGTCTGTATTCCATATTCCTGTATATGCTATATTCCACATTCTATATTCTATATTTTATGGGCTATATTCTTCTACATTCTGTATTGTATATTCTTCTGTATTCTAAATTCTTCTATAATGTATATTCTATATTCTTTTATATTCTATAATTTTCTATATTGTATATTCCTGTATATTCAGTATTCTATATTCTTCTACATTCTATACTCTATATTCCATATTCTATATAATTCTATATTCTTCTATATTCAATATCTATATTCTTTTATATTCTATATTCTATTTTCTTCTATATATTTTCTGTATTCTATATTCTACATTCTGTATTCTATATTTTTCTATAATCTGTGTTCTATATTTTATATTCTTCCATATTCTATAATCTAATATTTCTCTAATTTGTATATTGTACATTCTATATTCTAATTTCTTCTGTATTTTCTTCTATATTTTGTATTCTATAGTCCACATTCTACTTTGTAAATTCTATATTTTATACTCTTCTATATTCTATATTCTATGTTCTATATTCAACTATATGCTATATTCTATATTCTAGTTTCTAGATTCTTGATCCTACATTCTATATTCTTCTGTTTTCTGGGTTCTATATTCCACATTCTACATTCTTCTATATTCTGTATACTATAATCTTGTATAATGTATATTCTATATTCCATATTCTTCTATATTTTATATTCTTCTATTTTCTCTATTCTATATTTTGTATTCTTCTATATTCTATATTTTTCTATATTATATACACTATATTCTTCTGTATTCTATATTTCTCTATATTCTATATCCTTCTATATTCTAGATTTCATTTTCTACATTATTCTATATTTTATTTTCTTTCATATTCTGTATTCTATCTTCTGTGTTCTGTTCTATATTCTATATTCTTCAACATTCTATATCCCATATTCTGTATTCTATATTCTTCTATATTTTACATTCTATATTTTTTGATATTATTTAATCTATATTCTTGTATATGCTACATTGTATATTCTATATTCTTTGATATTCTATATTCTACATTCTATATTCTCTTTTCTACACTATATTATTCTATATTGTATATTCCACATTATGCATTCTATATTCTGTATTCTATACTCTATATTCTACACTCAACATTATATTTTCAAAATTTTTCTATATTCTATATTCTTCTATATGCTATATTCTGTGTTCTACGTTCTACATTCTATACTGTATATTCCGTATTCTCTTATATTCTATAATGTGTATTCTTCTGTATTATCTATTCTACATTCCATATACTAAATTCTTCTATATTCTATAATCTATGTACTTCTGCATTCTGTATTCTGTGTTCTGTATTCTATATTGTACATTTTATATATGTTATTCTGTATTCCATATATGTCATAATTCCGTATTCTGTATTCTTCTGTATACTATATTCTTCTACATTCTATAGTTCATATTCCATAAACTGTATTCTATACTCTACATTCTATATACTTCTATATTCTGTAATCTATATTCTTCTCTATTCTATATTCTACATTCCTCAATCTATATTCTTCTATATTCTATGTTCTATATTCTACATTCTATATTTTATAATCTACTTCTACATTGTATATTTTATATTCTTGTATATTGATTATTTTATATCTTATATTGTATATTCCATTTTCGTGAATATCCAATATTCTATGTTCTTCTATATTCTATCTTTTATCTTTTGTGTTCTATATTCTATAATCTATATTCTATGTTCTGTTCTCTATATTCCATGATTCTATATTGTATAATCTGTATGATTCTGTATTCTATATTAAATATTCTATATACTATATTTTATATTCAACAGTCTGCATTCTATATTCTTCTATTTTCTTTATTTTTCTCTATTCTATATACTATATTCTCTATTCTTCTATATTATCGTCTATATTCTATATTCTTCTGTAGTCTATAATCTATACTCTTCTATATTCTATGTTCTATATTCCACATTCTATATTCTATGTTCTTCTATATTCTATCTTCTAATTGTATATTCTATATTCTTCTATGATCTATATTCTTCTATATTCTGTATTCTACATTGTATACTCTACGTTCTACATTCTATATTCTAGAAGCTATATTCTTCTACATTCTATATTCTGTATTCTTCTATTTTCAATATTTTATATCTTATATTCCATATTCTTCTATAGTCTATGTTGTATGTTCCATACTCTGTATTCTATATCCTATATTCTACATTCTTCATTCTGTATTCTATATTCTTCTATATTGTATATTCTACATTCTATATCCTTCTGTATTCTATAATCTATATTTTTCTATATTCTTCATTGTGCATTCAATATTCTATATTCCTTGATACTCTATAATCTATATACTTCTAAACTCTATGTTCTATATTCTTGTATATTGTATATTCTATTTTCATCAATGTTCTATATTCTATATTTTTTGTTTTCTTTCTTCTGTGATCTGTATTCTATGTTCTGTACTCTATATTCTATAATCCACATTCTGTTCTGTATTCTTTATTTTATATTGTATATCCTATATACTACATTTTACATTCTAAATTTTTCTGTTTTCTATATTCTACATTCTATATTTTAGATTCTTCTATATTCTATATTCTCCACTCTACATTCTGTATTCTAAATTTTTCTATATTCTATATTCTTCTATAATCTATATTCTGTATCCTATATTTTACATTCTACATTCTTTATTCTATATTCTAAAATCTGTATTCTTCTCTATTCTCTATTCTATGTTCTATATTCTACATTCTAAATTCTATTTTCTATATACTTCTATATGCTATAATCTATGTACTTCTACAGTCTATGTTCTGTGTTGTATATAGTATATACAACATTCTACATTCTTCTATGTTGTACATTTTACATATTATAATCTATATTCCATTTTTATTGATATTGTATATTTTTGTATATAAGACATTCTTCTGCAATCTGTATTCCATAGTCTATATTCCATTTTTGTCAATATTCTATATTCTTCTATACTCCATCTTCTGTGTTCTAAATTCTACATTCTATATTCTGTTCTCTCTACTGTATATTCTTCTGTGTTCTAAAATCTATATTCTTCTATATTCAATATTCATCAATATTCTGTATTCTATATTCTTCTATGTACTTTGTTCAATATTCTATATTCCTTAATCCATATTCTGTATTCTATATTCTTCTATATTCTACTTTCTACATTCTATATTCTTCTATGTTCTATAATCTATATCCTTCTATATTCCATATTCTATATTCTAAATACCGTATTCTATTTTCTATGTTGTACATATTATATTCTGTATTCTTCTATATTGTATATTCATATTCTACATTCTATATTCTAAATTTTTCTGTATTCTATATTCCTCTATATTCTGTATTCTGAATTCTATATTCTTTATTTTATATTCTACATTCTAAACTCTATATTCTATTTTCTTCTATGTTCTACATTCTCCATACTACATTCTATTTTCTATATTCTTCTGTATTCTATAATCTGTATTCTACATTCTATATTCTTTATTCTGTATAGTGTATTCCATATCCTATATTATATATACCATATTCATCACTGTTCTATATTCTTCTATAATCTATCTTCCATGTTCTGTCATCTTTATTCTATATTCTACATTCTATTATCTTCTATATTCTGTATTCTTCTGTATTCTATATTCTTTTATAATGTACATTCTCTATTCTCTATTCTCTATTCGTCCATATTCTATATCCTTCTCTATACTATATTCTTCTATAATCTATATCGTATCTTCCAAATTCTATATTCTACATTCTGTATTCTTCTATATTCTGTATTGCATATTCTATATTTTATATTCTACATTCTATAATCTACATTCTTCTATATTCTGTATTCTACATTCTGCATTCTTGTATATTTTATATTCTTCTATATTCTATATTCTTTGTTCTACATTCTAAATTTAAATTTAAATTCTATGTTCTAATTCTATATTCATCTATGTTCTATATTCTATATTCTACATTTTATTTTCTATATTCTGTACTCCATATTCTGCTTTGTCATTCTATATTTTATATTCTATAATCTTTATTCTTCTATATGCTATATTCTACATTCTTCATTCTATATTCTAATGTTTTCTATATTCTATATTCTCACTCTACATTCTATATTCTAAATTTTGTATATTCTATATACTTCTATATTCTATAATCTATATTCTTTGGAATTCTATATTCTCTCTGCTATGTTCTGTATTGTATAATCTATATACCTCTACATTCCATATTCTGTATTCTATATTCTATGTTCTTCTGTTTCACATTTTACATATTATATTCTATATTCCATATTTGTCAATAGTCTATATTTTCTATATACTATATTCTTCTTTATTTTATATTCTTTATTCCATATACTACATTCTGTATTCTGTATTGTATAGTCTATAGTCTGCATTCTATATTCTAAATTCTTCTATATTCTTTATTCTTCTCTTGTTTATATTCTGTGTTCTGTATTCTACATTCTATATTCTGTATTATTCTATATTCTACTTTCTATATTCTAAATTTTTCTATACTCTATATTTTTCTCTATTCTCTATTCTGAATTGTATATTCTATATTCTGAACTATACATTCTAAACTTTATATTCTGTATTCTTGTATATTCTATATTCTTCTATATTCTATATTCCATATTCTATGCTCTACACTCTACATTCTACATTCTTTAATCTATATTCTACCTTCTATATCCTATATTCTTCTATATTGTATGTTCTATATCCTGTTTTTTTTATATCCTGTATTCTATATTCAATATACTGTATTCATCAATATTCTATATTCTTCTATGTTCTATCTTCTGTCTTGTGTATTCTATATTCTGGCATATATTCTATGTTCTACATTCTATATTCTTTGATATTATACATTCTTCTGTATTCTATGTTCTACCTTCTCCTATAATCTATATTCTTTTATATTCTGTATTCTATCTTCTACGTTGTATATTCTTCTATATATCGTATTCTTTTTTTTTCTATATTCTATATTATTTATTACATATTCCATATTCTACATGCAACACTCTATATTCTAAATTCTTCTATATTCTACATTCTAAATTCTATATCCTATGTTCATCTATATTCTATACTCTTCTATATTCTATATTCCATACTCTGTATTCTATATTGATATTCTATGTTCTATATTTTATATTCTACTATATATTATATACTTCTATATTCTGTATTCCATATTCTATAGTCTACATTCTATATTCTTCTATATTCTGTATACCATATTCTTCAATATTCTATAATCTATATTCTATTTTCTATATAAAATTTTTTATATTCTCCTATATTCTGTGTTCTATATTCTTCAATATTCTGTACTCCATAATGTATATTCTATATTCTCCTATATTCCATATTCTTCTTTACTCTGTATTCTATCTTCTCTTTTCTTTTATATTCTGTACTGTATTGTATATTCTATGCTCTTCTATATACTATATGCCATTATATTTTATATGCCTTATTCCATATTCTACATTCTGAATTCTTCTATATTCTATATTCTACATTCTTAATTCTATATTCTTCTATATTACATATTCCTTTATATTCTATTTCTATATTTTTCCATATTCAAAGTTCTATATTTCATTCTCTGTATTCTATATCGTATATTCAAAGTTCTATGTTCTATATTCTATATTTTTCTGTATGGTATATTCTATGTTCCATATTCCATATTCTATATGCTATATTCTACATTCTCTAGTCTGTATTTTACATTCTACAATCTATATTCCATGATCTTCTGTATTCCATAATCTGTATTCTTCTATATTCTGTAGTCTTTATTCTATATTTTATATTCTACATTCTATATAACAAATTCTATATTCTATGTTCTTCTATATGCTATATTCTTCTATATTCTGTATTGTATAGTTTCCTATTGTCTATATTCTTCTATAATGTGTATTCTACATTCTTCTGTATACTGTATTGATATTCTTATATATTCTCTATTTTTCCATATTCTGTATTCTATATTCTTCTATATTCTATATTTATATTCTTTATTCTTCTACATTCTGTGTTCTATATTATTCTATATTCTTCTGTAATGTATATTCTATAATCTATATTCTTCTATACTCTATATATTCTTGTATATTCTATGTTCTTTTATATTTAGTATTCCATCTTCTGTTTTATGTGTTCTATGTTCTATTTTCTTCTGTATTCTATATTCCACATTCTAAATTCTATGGTCTTCTATATTTTATATTTTCCTATATCCTATATTCCATACTCTCCATTCTATATTCGATGTTCTATGTTCTTTATTCTATATTTTTCTCTATACTATATTCTTCTGTATTCTATACTCCATATTGTATATTGTACATTCTATATTCTAAAATCTTCTATATTCTAGATTCTAGATTCTAGATTTTTCTATATTCTATGTTCTATATTCAATCTTCTATTTTCTATATTTTTACCACGCTATATATTTGTGTATTCTATATTCCATATGCTTTATACTGTATTCAAAATTCTATATTCTACTATATTCCATATTCTATACTCTCCTATATTCTATATTTTACATTCTACATTCCATAATATTTTATATTGTATAATTTATAATCTTCTATATTCTACAATCTATATTCTCTTAAATTCTTCATTCTATATTTTGCATTCTCTATTGTGTATTCTACGTTCTACATTTTATATTCTCCTGTATTCTATATTCTAAATTTATATTCTATTTTCTTCTGTATTCTGTATTCTTTATGCTATAATCTTCTATAATGTATATTCTATATTCTTCCTTATTCCAAATCCTCTATACACTATATTCTTCTATTTTCAGAGTTCATTTATATTCTGTATTATATCTTCTATCTTCATTGTTCTATGTTCCATATTCTATATTCTTTATTTTAAATTCTCTATATTCTATAATCTATGTTCTATGTTCTTCTATAGTCTATATTTTTGTATATTCTATATTCCATACTCTGTATTCTATATTAGATGTTCTATATTGTATATTTTTCTACATACAATATTCTTCTATATTCTATATTGCGTATTTCGTATTCCATATTCTATATTCTACATTCTGCATTCTATATTTTAAATTCTTCCATATTCAATGTTCTGTATTCTATATTCTACATTCTATATTCTATGTTCTTCCATATTCTTCTATATTCTATATTTTTCTGTATTCTATATTCCATATTCTACATTCTTCCTTCTATATTCTTCTATCTTGTATTCTATAGTCTTCTATATTGTATATTCTGTATTTTACATTCTATATTCCATTTTCTTCTATATTCTATGTTCTGTGTTCTTTATACTTTATTTTATATTCTATATTTTGTATTCCACATTCTATATTCTATGTTCTATATTCTTCTGTACACTATATATTCTATATTTTATATTCCATAATCTGTGTTCTATATTCAATGTTCTTTTCCTGTTTAATTTTCTGTAGTCTATATTCCACATTTTATACTCTTTATTCTTCTGCAGTCTGTCTCATATATTCTTCTATATTGTATATTCTGTATATTACATTCTACATTCTATATTCCATAATCTTCTTTATTCTATAATGTATATTCTCTATATTATGTATTTTTGATTCTATATTCTGTATTCTACATTCTATATTCCAAAGTCTATATTTTTCAATATTCCATTGTCTGTATTCTATATTCAATGTTGTTTTCTATATTCTATATTTTTATAATTTTCTGTGTTCTATATTCCATATTCTGTATACTATATTCTACATTTTATATTCTCTTATATTCCATCTTCTTTATTCTATATTTAATTCTACATTTTATATTCCAGAATCTTCTCTATTCTATAATCGTCTATATTCTATGGTCTTTATTCTATATTTTATGTTCTGTATTCTACTTTGTACATACTCTATTCTATAATTTTCTATGTTCTGCATTCCATACTCTGTATTCCATATTAAATATTTGATGTTCTATATTCTATATTTTTTGTATACTATATTCTTCTGAATTCTACATTCTATATTACATATCCTACACTCTGCATTTTATATTTTATATTCTTCTATGTTCTGCATTTCATAATCTTCTACATTCTTATTCTACATTCTATAATCTATTATAATCTATATTCTTCTATCTTCTATATTCTATATTTTACATTCTAAATTCTATATTCAATATTCTACATTCTAAATTTTTCAATATTCTTCATTCTCTATTCCATATTCTATGTTCTAAAATCTATATTCCATTTTCTTCTATGTTCTACATTTTGTATGCTAAATTTTTCTGAATTCTGTCTTTTCTGTATTCTATACTTTTTACTGTATATTCTACCTTTTTATCTCCATTTTCTATAATCTAATACTCTCTATTCTACATTCTATATTCTTCTATATTATGTTATCTATATTCTTCGACTTTCTCTATTCTATATTCTTCAATAATGTATATCCTATTCCCTATATTCCATATTTGTCAATACTCTATTTACATCTATGTTCTCTCTTCTATGTTCTGTAGTCTGTAGGTGTCAGCATCTGGGATAAAGGATTCGGGACCTTGCCTGGGGCAGAAGGCAGCCAAGGTCAGCGGATACTTGGAAGTCTAGTGACTTGTGACACTGCTGCCAGTGACAAATGGTGACTCCCACACTCACATATCCCCTGCTGGCAGAATGATAGTGATGGGTGGAGAAACATTGCTGCAGAGCACACTTTCAATGGGGCACCGGCCAAAGCAAAGAGCAGGGCAGGTAGTGGACATCATGGAGTTGAATGGTGAGCCAGTGAAGGGCCAAGTATTCCTCCTGTATGTGGCAAACAGGTCATCCGTGTCCCCATGTCCATGAACTATTGGACTGCTGGGGCCCAGGCTGCCAGGATTTTGGCCCTACCTTCGGGCCCCGGACACATACGCAGCATTCCACCGCAGGCGGGGATATGTAGACAGCAAAAATTTGGAAAATGGCAGTGTCTCCTTGATTTCCCTCGCATCTGCCTTTTTGAGCGGCATGCTTTGTTTCCTAGTAGGATAAGGCACTGATGGAGGAAGGCAGGATTATGTGTGCAGGAAAGGTGTGTGCTGAGAGGGTGACGACGTTGAGGCCAGATTGGGATCTTTAGTCCCAGGAAAGGCCCCTGGCGGGTGTGGGTCAATGTTCTCTACCCATCCCACTTGGCGGGGGGAGGTTTTCACCATACAAAGCAGCAGTGGAATTATTCGTTGCCGGAGAGGTTGCACCTGCCCACAAGCTCCACCTGGCCAGGGTCCGCTCCTACCGTATTGCCTATGTCAATCAACAGAAGCTAAGACATTCCAGAGAGACTACCTACTATTCTCTACCCACGGGGAAGTGGTAGAGCCAGGAGCCTCCCCCGTTTCATCTCCAGGCTCTCTCTCAGGCCCCTCATACTTGTGATGTGTCTCAGGGAGAGAATGAAGAGATTTCTCTGAATGAACACATACAGAGAGGGGCTACAGATGCTGAAGAAGGGCGCCTTGCCTACTGATATCCTAGCCTAAGTGGAAAAGAGGTACCTGCCTGCTGTCCCAGTGTGTCAAACCTGTTCACATCAGGGTTTGCCTACTCTGAAGTTATTCCCTGGATGCCCTCGATTTTGTGGCCTAAAACAGAAGGGTCCGTTGTGTGCCCATGGGTAAAATGGAGGGCTCTGAGGAACTGGCCGGTTATGCTGGACCTCTCCTATTAGCTCAGAGTTTGTGACAAGTCCCGGTCAGAAGTTCCGCCCAGCCTTCCGGTGGCTGTCACCATGGCGATTGGGAAAGAAGCCTTAGGCCCCACACTCAGCCTTCACCTGGCCTACCTGGCCTCTTTACCCTCATACAGACCGCTGTGTGGATGAAAGAAAGGATGTCGGCCAGTGACCCCATGTCCTCATTTCCTTTGAAGGATTAGGCTCCTTGCCTGGGCAGAAGACAGCCAAGGTCAGCCTGAGCTTAGACACCTAGTGACCTGTGACACTGCAGCCAGTGATGTTGATTTCCACACTCAGGTATCCACAGGTGGTGGATTCACAGTGGTCAGGAGAAGTGTAACTAGAGATCACACACTCACAAGGGCACAGGCCAAAGGTCAGGGAAAATAGCTGTAGTCGTGGAGCTCTAGCGGAGCCAGTCCAGAGCCCAGGCCTCCCTCCTGTACATGGCAAAAAAGTAATCCATACGCCGTCCTCGGCAGCCTCTGGACAGCTGGGGTATTGGATGCCCGGATTTTGGCCGTGTCTTCGGAGAAGTGACACACATGTAGTGTGCTAGCGGAGGCTGTGGCCCAGCAGAGGGCAAAATCTTGAAAATGGGGGCTTCACTTGACTGCCTGTGCTCTCCTTTGGCTGAGTCACATCCCGTATTTCCTAGCAGGAGAAGGCGTTCGTGCAGAGAGGAGGATTCCATGTGTGCAGGCAAAGTGTGTGCTGAGATGATGAGTCGCTGGAGACCAGGGTGGACTCTTCAGACCCAGGATAGGCCTCTGGCAGGTATGTGTCAATCTTTTCTGCCCATGGCACTCAGCCGGATATTGGCATACAATGTTATGAGCGGAATTAGGAGTCTCTGGAGAGGATGCCACATGTCAGCAAGCTTCACTTGGCCAGGGTCCACCTGTGATGCAGCTCCCCAATCAAGCACTACTCTCTAGAGCTTCCAGATACACTACCAGATCTTCTCTGCCCATGGGCAAGCAGTACAGCCAGAGGCCTTGCCCCTTTGCTCTTTCGTCTCTAGGCACTCTGTCAGGCACTCCAAGCTGTGAAGTGACAAGGGGGAGAAGGAAGAGATTTCCGAGAATGAACACATCCGGAGAGAGACAGAGAGAGGCAAGAGATGCTGAGTGGGGATGCCTTGCCTACTGATATTCTCCGGAAAGTGGGAAAGAGGTACCTGGCGTGCTCTGCCAATGCCCTGAACCAGTCTGCACCAGGAGCTCCCTTGTGCCTGCGTAGAATTTCCCAGGGTGTGCTCAAATCCTGTGGCTACTAGGTGTCCTAGGTCACAATGGAGGGCCCTGTGTCAACTTTCTGGCGGGTCGGATCTCTGCCATTGGATCAGTCTTGTCACCAGGCCATCATAAGCTCCACCCACTCTTCAGGTGGGGGGAATTTCTCCATGGTGGTGGCAAAGAAACCTTAGTCCCGCCCACCTGGCCTTCACTTCACCTACCTGGCCCTCTGACCCTCACTCAGACCTCTGTGTTGATAAAACTTAATTTTCGCCAGTGCCCAGGTGTCAGCATCTGGGATAATGGATTCAGGACCTTGGCTGGGGCAGAAGGCAGCCTAGGTCAGCTAGTACCTGGAAGTCTAGTGACTTGTGACACTGCTGTCAGTGACTCATGGTGACTCCCACACTCACATATCACCTGGTGGCAGAATGACAGTGATGGGTGGAGAAACATCGCTCTGGAGCACATGTTCAATGGGGCAGCAGCCAAAGCAAAGGCCAGGGCCAGTAGTGGACGTGGTGGAGCTGAATGGCGAGCCCATGAAGGGGCCAAGGATCCCTCCTGTATGTGGCAAACAGGTCATCCGTGTCCCCACGTCCATAAACCATTGGACTGCTGGGGCCCAGGCAGCCAGGATTTCAAATTTGCCTTCAGAGCCCGGCCACATAGGCAGCTTTGCACTGGATGCGGTGACATGTAGATAGGAAAAATTTGGAAAATGGCGGTTTCCCCTCGATTTCCCTGGCGTTGTCCTTTTTGAGCGGCATGCTTTTTTTCCTAGTAGGATAAGGCACTGACGGAGAAAGGCAGGATTATATGTGCAGGAAAGGCATGTACTGAGAGGGTGACAACGTTGAGACCAGGTTGGGATCTTTAGTCCCAGGAAAGGCCCCTGACAGGTGTGGGACAATGTTCTCTACCCATCCCACTTGGCAGTTATAGGTTTTCACCGTACAAGGCAGCAGCAGAATTGTTAGTCTCCGGAGAGGTTGCATCTGCCCACAGGTTCTACCTGGCCGGGGTCCGCCCCTACAGTATTGCCCATGTCAATCAACAGAAGCTAAGACCTTCCAGAGAGACTACCTGCTATTCTCTACCCACGGGGAAGCTGTAGAGGCAGAAGCCTCCCCTGTTTCATCTCCAGGCTCTCTCTCAGGCCCCTCATAGTTGTGATGTGTCTCAGGGGTAGAACGAAGAGATTTCTATGAATGAACACTTACACAAAGGGGCCATAGATGCAGAGGAAGGGTACCTTGCCTACTGATACCCTAGCATAAGCGGAAAAGAGGTACCTGCCTCCTAACCCAGTGTTTCTAACTTGTACGCATCAGGCGTTGCCTACTGTGAAGTTATTCCCTAGGTGCCCTCGACTTTGTGGCTAAAGACCGAAGAGGCCGTTGTGTATCCATGGGTAAAATGGAGGGTTCTGCGGAACTGGCCGGTTACGCTGGACCTCTCCTATTGGCTCAAAGTTTGTGACCTGTACCTGTCAGAAGTTCCACCCAGCCTTCCGGTGGCTGTCCCCATGATGATTGGGAAAGAAGCCTTAGGCCTCGCACTCAGGCTTCACCTGGCCTAAATGGTCTCTTTACCCTCATCGAGACCGTTGTGTTAATGAAAGAAGGGATGTCGGCTAGTGACCACGTGTCCTCATTTCCATTGAAAGATTAGGCTTCTTGCCTGGGCAGAACACAGCCAAGGTCAGCCTGAGCCTAGACACCTGTGACAATTCAGCCATTGATAGATGTTGATTTCCACACTCAGGTACCCACAGGTGGAGGATTCAGAGTGGTCGGAGGAGAAGTGTTACTAGAGATCACACACTCACGAGGGCACGGGCCAAAGGTCAGGGAAAATAGCTGAGGTCGTGGAGCTCTAGCGGAGCCAGTCTAGGGCCCAGGCTTCCCTCCCGTATGTGCAAAGAGGTGATCCATATGCCGCCATCCGTAGACTGTGGACTGCTGGGGCCATAGATGCCCGGATTTCGGCTTTGTCTTCGGAGAAGTGATGCACATGCAGTGCGCCAGCGGAAGCTGTGGACCAGCAGAGGGCCAAGTCGAAGCCTCGAGACGCAAGCGTATTTTGAGATTTTAATCTCATTTCCTTTTGTTTTGTTTCAAATGAGTAACCCGGTTACGTATTTACTTATTCATTCCTTCATTTATTTATTGCCCGGAAGGCAGAACGTCTCCCGGGCAAGCAGATCAGCCAGCTGCACCTGGCGGTGCCAAGGGATTTTCCGAAAGAGAGCTGGTCTGCATCGCTTCCCCAGGAGGACACCACCGGCGTTCTCTTTGGAACAAACCGTGGAATGGGACATTGATTGTGTCAAAATAATCCTGACTAAACTTCCGTACAATGGTGCGTTCTGTCCAATTATCCAGGCATTGCCAACCCGCGAGGAGAAGAGAGAGAAGGTGACGGAGAGAGGACTCGGGATGGAGGTGCGTGAGCCGCACTCGCAAGGGTACGTGCCGGTCCCGCCCTCCCCTCAAAGCCCCAGCCCAGCTCCAGTAGTGGTGTGATGTGTAGGCGCACCAGCCAGGGGGGCAGGGAGCTCATCCTGCTAAGGCGATGGGCGGGGTGGGGGCAACCACCTAGGGGGAGGCGCAGATCTGCCGCCAATAGAACCGTCTGTGGGAAAGAGGCTATCAGAAACTCAGAGTCCCTAATGGCCTTAATAGGCGGGATATCGATAGGATCACAATCAACTCCCTGTCTGGCAGGATTGCGGGGTCAAGACCCTTGGCAGCCTGAGAATCCAAGGAATCCAGGATTCCCAGACTTGTCTGGTCCTTCTGGAATTTGTGATCTGTCCTAATTACCCCAGGGGTTGTAAATTCTACCCTCTAGGATGGTTTTTATGATGTTAATGAGGCAGGAGCACAGGCGGCGGTTATGTCAATGAGGGAGGAGGCAAGGTACAGGATTAGGTTGTATGGTCAGGCAGTCCCTTTTAAGACAGAAAAGAGAGAAGCTAGCAGAGAGGAGAGGGACCAATGGGCGCCAAGGAAGAAGAGGCAGAGGCAGACCACGTCCTTTGGACCTCGGGTCCCTGCACTGAGCAGCTCGTAGACCAGAAGATGACTGATGACTAGGGCCTTCACCCAGAGCTGACAGACAGGGAACTCCTTCCCCAGGCGCTGGCGCCCTGAATTGGAACTCGTCGCCTGGTCGACTGTGAAAGAATACATTTCTGTCAAAGCCACGCACTGGTGCTAGTTCCGTTAGGGCGGCACCAGCGAACTAAGGTGCCTGGGAATCACAGTCCGGTCCCCCAGCCCCCATCGACCTGACAAGGTGCTGAAAAATCCTTCCATTGGAAATGCATTCCTCTGACGCAACACATTAATAGGACGACCGTTGCCAAATCCCCTGATAAAATCTCTACTTCCACTTAGGAGTGAGTCATCCTGCCCTTCAACGCTTTCCTCTAAGGCCTCAGGTACTTAACGAAGGACTCCCGTGGGTCAGGTGATTTCCCACATGGGCCTTGGGGCCTTCCTTTGCTGCGCAAAGCATTCCGGGTGTGGCTGAGTCCTGTGTTTCTGGGAGCTGTTCACTTGGCCGCGAGTCTCCGTGCAGTCCGGCTGACTTGCCGCGATGGATCCGACCGGCGCTTCGAGTCGCTCTCAAAATCCACGAGGCCGACGAGAGAGGTTGGTTTTGAAGCCCAGTCAAAGAGAGACCCTGCAAGCAGCGTTTGAACAGAACCCCTACCCTGGTATAACTACCAGAGAAGAACTCGCCAGAGAAACTGGCATCGCGGAGAATCGCATTCAGACTTGGTTTGGAAACCGCAGAGCAGGTCACCTAAGGAAGAGCCGCTCGGCCTCTGGACAGGCCTGCGAAGAAGAGCCGTCCCAGGGACAGGGAGGGCCTCAGCCTTGGTCTCCGGAAAATTTCCCCAAAGCGGCCAGACGAAAACGCACACGCATCACCACATCGCAAACGAGTCTCCTAGTCGAGGCCGTCAAGAAGAACCGGTACCCTGGTAACGAGGCCAAGGAAGAACTGGCTCAATGAACTGGCCTTCCGCGATCCCGAATTCACGTATGGTTTCAGAACCAAAGAGCTCGGAAGCCGGTGCAGAGCGCGAGTGCACCGCCGAAGTCCTCGGCAGAGAGCCCGACTCATGCAGCCACGCTTCCACTTGACCAAAGCGACCTGTCCTCTATACAGAGCACCTACCCTCTCGGCCCACCCTCCCATCCTTCCAGCAGCAACCAAGCCATCCTACCTGTTCTCACTGAGTCCCGTACACTGTTTCTTCCCTCGGAACCCACCCAGGGCTGTGCCGGCCAAGCACCAGGTGCCATGATGGACCAGCCCGCCCTGACTGTGAAGACAGCAGAGACCTCTCATGCCCTGGGGACACACCTGAACCAATCGCCAAAAGGACTCACTGTGGGAGACAGGCTGTCAGACCCTCAGGCTCCTTTCTAGTCCCAATAACAGGAAATTACCAGGATCGCGACCAACACGCTGTCTCGGCAGGGTGGCTCGCCCAAGACCCTTCTCGGCCTGACAATTCGAAGACGCAAGGGCGGGCTCCGACTCAGCAAGTCACAGCTCCCTTCACACAATGGGGCTGTGAGGTGGCCCAGGGTGTGACTGTCCGATGGGAACCCAGCCAAGACACACTCCAGCACCCCGGACACTCCGAAGTACACCTGTGGCCAGAGCCGGCACAATCGGCTCAAGGGTCATCTCATCCACCAGACCAAGACTGCCAGGAAACCGAGAGCCTTTTAGATGAACTCCTCTCCGCCCCAGAGTTGCAGGGAAAGTCCCAAACCTTTCTGAATGCGGATCCACAGGAGGAGGACCCTCCACAACTCAAACTCTCCCTCGGCGACATTGACTTTCGGGCTCTGCTTGACGCACTGCAAGACTGACTGAACCCACATCCAGGCATCTATCCCTTGAGGACGAATCCGTAGGATTGAAAGAGATGCTGGACAGCCACGACGCGGTATTCTGGAGCAAAAGGAACGCGGGAAGAAAGATAAGACTCTGGGAAACTTCGACCTAGCACATGGACGCAGCGCTGACTGTGCATCCTCAAGTCGTGGGGTGTCTGATTCCTTGGAGGCTCCTCGGTCTTGACCCCGGAGGCACCAGGGACACCAGGCAGTGGACCCATTGGCTAAAGCCAGATGAACAAAAGCCTTCGCACGACTGATCGGAACTCCTCCCTGCCATCATCGCCTCCTTGGCAATCTGTGCAATCCACGAATCCTAAGCGAACCCCGGCGACGGAAATAGGCCTACCTTGTACACATCTCAACTTCTTTCCATTCTGGCAAGATGGGCCCTCAAATTGGAAATTATTGGGTAGGTGTGTAGAGAAAGAGGGGATGCCCTCTCTATTCATAAGGGGATTTTGTAAAAAGGACGGTTTCTTTCTTTCTTTTTTTTTTTAAACATGTTTCTTTTCCCTTAGGTGTGAGAGTGGGAATTGGGAACTGGAAGACAGTTTGTTCCACAGCTATCACCGAAGGAATGATGGCACAGTTTACGTTCCAGAGCAACCGACCCCTGTGAACAGAAGTCTCCCTTGGGCCACTTTCAACACACAGAAGATGGACTGAAAGGCCTTAGAGCAACACCATTCCATCGCCGAAGAAAGTGTATCGATGCGATTGCTGTCGCACGTGTTTGGAGTAATGTATATATATTCCGGGTCATATCTATCCAGACACTTGCCCAACTTATTAATCATTAAGTTTTTATACATAAACACCAGGCCTCTTTCTTATCATCTCTCAACTGAGACTCCTCCCATCGTCGTTGGAGGTGGTAGCCTCGGAAAGGTGATAGAGATTATCGAGCTGGATGAAGGAGTTCACTGGTAGAACAGGTAGATAATTGAAACCATAAAAAACGTAAGAAAATGCCACTATTGAAACACAGAGAACATGCATGCGAAACAAAAAATCTCCAGAGCACAAAGGATTGGGAAATGACAAGTGCCTCTCCAGGGCCTCTGCCCCATTCCTATGACCCCAATCTCCTACCCCTATCCCAGACGGCTGCGCACTCCCCCACTTGCCCAGTAGGAATGAGGTCATACTGCCCGCTCTTCTTCCTCCTGCGGTTTCCTCCTTTGCTGGCGTCTAGGCATTTGGTCCCACCAGCCCGCCACTGCCTGTCTGACCCTTTGTGCCTCCTCATTGCTTGCTGACCACTTATGAAGGGGCCGATTTGTCCCCAGCGTGGCCACCTTTGCACCTTACTGAATCTCTTGATTGTCGTCGGTCAGAAGGGTTTCTTAAAGGAACCAATGGGTTAAAGGAAGGAGCAACCAAGAAGGGAAGTGAAGAAAAGAAGGAATGTGTGACTCTGAAGACTATTTGCTTCAGTCCCGCCGGGCTCCTGAGCCTGAGCTTTGGCGACCCTGGGCTGTCCGGAATGAAGATGAGATGACGCCGGAGCTTAGACTCCCTAAGCCTTTGCGGCACTTCAAAGGCCCCGGGTGGAGAGCGGCGGGTTCAGCGTGAATTAGCACCGCACCCTCATCCTAACACTAACCCTAACCCTCGCCCTAGCCCTAACCCCCCCAGCCCTAACCTGAACCGTAGCCCTAACCCTAACCTTAACCAAAACCCTCCTGAGCCTGAGCTTTGGCGATCCCGGGCTGTCCGGGATTGAAGATGAGATGACGCCACAGTTCAGAGGCCCTGAGCCCTCAGGGCACTTCAAAGGTCCCAGGCGGAGAGAGGCGGGTTTAGTGTGAATTAGCCCCTCCGAGGGGTGGGGGGCTGGTCTGGGGAGGGGGAGGGCGGATAGCTCAGACGGGGTTCAGTGTGTCCAGAAGCGAGTCAGGGAGAGCTAGAGGAGGCGACGAGGTCCGCGCGGTGTCAAGGCCCTCCGCAGAGGCCTGCTCCCCAGGTCAGGGCGGATGGCGAAGGCCCTAGGCTGGAGCGGGAAGCCCAGGAGCTCCCGGCGCTTGGAGGGGAGGCTGCGCCCTCTGGCGGCCGCGGGCGGCAAGGAGGCGGGCCCGGAGTCTTGGCGGCAGCTGAAGGCGGGTCAGGGAGGTGAGTCCGGGAATGAGTCCGCGACAAATTCAGTGGGGCCAGGAGAGCAAATTTATCTCGGGCTGACTGCGCGCCTACGTGACTACCTAAAGGGGTTGACCTGCTTTTCCCAGTGAAGTCACAGGATGGGGGTCGTGGAGAAGCGGACCCAACCGGGTGGCACTGTCAGAAGGGCACACCAGAACGACTGTCCAGAAACGTCGCCGATGCGTTCCAGCAGATGTAGGTTATTTTTCAAACGATATCCCTGGAGTTACACATAACTACAGAAACATTTTTTGCAAGCCGTGCTTACGTGTGTCGATGCAACTAGAAGGTTAAAGAAGCTATGCGAGCCTCCCTTCGCAACCTGATAAGGCACTGTGGGGAGAGATGTGGCGATCACCCGATTACAAGGACGCTTGGAAACGCGTGGTTCCGCGGTCTGTGTCATGTTTTCTTTGCCGCTGGGCTTTTTGTAGTCGCTGATTTGGTCAAAGTTTCTGCTGTTTTAGGTACGATATTGTGGGAATTAGTATTTGTGAGCCGGGGTCAGCTATGTATCTATAGATATGCATGTATATTTTTTATAGTTATTTTTTTGGAGAATGAAGTAGTAATTCAAGGTGAAAGAAGCGTTGTGCGGGAATTACGATTTAACATTAACAGGACAAAAACCAACGCTGAATACTCTGTACGGTGCGGTATGAGAGGCGGTGGACTGCGTGGGTGATGCCCTCAGTTGCTGTACTGGGTGACACGAAATTTCGAGACGCCACCGTATTGTGAGATTTTAATCCTAACTTTAACCTTAAACCCTAACCCTAATCCCTAACCCTAATCCCTAACCCTAATCCTTATCCTAACCCTAATCCCGAACCAGAACCCTCAACCCGGACATGAACCCCTAACCCCAACCGCAACGCCAACCCCAACCCGAACCCTAAACCCAAACCCCTAACCCCAAACCTAACCATAAAGCCCAACCCTAACCATAAAACCCTGACCCGAACCCAAACCCTAACTCTAAAACCCTAACCCAACTCCAAACACAACCCGAAAACCTAACCCTAACCCTAAACTTGACCCCAATCCCTAACCCTAACCCGACACTGAACCGACCCCTGACCCTGAATCTAAACCGAACCCTTAACCCTTAAGCATAACCCTCACCCGACCTGAAGCCCTAACCCTAAACTCTGACCCTAACCGAACCCAACCCTAACCCTGACCCCGATCCCTGACCCTAAACGTAACCCTTAACCATAACCCTAAACCTAACCATAAAACCCTAACCCAATGCCAACCCCAACCCGAAACCCTAACCCTAAACCCTAACACTAAACCCTAACCCGAACCCTCTAACCCTAACTCTAAAGCGAAGCAGCACCATCTAACCCTAACCCGAAACCGAACCCTCTATCCCTAACCCTAACCGAAACCCTAAGCCTAACCCAAACCCTCTAACCCTAACCGTAACCCTATCCCGAGCCCTCTAACAGTAACCGTAACCCGAATCCTCTAACACTTTCCCTAACCGGGACTCTCTAACCCTAACCCTTACCCGAACCCTCTAACACCTGAACGTGAACCCTCTAAACTTAACCCTAACCAGAACCCAAACCCTCTAACCCTAACACCAACCTGAACCCAAACCCGAACCATCTAAACCTAACCCTAACCCTCTAACCCTAACTATAACCCAAACCCGAACCCTCTACCCCTAACCCGAACATGAACCCTCTAACTCTAACACTAACCCCAACCCGATCCCTCTAACCTGACCCTAACCTGATCCTTCTAACCCGAACCCTCAAACCCTACCCTTAACCCTCTAGCCCTATGTAACCCAAACCCTCTAACCTCAACACTAACCCTCATCTTCCCTCCAACCCATTACCTAACCCTAACCCTGACCCGAAAACTCTAACCCTTAACCCTAAGCCCTAACCCACCTTACCCAGACCCCTGACCCATGACCCTGACCCTGAAAACTGACACTGATCCCTGACCCTGGCCACAACCCGGACCCGAAACTCGGACCCTAAACCCTGATCCTAATCCTAACCCTGGAACCTAACCCCAAGCCCTAACCCAAGTCCTAGCCCTAAGTCCTAACCCTAAACCCTAAACTCAAAACCTAGCCCTAACTTCTAAAACTAACCCTAAACCCTGACCCTAAACTCTAACCACCCCACCCCCAACCCTAAGCAGCACCACAAGCCTCCAATCCTAACCACCCCAAACCACCTTACCATAATCCCAAACCTCCTAACCCAAACCTAATCCCAACCCCAACACCCCTAACCCCAACCCCTCTAACCCTATGCCCAAACCCCCAAACTCTAAGCCCAACCCCCAAACCCTACTCCCCTGATCGTAACCCCAACCTCCCTAACCCTAACCCAAACCCTGAACCCTAAAACCCTAACCCTTCATGGCATTCTTTTACCACTTAATAGTACTCCATCATATGGATATTCCATACACCACAACGTGGCACAGTCCGACATGGCGTGACACCGGAGGACATGACACAAGGCAAACGATACAACTTGACACAAAGGAGAGATCCGTAACAGCCGACTTAAAAATGCGTGGAAGCTGAAACTTTGCTTGGGCAGATGGGACCTGAACGTGAACTATCTGATTTTCTGAATCCCCTGTGAGAAAAAATCTCATTGCCTTGCTCGTCAATGACGTGTTCAAAGAGGCCCAGACAGAAGACTACGGTGGGTGGTGGAGGTGCAGGCACAGGAATGGCAGAGGCACATAGGGGAGCCAGAATCCAACGACTACTCACAGTAACTGAAGGCCACAGACAGTTCTATCCCATCTTGAGTGACCCTTGTGCATTCAGTGGCCACATACCCCCAAACAGCCCATCACACATGGGCCCAGGCCAGGTCCAGGAGTACATCACGGGGGGACAAGTCCTGTCTCCCTTGACTACACCAACATGGTGAGGGCGTTTTTTCTACCAAGCCGGGAAGCATGCATGCACTACCCACTGGACAAGAGATGAACGACGGCATCAAGAGGCACTCTGGGGCAGCTTCACACATCTATTCAACTAGCCCAGGGTCACGTCACTAAGTGTACACCCTAACTAAGCAGCTCGCACCTTTGCACCTCCAGCACGATGGGCACCAGATGGGTGAAGGCAGAAAACTGGAAGTCATTATAGCGGTTTCCATGGTGGGCCCGCCGCTTTCAGCCTGGAACGCCGTGATGGGACAACTACACAGGCACACTGATATGCCCACTATATGATGCCAGCTGGGTGACTGGCAAGACCCTCCACCACTGTGTAGTGGTAACAATAGGCAGAGGGTGCCCTGCGTCACCAACACTGAGTCAGCAGACCTCTCCTGGCAAGTAGAGGAGCCCTGCCTATGAGCCACGAACACAATGTGTAAGGGGATTGGCAATGGCTTGCAGAGCCAGTAAAACACACCGTCAAAGACATAAAGCTTTACTAAAGAGAGATCCTCCCCACAGATCGGCCACCACGTCGGACCATGCAAAGCACTCAGCGACGCCCAGAGGAATGCAGAGGTCTGTGCCATAGCGGTACCAGAAAGGAAAATAAGCTCAATTGTTCACAGCTAGGAAGAGAAACTGCTGTTTCATGCTCACCAGGTTTTGTCAACAAACAGCACATGCCCATCTCCACCCACCACTTTTGCGGGTAAGGACAAATCACTGCAGCAGCATCGGGTCCAAAAAAGGCATTTTTTTCTCATCTCCATGGAGCCAGCGTCGAGAAAACACACTGTTTCGCGGGCACGGGGCATTTGTACCCTTTGTGAAAACAATGTTATGTGCCTCTTTGGGTGCAGATTCAAACGCGACAGGGACAGCGTGCAACAATGATGAAGAGAGGCGCAGCAAAAATCACGCAAAATGAGCATGGCTAGGAATGGGTGAGAAGACCGTTGGAGGGAGGATCACGTTCTTCCCCGCCATCCAATCACGTGCTGTGTAAAAGCGGTCAGGAAAGCCCCAGTTGGTGAATACCTGACATGAGAGGAACAGAGCAAGGAAGAAAAATGACGCAAGATGGTATGAACATCGCGGAAACCCCAGGTTGCCTTCAGGAGGGGGCACGCCGGTTAGAAGATTCACAACGCCGGCACAACGACGCCATGGGCCCCAGGAACCCAGGGAAGACAACCATTGAATACCTAGAAGCACAAAAGATGGCACAAATGCACCAGGTACGATTTCAAGTAGGGAGCAGATAAACATGTGGGAATCGGTAGCCCATAAACGCAAAAAACACAGGACCCCAACTTATTTCACAGGAATCACCATACAAATAGGGCATATAGGAAGCTACTTGGTGAACCAAAACGTGTATTTATAGCTTAAGAAACAGCGACTCAGGGTAAGAGACGCACCCGCGTCACAGCGATCTAAAGGAACTGCTTCACATAAATCGCGGGGTAACACAACCCCATCTCTCGCAGCCCCGGAGCTCCAGGGGTACTCTAGTCTATGCACGAGACAGTGTGATGGAGCCGGCCGGGACCGGGCAAGAGCTGGAGCGATTGCCTGTGCGCACCACGGGAAGAATGCACCAACAGTGAACGGTTGAAGGAACCTCCAGAAAAAAAATTAGAAAAACTTTGGAAGGTTTGACCGCTCCAAACGTACGAGCCACGCTCGAAGACACATGCTGGGGGTCCGGGCAGCGAGCAGCAACCTACAGTGCCAGCAGTGGGGAGATGGTGTTGCCCCGGGGACCCACGGAGCAGGACTTGAAAAAAAAATCTCGGGCGGTTTAGTTCTTCCGACGGTCCGGGACCCACGCAGGTGAACACGGGGCGCGTACATGGGCCACAACATACCTACACCACAAGGACCGGTGACGAGACGTCCACGCGAAGGAAGACACGTGAAAGCCTGGAGCATGCCTTCTCCTACTCTTCAGCCTGAACCATCTCGGTCCGGCACAGTTCGATGTACGCGGACACAGGGAGGTGGGGGAACCGGAATGGACTGGTCGACCTGGGCGAGCGGCCAAAATCCTCTCACCCATTAACGCAGCGGCTACGGCAGCGAAAGCCACCCCAGCCAGTTGAGGCTGCAGGCCCAATTCCGGGACGTGGCTCTGGCGCCGGCGCCCCACCGTGACCGGGACGATCCTGCCGACGCCCACGGCGTCCTGGAACGTCACCTCGGCCAGCGCAGCCACCTCGCCTCCCATGTGGTCGGCGCTGGAGTTCCGAAGGAAAACGATATCAAAGCGGCCGCCAGGTGGCGGCCGACAACCGGCGCGGGCGACAGCGGGACGGATCCGGATAGGCGGGCGGCGAGGGCGCACCGCAGGACGCCCGGAGGTCCGGTCTCGTCTGGGCTCCCCCCGCCCCCGCCCCCGCCCCCGCCCCCGCCCCCGCCCCCGCGCCGCCGCCGCCGCCGCCGCCGCCGCCGCCGAACACGTTTCTTTCTCCCACTTAATTTTACATGCCAAGTAGATTTTCTTTATATATTGTCCTTTCCTCATATTCGTTGATTTTGTTCCTAGTCTCTATTTTTCCCTTGTATTTTATTTTGATGAGAAGGATAGTTTGTCTTTTGTGGTTACCTTATTATTTACACCTATTTTTTTTAATTTTAAACTATTTCTTTGTATCACCGTATCTTCCTCTCCGTATGGAAACTGTATAAATACATTTCTTAGTCCCTCTTTATTATTTTAATGTTGTCTTCTTTTATATAATAACATCGCTGTTACTCTGTTTTGGGCTTTTATTTTAAACTTACTTTGTTTTTTTGGATTTCCCTGTCTGGGTTGACTTCTGGTTGCTCTGCCCAGTGTTCTAGTCTTGGGTTGACAGGTGATATTATTGATTTTCTAGCCAAAGAACTCCCTTTAGTATTTATTGTAGTTTTGGTTTAGTTTTTACAAATTCCCCGAACTTCTGTTTTTCTGGAAATATCTTAATTTCACTTTCATATTAAGAGACAGTTTTGCTGGATATATGATTCTTGGCAGGCAATTTTTTTCCTTCAATTTTTTAAATATGTCATCCCATTGTTTTTTTTGCCTGCGTGGTTTCTGCCGAGTAGTCCGAGCTTATTCTTATTGGCTCTCCCTTGTAGGTGACTTTTCTTTTATGCCTTGTTGCTCTTATAATTGTCTCTTTATCTTTGGTTTTGGCAAGCTTGATTATATCTTGATGACTTTCTTTTAAGATCTAGCTTATGTGGAGTTTGATGAGCATCTTGGATAGATATCTTCTCATATTTCACAATATCCAGGAAGTATTCTGCCAAACCTTCAACAATTTTCTGTTGTCCGTTCCTGTCTGCTACTCCAATCACTTGTAGGTTATTTCTTTTGATAGAGTCCCACATGATTCTTAAGGTTTCTTGATTTCTTTTAATTCTTTCATCTGATTTTTTCTTCAAATATATTAGTGCTAAGTGATTTTTCTGCAAGTTCAGAAATTCTAGCTTCTACTTGCTCAATTCTGCTCCTCTGACTTTCTATTGAGTTGTCTAATTCTTTAAATTTATTGTTACTCTTCTGAATTTCTGATTGCTGCCTGTCTATGGATTTTTCCAGCTTATTAAGCTTTTCATTATGTTCCTGAATAATCTTTCTATTTTCTTCAATTGCTTTCTCTGTGTGTTCCTTGGCTTGTTCTGTGTATTGACTCCTTCCTGATGACTTGAAGGGTTCTGTATATTAAATTTTGTATTCTGCCTCTGGTAATTCCAGGAATGCACTTTTATCTAGAAGATCCCTGGATTCTTTGTTTCGAGAGGCTGTTGAGGTGATCATGGTCTGCTTCTTTATGTGACTTGATATTGGCTGTTGTCTCTGAGCCATCTATAAGTTATTGTATTAGTTTATGCTTCCTTTACTGTGTCGTAGCTGCTTGCTTTGTTTTGTTTTGGTATACCCCATGGGTTGCTTGAGTGAGCTACCTTGATTATGTTCACCTTTGGAGCTCTGGGGTCCTGTCCCCAGCTCGCTAGAGCTGTTATCAGGTATATCAGTCTAGGAGTCCATTCACTTTTCTTGTATGAATTCAGCTCAGGTTTCCAGGTAGCTGATATCAAGTGTGTGGTACAGGCTCTGTCTTACAGTCTTACGGGGGCAGGGGTGATTGGTGTATATACCGGTATCTGATTGCAGCAGGGGGTCATGCTCTGAACAAGGCAGGGGGCTGAGCACTGACCCCCGATTTACTCTGAGGAAAACGTGTCCATATTAACTAGAGCATTCTGGTGGGTGGGTTCTGCAGACGATCCGTGGGCACCCAAAGTTTTTGGTTGTAAGGACTAGGAGGTACCAGTTATCTCTGGACCCCTGTCGTGGGTGGCTGGGTGGCCTGAGTGGAACTACCAGTCCTTAGGTACCTGCTGTGAATAGGTGAGGACACCTTGTTTAATAGGCAAAGCAATGTCAAATGTCAAACACCCATCTCTCCACTGCACAGCTGAAATGGTTGCAGTTTGCCAACAAGGGCCTATTCTCCTGAAATAGGCCCACACAGGTCCATGCAGAAGGGAAAGTGCTCAAGGACCACGTACGGTTTATGCCTGGATAGCAGCCGCTTCTGTCCTGAGCTCCCCTGGTTAACGGACTAGCAAATTATCTTTTCACCCATTGCACATTTTTTCTCTCCCCAAGGCCAGAAGGATGGCTCTAGCTGCTCAACAGGGCAATATCAGGCCCAGAGATTCAGCCGTTGAAGCTGGCTTGCGGGTGGAGGGGCGCGGTAAAATACACACAAGTACTTAGCTTTTGCTGAGAGTTCCATTCTCCTCAGGTTCTGGAGGTGTGAGCAGGCTGTGTGACTGGCTGTTCCCCCTGAGGGAACAGCAGTGGAACGACAGTACCAGCCCACCGCAGCAGCCGCTCTGGGAACGGTGCCTGAGGGCTCCCCGCGATACAAGTCCGGTAAACCGTCTCTGCTTCCGAAAGGTCTCTTCCTCTCGCTGCCCCTCAGTGCGTTGTCTAATCTAAGCTCGCCTTTGAGGATCAGGACTCCCGGCTTGTCACAGATACACTCGCTCACTTGTGTGTTTCAGGTCTTTGTTGTCAAGAGGGCTAGCCAGAAGCGTCAGTCTATTCCACCGCCTCGGCTCCACCTCCCAAAGTCCCAACCGGAGGGGGTCCGCCCAGCCAGGCCATTTCACCCCTTAGCCAGGTAGCTCCTGTCTACACCATGCCGGCCAGCCAGCGTGTCCGGATAGGGATCCCCTCTCGTTGGGAGGCAGGCAGGCGAGCAGACGGGTGGGCGGACAAACCACTCGGGGTGGCCCTAGGAGGGAGGACCCTGGGAGACAGGCTGGACTCAGGGAAATGGAGCGGAGGCCCTGGGCCGCCGTGGCCAGCGCGCGTCCGCCCGCCGGGATCGCTTCCCATCTCGTTGGAGCCGCAGAGCTCCGGAGGAGAACTATATCGAAGCGGCCGCAAGGTGATGGCTGACAACCGGAGAGAAGGGCGGAGGGCAGAACCGGGTCAACCTGGGCCCCGGTCAGCTCTTGAGGGTGGGAGAGGGGACAGACTCCCTGGGCCGCCGGGGAAACCTCTCGGGAGCGTCGCGGGGCGTTTACCCCTCGCCGCCGCCAAACACGTTTCTCGGCGCGGGGCGGCTGGAAGGCCTTGGGGCCCGCCACGGAGCGGGGTCGGTTGGGCCAAGGGGATCCACCGGGCCGGGCCCTTTCCTGCCTCGGCAGGGACGATCCCGCCGACGCCGCCGCCGGCGTCCGGGAACGTCGCCTCGGCCAGCGCGGCCACATCGCCTCCCGTGCGTGTCGCCGGCGCCGGAGCTCCGGAGGAAGACGATATCAAAGCGGCCGCCAAGTGGCGGCCGACAACCGGCGCGGAGGGCAGCGGGACGGATCCGGATCGGCGGCCGGTGAGGGGGCATCGCCGGGCGGCCGGACGCCCGGCCCCATCCCGGCTCCACCCCCCCGCCCCTTCCCCACCCCCCGGCATCGCCGCCGAAGACGTTTCTCGGCGCGGGGCGGCAGGAAGATGGTGGGGCCGGCCGCCACAGCACAGGGTCGGGTCTGCCGGGACGATCCCGCCGACGCCGCCGGCGTCCCGGAGAGCGGTGCTGGCCAGCCGGCGCGGCCGCATGGGGATCCCATCTCGTCGGCTGGCGGGCGGGCAAACCCACAGAGGCCAGCCGGCCAGGGACGCCCGCCCTCCCCAAGCAGGTACGGATCGTCTCCGGGCCTCCTGGGCAGACTTGGAAACCACTCGGGGGCGGGGACCCCTGGGACGGAGGATCCCGGGAGCCAGGCCGGACTCGGGGAAACGGAGGGGAGGCCCCGGGCCGTCGTGGCCAGCGCGCGCCCGTCGGGATCGCTTCCCATTTCGTTGGCGCCCCAGAGCTCCGGAGGGGAACGGTATCGAAGCGGCCGCCAGGCGACGGCTGACAACCGGAGAGAAGGGCGGCGGGGCGGAACAGGGTTCACCTGGGCCCCTGCCGGGGCTTGGGGGTGGGCTAGGGGACAGACTGCCCTGGGCCGCCGGGGAAATCTCTCGTGAGCGTCATGGGGCGCGCGCGCCCCCAAAAGGGCAGAACGGGTAGGCTCCCGAGGGGATGAGCGTCCACCAGGGGTGGGAGGGAGAAGGGAGCACGTCCCAAGTGTCGGACGGGCAGGTGTTCTCCGATCCGTATCATTTGGACGGACGCGACAAACGGAACAGAATGAGACCACCAGCCCCCGAAGTTTTCCTCCTCGTTCTTTGAGTGCCTGCGTGGCGCAGCAGGCAGACCGGGAGACGTTTTCCGCCGTCGTCCCTGTCGCCGAGCCAACGGTACGCGTGAGGCGGGTTGAACGGGCAAATTGCGTCCGGAGGGAGGAAGGGAGGGAGCCGTGTGTTTGCCGGCATCCGCGTCGCAAAAGAAAACCACGGCCGCCACCGAGAGCGTTCTTCCTCATTGCTTTTCATCCTCCCGCGACGCGGGAGGGCAAACGGGGGGGTGCGGCCAGGAACACCTTTCCAAAGCCGGTACGGACCGGCTCTGGGCCCCCCGGTCGGACTGGGAGAACATCTCACCGAGGGAGGCCCTTGAGGCTCTCTGGAGAGAGGCCGGACTTAGTGAGGTCCAGCGAGGCGCGGCAGGACGGCCGCGAACGCCCACCCAGAGGCCCTCAGGCGGTTTGGCCTGAGTGAGTGGTCTCCAGGCTGGCGGGCGGACTCGGGAAGGTGGCGTCTCCGGGGCGGGGGGGAGGGAGCGGGGTGAGTCGGCGTCTCGAGAGATCTCCGGCGGCTCCCCAGCGCGGGCGGGCGGGCGTGCGTGAGTCATGGGGGGTGGAGTGCCAGAGAGGGGTTGGGGATGGGGGGCCGAGTGTGGGGTGGTGGGGGGGTCGGAGGGTGGGGGTGGTGGGGGACCACGTGCGTTGGGGCTGGGGGGTGGGGTGCTGAGGGGGGCGGGGAGTTGGCAAACGTTCCGGGTGCCCTGGTGCGCGCGCGTATGCGCGGGTGTGTGTGTCTGTGCTCGCGTCTGTGTGTGTGCTTGTGCCTGTGTGTGCGCACGCGTCTGTGTGTGTGCGTGGCTCCGCATGTGTGCGTGCGCGCGCGCGGGTCTGTATGCGTGTCTGTGTGTGCGCGTCTGTGTGTGTGCATGTGCACACGCGCGTCTGGACATGTGTGTGCCTGCGTGTGCGCATCTGCGTGTTTGTGCATGCGTGTCAGCGTGCATGCCCGTGTGAGTGTGTGCGTCTGTACAGGCACGAGTGCGCGTCTGTGCGTGAGTGCGTGTCTGAGCGTATGCGTCTGTGCATCTAGCGCCGCCTGCCGGCGAGGGCGGCTGCCACCTATCACCCCCCGCCCGACCCCCACTCCCCCAACTCAGCCCGCGGTGAGGGCCAGGGCCATATTCAGCTTGGGGGGAACGGTAAGGCCAAGGGCAGCGTCGCCGTTCCCGCGTTGCTCGCGTTACCGTGCCGCGAACGTCTCCTGGGAAGCTGGAGGAGCAGGTGTGTGAAGCTCGTGCTGCACGTGGACCCTACCGGGGTTTTCCGGGACGACCTACCGCCGTTGTTGAAAGCTCTCGGTGAACTGGACATCTGACGGATCCCTCCCTGTCCTCCCTGTCCGAGGGACCTCCTGAGATATGTAGAAGGGGAAGGGTACGGTAGGCTGGTTCGGCTGGAAGACATCCCATCCCCGGGAGGCGTTGATCGATGGGAAGACAGGACCGGGAAGGAACCGGTTTCAAATCAGACGATGGCTGAACTTAGGCGACGGGTACGCGGACTCCTCCGTCTTCGCCCGTGTTTGCGACTCTCTACGGGGGGATCTTTCCTGAAAGCGGGTGACAGGCGGGTGTGCCGTCGTCCCGTGAAGACGCGCTACTACGAAGGGGCTCTAAATGCAGGCCGTCCTTGGGGGCGGTTTATTTTTTCTCAGTCGTGGGTGAACCCCACATGGAGAGAAACACCGGAGTTTGAACAGTGCTCGCGTGGGGAGTAGGGCGTGGCAGTGAAGACTCACGTTCGTCATCATTCTCATTTCTGTTTAGATAACTCTCTGTGCTGCTGCCATCGCTTGCCATCGAGCGGGTCGGGACTCGGAGCGACCCTAGAGGAAAGAGTTGATCCACCCCACGGGCTTCCGGAGGAGCAGCCGGTGGATTCGAACCGCCGACTTTTCAGTTGGCAGCTGAGCTCCTAGCCGCCGCGCCGCCAGGGCTCCGTCTTTGCATTTGCTCTCCAGTACTCGGTGAGTTGGTTTCGCCCGAGAAGCGGAACGGCTCTCGGAGAGGAAAACCCGGTTTCAGAAAAGGAAGAAGAGAGAAAGAGGGAAAGGGAAAGGAAGAGGGAGAGGGAGAGGCGTACCTCAATGCCGAGCCACCCTGGTGACAGGGATAGCTAGAAAAGGGTGGTAGGCGTGTACGTGCGCACACCCATGGCTGCAGATACGGACACGCAGGGGTGTACACGCGCCTGTGTGCGGGTGTGTGCGTCCGCACGTGCGTACTCGTACACGTGTTCCTGCCCTGCGTACACGCACAGGAACACGCGCGTAGGCGTGTATGCAGGTAGGGGCGCGCCTGCGCCTGTACACGCCCCCGTGGGCGCTTCCGTGCGCGTGCGTACGTGTAGGGGTGTGCACGTGCGTGTGCGCGCTTGTACGTACATGCCCGAGAGCACGCGCGTCCACGCGTGCACGAGCCTGCACCTTCACATGGGCACCTGCATGCGCTCCTGAGTGCCCCTGCCTCTGCGTGGGATCCGTCAGAGCTGAAAGCGGTGCCGCCGCCGCCATGTTTTTAAGATCCTTTGGCTCACGCGCCGCCCACCCCCACCACTCCTTTCCGGCTACCTTCGAAGGGAAACACCAACTTTCAGAACTTGGGGCGTGACATTCACGGATGGGCAGAGCGAATAGCCCTTCAGCTTTACCTTGCTGAGATAGAACGGGAGGAGTCACGAGAGCCTTAGGAAATGGAGCGAGGTGACGAGAGGGTGCACTGAAAGGCAGGAGTCGAGAACTCCGGTCACAGGAGTTTTCCTTCCGTAGGTTGTAGAGAGCTCCACGTCGCACGCACCGGCGTTAGGTAGCTGCCTCCAGGGCCGCGGTTTCTACTCTGCTGACTCAGTTGAGACGGGACGTCTCCGAGTGTGTGCGCGCGACCCAAAGGCGGTCGTCGAGGGACGACGGCACCCTCGGTCCGTCGAACCCCCGCACCCTCGGATGGATGCAGAAACTCTCTTCGATGTCACGGAGGCAGTCCCGACAGAAACCGGAGGGGCACGTGCCATTGGCTCTAGCCCTGCCTCCAACGAGGACCGCTGGCGCCACCCGCCCCCACCGCCCACCCGCACCCCCAACCCCACCCAGCCTGCGCCCATTCTGTCGGCCCCACGCTGGCGATATCTGGATCCAGCCGAATGTGGCCACCAGGTGGCACCCACCAGGTGGGGAAGAGGTTTGGAGATGGTGGAGGCAGTGGGGGTGGTGGGGGGCGGTGGAGTGTGGGGGGCGGAGGAGGAGGAGGAGGAGGACGGACGGACGGATGGACGGAAGGATGGAAACCCGTCCGCCCATGCGTGCGCACACGCACGCACCACAGAGTGCCCTCCAAAGACACGGATGCACACACGGAGCACATGGAAACCTGGAAATGGACAAGCGCGCGTGCACACACAGCAGACACAAGCCCGGGATGCTCAGGAGACACAGAGGTAGGTGCAGGCAGGCAGAACACGCGGGAACGTGGACACACTGCACCCACGGGCACGGTCCGCGTGCACACGCAGTCCCAGATGCACAGCGACTCACACGGACAGACGGCACAGCCGAAACACGGGAAGATATGCCACACAGGCACACACCCTTGGACCCGCCCCACACGCCCGCCTGCCGCCCCCCCCCCGAAGCGGGACGTGCGCCTGCACAGAGGGTCGCAATGGGGCAGACGGCCACGCCGCAGCACTTCGGACACGACGTCTCCCCACATGCACGACACGATACACGCGTCACACGTGAGATGGGGCAAACGCACGAAGTACATATGCTCGACCGCATGACTCGCGCGCCGGCCGACCATGCACCTGTGTGGCATTCCGAAGCAGGCGCGCCACACTCGGACAGACGGGGTGCGTGACACACGCATGCACCACCACACGCAAGGTACACGCGGCGCACGGGGGTGCACGTGCGTGCACCCGAGAGTCCACATGCGCAGCCACGCGGACACGTACGCACGCGCAGCAGCAGCAACAGCAGCAGCAGGAGCAGCAGCAGCAGCCGCAGGAGCAGCAGCAAGGACTACCCTCTGGAGACAGGGACGCACGCCCGGAGCACGCGGAAACACGGAGACGCACGTGCACAGCAGACGCACGAATGGAATGCTCAGGAGATGCAGAGGTAGACACGGGCAGGCGGAACACATGGGAAATTTGGACACGCGTCACCCCCACGCACACGATACACGAAGCACGCGGGCACGGTCCACATGTAAATGTGCTGCACGGGACGCTCCGGGACACGGACACGGACGCTGCCCCGTACACGCGGCACCCACGGGCAGGCGTCACGCGGACTCGGACACACACCCGGCAACACACGTGGACAGACTGCGCAACCAAAACACGGGCAGAAGACGCGAACGTACGGGCGCCTCCCGCGCCACGTGCACGCGCGACGTCCCGAAGTTGCCGTGCCACGGTCGCACGCTAAGACGGACGTGGACGCACAGCGTGCCCGCGCCGCCCACGGGCACAGCAGGCACGCCACGCTGCGCCGATGCAAGGCGCCATGGCACCCCGCGGCGCACAGGGGGGATGCCCACGCAGAAGACGTGGCAAAGGGCACACGCCTACGGTCCCCCGACATACCTTGCTTTGCATTTTTGCTTTTTTGTCTTGCCTTTTTCCTTGTTTTTTTTTTTTTGTCCTTTTCCGTTGTCTTTTTGCCTTTTTCCCTTTCCCTTTGGCCTTTTGTGTTGCCTTTTTGCCTTGACTTTTTCTCTTTTAACGTTGTCTTTTTCATTGTCTTTTTGTCTTTATGACTTGATTTTTCGCCTGTTTACCATATTTCCTTGCTTTTTTGTCTTTTTCTCTTGTCTTTTTGCCTTTCCCCTTTTTGCCTTGCATTGTACCTTTCGCCTTGTCTTTTGACTATTTGCGTCTTTGCCTTTTTTCCGTCTACCTTATCTTTTCACCTTTTTATCTTTTTCCCTTACCTTTTTGCCTTTTGCCTTGCCTTTTTCCCTTTTTGCTTTCCGTTTTAGCTTTTTGCCTTCTCTTTTTGACTTTTTCCCCTCTTTGCCTTTTTCCTTTTTTGTCTTATCTTTTTGCGTTTTTCCTTTCCTTTATTCCTTTTTGCCTTGCCTTTTTCCTTTTTGCCTTTTTACCTTGCTTGCCTTTTTGCCTTGCCTTTTTCCCTTTTTGCCCTTTTCTCTTGTCTTCTGGGCTCTTTGGCTTTTTTCCTAGCTTTTTTCCATTTTAACTTTTGCCTTATCTCTTCTTTTTTGCTTTTTCGCATTGGCTTTGTCTTTTAGCCTTTATTCCTTTCCTTCCATTGCCTTTTTGCCTTTTTCCTTGCCTTGCTTTGCTTTGCATTTTTTCCTTGTCTGGCCTTGTGTTTTTGCCTTGACTTGCCTTTTGACTTTTTGTCTCTTTTTTTGGCCTTTTTCCCTTGTGTTTTTGCTGTTTTCCCTTTCCTTTTGCCTTTTGTATTGCCTTTTCACCTTGACTTTTTCCCTTTTAACCTTGTCTTTTTCATTGCCTTTTTCCCTTTATGGCTTGCCTTTTTGTCTTTTTACCGGATTGCTTTTCCTTTTTGCCTTTTTACTGTATTGCCTTGCCTTTTTGGCTTGTCTTGCCTTTTTGTCTTTTTCCTTTTTGCCTTGCATTTTACCTTTTTGCCTTGTCGTTTGACATTTTGCCTCTTTGCCTTTTTTCCGTCTGCCTTATCTTTTTGCCTTTTGTCCTTTTACCTTGCCTTTTTGCCTTGCCTTTTTACCTTGCCTTTTTGCTTTACCTTTTTGCCTTCTCTTTTTCCCTTTTCGTTTTAGCTTTTTGCCTTGTCTTTTTGACTTTTTCCTTCTTTGTGTTTTTGCCTTATCTTTTTGCCCTTTTCCCTTGCCTTTTTGCATTTTTTCTTGCCTTTATTCCTTATTGCCTTGCCTTTTGGTCTTTTTTCTTTTTACCTTGCTTTTTTCCTTTTTGTCTTTTTGTTTTGCTTTTTGGTTTTTTGCCTTTTATCTTGCCTTGCCTTTTTCCCTTGTCTTTTATCCTTTTTCCTGGTCTTTTTGCCTTTTTCCCTTGTCTCTTTGCCTTTTTCCCTTTCCTTTTTGCCTTTTGTCTTGCCCTTTTGCCTTGACTTTTTCCCTTTTTCTCTTGCCTTTTCCGTTGCCTTTTTGTCTTTAAGATTTGCCTCTTTGCCTTTTTACCGGTTTGCCTTCCCTTTTTGCCTTTTTACCATATTGCCTTGCCTCTTTGCCTTTTTGTCTTGCCTCTTTGCCTTGCCTTTATTCCTTTTTCCCTTGCCTTTTTTCCTTTCTGCTTTTTTCTTAGACTTTTTGCTTTTTTGCCATTTTATCTTGCCTTGCCTTTTTGTTGTGCCTTTTTGCCTTTTTACCTTGTCTTTTTGCTTTTTGCCTTCTTTCGTTGACTTTTTTCCATTTTTAATTTTGCCTTACCTCTTTTCCTTTTAGCATTTTTCATTGCCTTTTTGCATTTTGCTTTGCTTTTTAGCCTTTATTCCTTTCCTTGCATTGTCTTCTTTTTAACTAATTTTTATTAACCTTCAAGTGAACATTTACCATTCCAATCAGTCTGTCACATGTAGGTTTACAAACATCTTACTCCCTTCTCCCACTTGCTCTCCCCCATTGAGTCAGCCCTTTCAGTCTCTCGTTTCGTGCCAATTTTGCCATCTTCTCTCTCTCTCTATCTTCCCATCCCCCTCCAGTCAAGAGTTGCCTACACACTCTCCAGTGTCCACCTGATTTAATTAGCTCACTCTTCATCAGCATCTCTCTCCCCCCCCAGTGACCAGTCCTTTTCATGCCTGATGAGTTGTCTTCGGGGATAGTTCCTGTCCTGTGCCATCAGAAGTTCTGGGGAGCATTGTCTCTGGGATTCCTCTAGTCGCAGTCAGACCATTAGGTATGGTCTTTTTATGAGAATTTGGGGTCTGTATCCCATTGGTCTCCTGCTCCCTCAGGAGTTGTCTGTTGTGCTCCCTGAGAGGGCAGACATCAATTGTGGCCGGGTACCAACTAGGTCTTTTGGTCTCAGGATAATGTAGGTCTCTGGTTCATGTGGCCCTTTCTGTCTCTTGAGTTCTTAGTTGTCGTGTGACCTTGGTGTTCTTCCTTTGCCTTTGCTCCAGGTGGGTTGAGACCAATTGATGTATCTTAGATGGCCGCTTGTTGGCATTTAGGATCCCAGGTGCCACAATTCAAAGTGGGATGCAGAATGTTTTCATAATAGAATTATTTTGCCAATTGACTTAGAAGTCCCCTCAAACCAAGTTCCCCAGACCCCAGCCCCTGCTCCGCGGACCTTTGAAGCTTTCATTTTATCCCGGAAACCTCTTTGCTTTTAGTCCAGTCCAATTAGGCTGACCTTCCTTGTATTGAGTGTTGTCTTTCCCTTCACCCAAAGCAGTTCTTATCTACTGATTGATCAATAAAAATCCCTCTCCCTCCCTCCCCCTCCCCCCTTTGTAACCACACAAGTATGTGTTCTTCTCCATTTTTTCTATTTCTCAAGATCTTATAATAGTGGTCTTATACAATATTTGTCCTTTTGCCTCTGACTCATTTCGCTCAGCATAATGCCTTCCAGATTCCTCCATGTTATGAAATGTTTCAGAGATTCGTCACTGTTCTTTATCGATGTGTAGTACTCCATTGTGTGAATATACCACAATTTATTTACCCATTCATCCGTTGACGGACACCTTGGTTGCTTCCAACTTTTTGCTATTGTAAACAGAGCTGCAATAAACATGGGTGTGCATATATCTGTTTGTGTGAAGGCTCTTGTATCTCTAGGGTATATTCCGAGGAGTGGGATTTCTGGGTTGTATGGTGGTTCTATTTCTAACTGTTTAAGATAACGCCAGATGGATTTCCAAAGTGGTTGTACCATTTTACAATCCCACCAGCAGTGTATGAGAGTTCCAATCTCTCCGCAGCCTCTCCAACATTTATTATTTTGTGTTTTTTGGATTAATGCCAGCCTAGTTGGTGTGAGATGAAATCTCATCGTAGTTTTAATTTGCATTTCTCTAATGGCTAATGATCGGGAGCATTTTCTCATGTATCTGTTGGCTGCCTGAATATCTTCTTTAGTGAAATGTGTGTTCATATCCTTTGCCCACTTCTTGATTGGGTTGTTTGTCTTTTTGTGGTTGAGTTTTGACAGAATCATGTAGATTTTAGAGATCAGGCGCTGGTCGGAGATGTCATAGCTGAAAATTCTTTCCCAGTCTGTAGGTGGTCTTTTTCCTCTTTCGGTGAAGTCTTTAGATGAGCATAGGTGTTTGATTTTTAGGAGCTCCCAGTTATCTGGTTTCTCTTCGTCATTTTTGGTAATGTTTTGTATTCTGTTTATGCCCTGTATTAGGGCTCCTAGGGTTGTCCCTATTTTTTCTTCCATGATCTTTATCGTTTTAGTCTTTATGTTTAGGTCTTTGATCCACTTGGAGTTAGTTTTTGTGCATGGTGTGAGGTATGGGCCCTGTTTCATTCTTTTGCAAATGGATATCCAGTTATGCCAGCACCATTTGTTAAAAAGACTGTCATTTCCCCAATTGACTGACACTGGTCCTTTGTCAAATATCAGCTGCTCATACGTGGATGGATTTATATCTGGGTTCTCAATTCTGTTCCATTGGTCTATGTGCCTGTTGTTGTACCAGTACCAGGCTGTTTTGACTACTGTAGCTGTATAATAGGTTCTGAAATCAGGTAGAGTGAGGCCTCCCACTTTCTTCTTTTTCAGTAATGCTTTGCTTATCCGGGGGTTCTGTCCCTTCCATATGAAATTAGTGATTTTTTTCTCTATCCCCTTAAAATATGACATTGGTATTTGGATTGGAAGTGCGTTGTATGTATAGATGGCTTTTGGTAGAATAGACATTTTTACTATGTTAAGTCTTCCTATCCATGAGCAGGGTATGTTTTTCCACTTAAGTATGTCCTTTTGAATTTCTTGTAGTTTTATAGTTTTCTTTGTATAGGTCTTTTACATCCTTGGTAAGATTTATTCCTAAGTATTTTATCTTCTTGGGGGCTACTGTGAATGGTATTGATTTGGTAATTTCCTCTTCGGTGTTCTTTTTGTTGATGTAGAGGAATCCAAGTGATTTTTGTATGTTTATTTTATAACCTGAGACTCTTCCAAACTCTTCTATTAGTTTCAGTAGTTTTCTGGAGGATTCCTTAGGGTTTTCCATGTATACGATCATGTCATCTGCAAATAGTGATAGCTTTACTTCCTCCTTGCCAATCTGGATGCCCTTTATTTCTTTGTCTAGCCTAATTGCCCTGGCTAGGACTTCAAGTACGATGTTGAATAAGAGCGGTGATAGAGGGCATCCTTGTCTGGTTCCCGTTCTCAAGGGAAATGCTTTCAGGTTCTCTCCATTTAGAGTGATATTGGCTGTTGGCTTTGCATAGATGCCCTTTATTATGTTGAGGAATTTTCCTTCAATTCCTATTTTGGTGAGAGTTTTTATCATAAATGGGTGTTGAACTTTGTCAAATGCCTTTTCTGCATCTATTGATAAGATCATGTGGTTTTTATCTTTTGTTTTATTTATGTGATGGATTACATTAATGGTTTTTCTGATATTAAACCAGCCTTGCATACCTGGTATAAATCCCACTTGATCAGGGTGAATTATTTTTTTGATGTGTTGTTGGATTCTATTGGCTAAAATTTTGTTGAGGATTTTTGCATCTATGTTGATGAGGGATATAGCTCTAAAATGCTCTTTTTTTGTAATGTCTTTACCTGGTTTTGGTATCAGGGAGATGGTAGCTTCATAGAATGAGTTGGGTAGTATTCCGTCTTTTTCTATGCTTTGAAATACCTTCAGTAGTAGTGGTGTTAAGTCTTCTCTGAAAGTTTGGTAGAACTCTGCAGTGAAGCCGTCTGGGCCAGGACTTTTTTTGTTGGAAGTTTTTTGATTACCGTTTCAATCTCTTTTTTTGTTATGGGTCTATTTAGTTGTTCTACTTCTGAATGTGTTAGTTTAGGTAGGTAGTATTTTTCCAAGAATTTGTCCATTTCTTCTAGGTTTTCAAATTTGTTAGAGTACAATTTTACGTAGTAATCTGAAATGATTCTTTTAATTTCATTTGGCTCTGTTGTGATGTGGTCCTTCTCGTTTCTTATTCGGGTTATTTGTTTCCTTTCCTGTTTTTCTTTAGTCAGTCTAGCCAATGGTTTATCAATTTTGTTAATTTTTTCAAAGAACCAGCTTTTGGCTTTGTTAATTCTTTCAATTGTTTTTCTGTTCTCTAATTCATTTAGTTCAGCTCTAATTTTTATTATTTGTTTTCTTCTGGTGCCTGATGGATTCTTTTGTTGCTCACTTTCTATTTGTTCAAGTTGTCAGGACAGTTTTCTGATTTTGGCTCTTTCTTCTTTTTGTATGTGTGCATTTATCGATATAAATTGGCCTCTGAGCACTGCTTTTGCTGTGTCCCAGAGGTTTTGATAGGAAGTATTTTCATTCTCGTTGCTTTCTAAGAATTTCCTTATTCCCTCCTTGATGTCTTCTATAACCCATTCTTTTTTCAGGAGGGTATTGTTCATTTTCCAAGTATTTGATTTCTTTTCCCTAGTTTTTCTGTTATTGATTTCTAGCTTCATTGCCTTGTGGTCTGAGAAGATGCTTTGTAATATTTCGATGTTTTGGATTCTGCAAAGATTTGTTTTATGACCTAATATGTGGTCTACTCTAGAGAATGTTCCATGTGCACTAGAAAAAAAAAAGTATATTTTGCAGCAGTTGGGTGGAGAGTTCTGTATAAGTCAATGAGGTCAAGTTGGTTGATTGTTACAGTAAGTAGGTCTTCCGTGTCTCTATTGAGCTTCTTACTGGATGTCCTGTCCTTCTCCGAAAGTGGTGTGTTGAAGTCTCCTACTATAAATGTGGAGGTGTCTATCTCACTTTTCAATTCTGTTAAAATTTGATTTATGTATCTTGCCGCCTTGTCATTGGGTGCGTAAATATTTAATATGGTTATGTCTTCCTGATCAATTGTCCCTTTTATCATTATGTAGTGTCCTTCTTTATCCTTTGTGGCGGATTTAAGTCTAAAGTCTATTTTGTCAGAAATTAATATTGCTACTCCTCTTCTTTTTTGCTTATTTGCTTGATATATTTTTTCCATCCTTTGAGTTTTAGTTTGTTTGTGTCTCTAAGTCTAAGGTGTGTCTCTTGGAGGCAGCATATAGATGGATCGTGTTTCTTTATCCAGTCCGAGACTCTCTGTCTCTTTATTGGTGCATTTAGTCCATTTACATTCAGCGTAATTATAGATAAATAAGTTTTTAGTGCTGTCATTTTGATGCCTTTTCATGTGTGTTGTTGGCCATTTCATTTTTCCACATGCTTTTTGTGCTGAGACGTTTTTCTTAGTAGCTTGTGAGATCCTCGTTTTCATAATGTTTAACTTTATGTTTGTTGAGTCGTTACGTTTTTCTTGGCTTTTTTCTTAAGTTATGAAATTGATATTCCTTTTTGTGGTTACCTTATTATTTACCCCTAATTCTCTAAGTAAAAACCTAACTTGTATAGTTCTATATCGCCTTGTATCACTCTCCATCTGGCAGTTCAATGCCTCCTATATTTAGTCCCTCTTTTTGATTATTGTGATCGTTTATCTATTCATTTCCATGTTTTCCTGTTATGTGAATTATTTTGTTTATCTATTTATTTTTTAGAATTAATCTTAATTTGTTTGTTTTTGTGATTTCCCTATGTGAGTTGCGTTGATATCAGGACGTTCCGTTTTGCGACCTTGTATTGTGCTGGTACCTGATATTATTGGTCATCAGGCCAAACAATCTCTTTTAGCATTTCTTGCAGTCTTAGTTTAGTTTTTGCAAATTCTCTACACTTGTGTTTATCTGTAAATATCTTAATTTCTCCTTCATATTTCAGAGAGAGTTTTGCTGGATATATGATCCTTGGTTGGCAGTTTTTCTCGTTCAGTGCTCTGTATACGTCATCCCATTCCCTTCTTGCCTGCATGGTTTCTGCTGAGTAGTCTGAACTTATTCTTATTGATTCTCCCTTGAAGGAAACCTTTCTTTTCTCCCTGGCTGCTTTTAAAATTTTTGGTTTGTCTTTGGTTTTGGCAAGTTTGATGATAATATGTCTTGGTGTTTTTCTTTTGGATCAATCTTAAATGGGGTTCGATGAGCATCTTGGATAGCTATCCTTTCGTCTTTCATGATGTCAGGGAAGTTTTCTGTCAGGAGTTCTTCAACTATTTTCTCTGTGTTTTCTGTCCCCCCTCCCTGTTCTGGGACTCCAATCACTCGCAGGTTAGCCTTCTTGATAGAGTCCCACATGATTCTTAGGGTTTCTTCATTTTTTTAAATCTTTTATCTGATTTTTTTTCAGCTATATTGGTGTTGATTCCCTGGTCCTCCAGAAGTCCCAGTCTACATTCTAATTGCTCGAGTCTGCTCCTCTGACGTTCTATTGCATTGTCTAATTCTGTAATTTTATTGTTAATCTTTTGGATTTCTACATGCTGTCTCTCTATGGATTCTTGCAACTTATTAATTTTTCCACTATGTTCTTGAATAATCTTTTTGAGTTCTTTGACAGTTTTATTGGTGTGTTCCTTGGCTTTTTCTGCAGTTATCCTAATTTCATTTGTGATATCTTTAAGCATTCTGTAAATTAGTTTTTTTATATTCTGCATCTGATAATTCCAGGACTGTATCTTCATTTGGGAAAGATTTTGTTTCTTTTGTTTGGGGGGTTGGAAAAGCTGTCGTGGTCTGTTTCTTTATGTGGTTTGATATGGACTGCTGTCTCTGAGCCATCACTGGGAAACCAGATTTTCCAGGTAATCACCTAAAAAAAAATGCAGTCAGATCCCTATCTGAATTCTCCCTCTGGCTCAGGGTATTCGGATGTTAATGGAGCCGCCTGGGGAGGGTGGGGGAGGGATCAGAGAGCTAGGAGTGTAACACCACAGAATATAGAGCTGATCCCCGCGGTCACGCTCCGCCCCCGTCCGCCAAAATCCCAGCGGGATGGCTCCCTGGCTGGGACGCTACTCTCTCTGCTCTGAGACCAGTCTCTTCCTCCCGGGGACTTCTCCCTCCGGTGCGCCGCACCGCTCTCACGAACTGGGTGGGCGTCCCCCGGACGAACTTGTGGGCGCCGCCCCGGGGTCTATTCAGAGGAATATAACTGGACCCCGCGCTCAAGCCCCACCCGCGCACACCATAATCCCAGCGGGACGGCTCCCCGGCTGGGACCCTGCTTTCCCTGCTTCGAGACCAGTCACTTCCTCCCGGGGACTTCTCCCTTCGGTGCGTTGCACCGCTCGCGTGAACTGGGTGGGCGTCCCGCACACGAACATGTGGGCTCCACCCCGGGGTCGCTTTAGGGAAATATATCTGATCCCCTGCTCGCACCACGCCCGCTTCCTGCCAAACTCCCAGCGGGACGGCTCCCCGGCTGGGACGCTGCTCTCCCCGCTCCAAGATCAGTCACTGCCTCCCGGGTGCTTCTCCCACCGACTGCGCCACTACGCTGCCCGCGCCAACCAGCTAGACTTCCTCCCGGGATGGGTTCGGTGGGGTAGGGCTGGACCTCTTGTCTGTGCCGTCTGCCCCCCTGGGCTCTGCCCCAGATCGGGCTCCGAAGGTCACCTGCCTGGTACACTGGCTCCTAGTTCTGAAAACGGTTGCTGTCTGCCCGTACTTGTTCGTTTTCCGTCTCTAAGTCTGTGTTTGTTGTTCAGAGTTCGTAGATTGTTATGTATGTGATCGATTCCCTTGTTTTTCCGAGTCTTTGTTGCAAGAGGGATCCGCGGTAGCGTCCACCTAGTCCACCATCTTGGCCCCCTTCTCTCCTTTTTTTGTCTTTTTGCCTTTTTCCTTTTTCACCTTTTTCCTTGCCTTGCCTTGCTTTGCATTTTTGCCTTTTTCTCTTGCCTTGTGTTTTTGCCTTTTTGTCTTGACTTGCCTTTTGCCTTTTTCCTTGTCTTTTTGCCTTTTTCCTTGTCTTTTTGCCTTTTTCCCTTGTCTTTTTGCCTTTTGACTTGCTTTTTCCCTTGACTTTTCCCCTTTGAACCATACCTTTTTCATTGCCTTTTGCTTTTATGTTTTACTTTTTTGCCTTTTTACTGGTTTGCCTTCCCTTTTTGCTTTTTTACCTTACTGCCTTGCCTTTTTGCCCTTTTGCCTTGCGTTTTTGCCTTTTTCCTTGCCTTTATTTCTTTTTTGCCTTGCCTTTTTTCCTTTTTCTTTTTGCCTTGCCTTTTTTCCTTTTTTCTTTTTCCTTTGCCTTTTTGCTTTTTTGCCTTTTTACCTTGCCTTGCCTTCCATTTTTGCCTTGCCTTGCATTTTTTCCTTTTTGCCTTGACTTGCCTTTGACTTATTGCCATTTTGCCTTTTTCCATTTTTGCGTTTCCTCTTTGCCTTTAGGCCTTTTTGCCTTTAATTTTGCATTTTTGCCTTGCCATGCCTTTTTGCCCTTTTGACTTTTTGCCCTGCCATCTCTTTTCGCCTTTTTGCCTTGCTTTACCTTGCCTTTCTGCCATTTTTGCTTTCCTTTCCTTGCCTTTTTACCTTTTTGCCTAGCCTTCTCTTGCCTTTTTGCCTTTACCTTTTTACCTTCCCTTGCCTGGGCTTTTTCCCTTTTTTCTTGTCTTGCATTTCATTTTTCCCTTGCCTTTTTGCCTTTTTAAATTGCCTTGCCTTTGTACATTTTTCATTTTTGCCTTGCCTTTTTGCTTTTCCTTGCCTTGCTTTTTGCCTGTTTACCTTATATCCTTTTTACCTTACTACCTTGCCTTTTTACCTTCATATCTCGACTTTTTGACCTTTTGCCATTGAAAGAAACCGAATGACGGTTTTCTCATTCTGACTGCTTTTGTGAGAGGACTGGATGAAGTCAGAGAGTTCTTTCTTTCACTGAGAAACATGAGGGTGATGTTGCCTCTGCGCTGTCTTCGAAAAGAGTGTGTAGTTACACACTTTGAACTGTGCAAAAGCACTTGGGTTTGTTAGGATTTCACCATGCACTTTGTTTTCCCTGTGCAAAAACGTGCTTTCACAATCTCTTAACCCCAACACTGCGTACTTTTTCTGCTTCAAGAACAGGGCTACCGCCATTGACATTTCCTGAGGAAGGCTTATGTTTGCAATGATCAGACTTACTGTGCTCATTGCAGAAAAGAGAAAAGAATAGACACTCTCACATAATACCTGCTTTTCTCAGAGGAGTGGATGAAGTCAGGAAGTTCTTTCTTTCACTGAGAAACATGCAGACTGATGTTGCCTCTGTGCTCTCTTACTTGAAAAAGAGTGTATAGATTAAAAAACTGTAGAAAGGCACTTGGGCTTGTTAGGATTTCACCAAGCACTTTGTCTTTCCTGGGCAACCACATGCTTTTACAATCTCTTAACACTAACTCTATGTACTTGTTCCACTTCCAGAAGAGGGGTACCGCAATATAGATTCCTGAGGAAAACTTCCATTTTCAAAGGGCAGATCTGCCGAGCTCATTACAGGAAAGTGAAACCAAATGACGGTTTTCTCATTCTAACTGCTTTCCTCAGAGGAATGGAAGAACTCAGAGTGCTCTCTCTTTTACTGAGAATCATGGAGGTTGATGTTGCTTCTGCGCTCTCTTAATTGGAAAAGAGTGTATAGTTACACACTTTGAACTGTGGAAAGGCACCGGGGTTTGTTAGAATTTCACCATGCACTTTGTTTTCCTTGGTCAACAACGTGTTTTCACATCTCTTAATGAAACTACTACATACTTTTTCTGCTTCAACAACAGGACTACCACAAGGGATTTTTCTTGAGGGAAGTTTGCCTTTGCAAGGGTTAGATTTTGTGAGCTCACTGCAGGAAAGAGAAAATAATAGACAGTCTCTTATAATACCTGCTTTTCTCAGAGGAGTGGATGAAGTCAGGGAGTTCTTTCTTTCACTGAGTAACATGCAGACTGATTTTGCCTCCTTGCTCACTTACTTGGTAAAGAGTGTAGATTTATACACTTTGAACTGTGGAAAGGCACTTGAGCTTGTTAGGATTTCACCATGCACTTACTTTTTCCTGGGCTAAAACGTGCTTTAACAATCTCTTAGTGCTAACTCAACATGCTCATTCCACTTCCAGAAGAGGGCTACCGCAATGGAGTTTTCCTGAGGAAACATTTCATTTCCGAAGGGCAGATCCCCCAAGCTCCTCACAATGCAATAAGGCAAAAAGGCAAAAACGCAAGGCATGTCAAGGTAAAAAGGCAAAAAAGCAAAAAGGCAATACAAAAATGCAAAAAAGCAGAAAGGCCAAAAATGAAGGCAAAAAATGCAAGACAAAACGAGAAAAGGCAAGCCAAAAGGGAAAACGGTAAAAAGGCCAGGGAAAAAGGAAGAAAGGCATGCCCAAAAGGCAAAAAGGCATCGCTAGGCAAGGCAAAAAGGCAAGGCAAGGCATGGCAAAGAAAAAGGCTATGCAAGGCACGGCAAGAAAAAAGAAAAAAGGCCAGTCAAGGCAAAAATGGCAAAAGGCAAGGCAAGCAATATAAAAAGGTAAAAATGCAAAAAAAAAAAGGCAAAAAGGAAGACAATAAGGCAAACAGACAAAAAAGCAAGGCATCAAGGCAAAAAGGCAAGGCATCAAGGCAAAAATGCAAATAGGGTAAAAGCAAGACAAAAAGGCAAGGCAAAAAGGTAAGTCAAAAAGACAAAAACGCAAGACATGAAGGCAAAGCTTGAAGGCAAAAAGGTAAAAAAGCAGAAAGTCAAGGGAAAAAGGCAAAAAGGCAAGGCACTGCAAAAAGGCAAAAAGGAAAGACAGGGAAAGGCGAAAAGGCAGGAAGGCAAAAAGTCAAAACGCAAGTCAAGACAAAAAAGTAAAATACAAGGCAAGACAAAAAGGCAAAAATGTAAAGCAAGGCAAGGAAAAAGGTAAAAAAGGAAAAAGGAAAAAAGGCAACACAAAATGCAAAAAGGAAAAGAGATAAGGCAAAAGTTAAAATAGAAAAAAGGAAAGGAAAAAAGCAAAAGCCAAAAAGACAAGGGAAAAAGGCAAAAAAGGAAAAAGGCAGGGCAAAAAGCTAAGGCAAGGCAAGATAAAAAGGCAAAAAAGTAAAAATGAAAAAAGGCAAGGCAAAAAGGAATAAAGGCAAGGAAAAAAGGCAAAAACACAAGACAAAAGGGCAAAAAAGCAAAAAGATAAGGCAAAAAGAAAAAAGGCAAAGAGGGAAAAGTAAAAAAGACAAGGCAAAAAGCTAAAAGAGAAGGCAAAAAGGCAAGGCAAGAAGACAAGGCAAAAAGATAAGGCAAACGGAAAAAAGGCAAATAGGCAAAAAGGGAAAATGCAAGGTAAAAGAGAAAAGGCAAAAAGGCAAGGGAATACAGTAAAAAGGCAAAAAGGGAAGGCAAACCGGTAAAAAGGCAACGAAAAAGGCAAGGTTAAAAGGGAAAAAGTCAAGGCAAAAAGGAAAAAGAAAAAGGGAACAAGGCAAAAAGACAAGGAAAACGGCAAAAACACAAAGAAAGACAAAAAGGCAAAAAAGTAAAACAAGGCAAGGGAAGGAAAAAGGCAAAAAATAAAAAGGCGAAAAGACAATGAAAGGAAAGGAATAAAGGCTAAAAGACTAAGCAAAAGGCAAAAGCCAATGCAAAAATGCAAAAAGGAAGAGACATAAGGCAAAAGTAAAAATGGAAAAAAGGCAAAAATCCAAAAAGACAAGGGAAAGGCAAGCAAAAAGGCAAAAAGGCAAGGCAAGTCAAGATAAAAATGCAAAAAAGGAAAAAGCGATGTCAAAAAGAAAAACGGCAAAAAGGCAAGGCAAAAGGGCAAAAATGCAAAAAGATAAGGAAAAAAGGCAAAGAAGGAAAAAGTCAAAAAGACAGGGCAAAAAGCTGAAAGGAAAGGCAAAAAGGGAAAAGGTAAGGCAAAAAGGCAAGACAAAAAGGGAAAAAGGCAAGGAAAAAAGGCAAAAAAGAAAGGCAAAAGGACAAAAAGTTCAAAAATAAGCAAACGGTAAAAAGGCAAAGAGTCAAAAAGCCAAAAAGACAAGGGAAAAAGACAAAAAGGGCGAAAAGGCAAGGCAAGGTAAAAAGGCAAAAACCCAAAAAGGGAAAGTAAAAAGGGCAAAAAGGCAAGGCAAAAGGATATATAGCCAAAAAGGTAAGGCTAATGTAAAAAAGGAAAAGAGGCAAAAAGTCAAAAGACAAGGCTAAGAGGTAAAACGCAAGGTAAAAAGGGAAAAGGCAAAAAGAGAAGACAGAAAGGGAAAAGGCAAAGCAATATGGTAAAAAATGCAAAAAGGGAAGGCAAACTGGTAAAAAGGCAAAAAGGCAATGAAAAAAGCAAAGTTAAAAGGGAAAAGTCAAGGCAAAAAGGCAACACGCAGGGCAAAAAGGAAAGGGAAAAAGGCAAAAAGACAAGGGGAAAAGGCAAAAAGACAAGGGAAGACAAAAAGGCAAGAACGCAAAGCAAGGCAAGGCAAGTGAAAAGGTAAAAAAGTATAAAGACAAAAGGCAATGAAAGGAAAAGAACAAAGCCTAAAAGGCAAAGCAAAAAGGCAATGCCAAAATGCAAAAAGGAAGAGATAAGGCAAAAGTTAAAATGGAAAAAAGACAAAAATCCAAAAAGACAAGGGAAAAGGCAAGGCAAAAAGGCAAGGCAAAGCATGGTAAAAATGCAAAACAGCAAAAAGAATAAAGGGAAGGCAAAAAGAAAAAAGGCAAAATGGCAAGGCAAAAAGGAAAAAAGGCAAGGCAAAAAGGAAAGGACAAAAGGCAAAAAGATAAGGCAGAAGGTAAAAAGGAAAAAAGGCAAAGAGGCAAAAAGTCAAAAAAAGAAAAAAGTCAAAAGACAAGGCAAAAAGGTAAAAGACAAGGCAAAAAGTTAAAATACAAAGCAAAGAGGCAAAAAGGCAAGGCAATACGATAAAAAGGCAAAAAGTTAAGGCAAACAGGTAAAAGGCAAAAGGAAAATCATAAAGGCAAAAAGGCAATGAAAAAGGCAAGGTAAAAAGGGAAAAACTCAAGGCAAAAAGACTAGACAAGAGGCAAAAAGGAAAGGCAAAAAGACAAGGAAAAAGGCAAAAAGACAAGGAAAAAAGGCAAAAAGTCAAAAGGCAGGTCAAGACAAAAAGGCAAAACCAGAAGTTAAGACAAAAAGGTAAAAATTGAAAGCAAGGCAATGCAAGGAAAAAGGTAAAAAAGTAAAAAGGCAAAAAGGCAATGCAAGGAAAGGAATAAAGGCTAAAAGGCAAAGCAAAAAGGCAATGCAAAAAGGCAAAAAGGAAAACAGATAAGGCAAAAGTTAAAATGGAAAAAAGGCTAGGAAAAAAGCCAAAAAGGCAAAAAGACAAGGGAAAAAGGCAAGGCAAAAAGGCAAGGCAAGGAAAAAAAGGCAAAAAGGCAAAAGAAAAAGGCAAATAAGCAAAAAGGGAAAAAGACAAGGCAAAAAGGAATAAAGGCAAGGAAAAAAGAAAAAAGGTAAGGCAAAAGGACAAAAAGCAAAAAGGCAAAAAGTCTAAAACACAAGGCAAAAAGCTAAAAAGGAAGGCTAAAAAGGGAAAAAGAGAAGGCAAAAAGGCAAGGCAAAATGACAAAAAGGCAAATGGAAAAAAGGCAAAGAGGCAAAAAGTCAAGAGACAAGGCAAAACATAAAATGCAAGGCAAAAAGGGAAAAGGCAAAAAGGTAAGACAAAAAGGCAAAAAGACAAGGCAATACGGTGGTAAAAAGTCAAAAAGGGAAGGCAAACCGGTAAAAAGGCAGAAAGGCAAGTCATAAAGGCAAAAGAGTATTGAAAAGGCAAGGGAAAAAGTTAAAGGAAAAAGGCAACACAAAAGGGAAAAAGGAAAACAGACAATGGAAAAAGGCAAAAAAGAAGGCAAAATGTCAAATAGTCAAAAGGCAAGCCAAGCAAAAAGGCAAAAACACAAGGCAAGACAAAAACGAAAAGCAAGGCAAGGCAAGGAAAAAGAGAAAAGACCAAAAGGCAATGCAAGGAAAGGAATAAAGGCTAAAAGGAAAGCAAAAAGGCAAAAGGCAATGCAAAAAGGAAAAGAGATAAGGCAAAAGTTAAATGGAAAAAAGGCAAGGAAAAAAGGCAAAAACCCAAAAAGACATGGGAAAAAGGCAAGGAAAAAAGGAAAAAAAAGAAAAAGGGAAGTAAAAAAGGAAAAAGGGAAGTAAAAAAGGAAAAAAGGAAAAAAGCCAGGCAAAAGGACAAAAAGGGAAGGAAAAAGACAAACAGGTAAAAAGATACGGCAGAAGGAAAAAGGCAAGGAAAAAAGGCAAAAAGGCAAAAAATCAAAGGGCAAGGCAAATAGGGAAAATGCAAGGAAAAAAGGCAAGACAAAGGGCAAAAAGAAAGGCAATATGGTAAAAAGGCATAAAGGGAAGGCAAATCGATAAAAATGGAAAAAGGCAAATCATGGGCAAAAAGGCAATGAAAAGGCAAGGGAAAAATTCAAGGCAACAATGCAAGAAAAAAGGCAAAAAGGAAAGGAAAAGAGGCAAAAAGACAAGGCAAAAGGGCAAGTCAAGACAAAAAGGCAAAAACACAAGGCAAGACAAAAAGGCAAAAATGCAAAGCAAGGCAAGGCAAGGAAAAAGGTAAAAAAGTAAAAAGGCAATGCAAGGAAGAAAATAAAGTCTAAAAGCAAAGCAAAATTTTGCTCTTGATTGTATCCCACATCGTTCTCATGGTTTCTTCATTCTTTTCTCTGAGTTTTTCCTCAAACAAATTGGTATCCAAAGATTTGTTTTCAGTTTTTCTGATTCTGTCTTCCATTGTTTCAAACCTGCTCCTCAAACCTTTTAAGATACTGTCATTTCTGAAATCTTGTTGATTATCATTTTGATTTGTAATTGCTGTTTTTGTAAGATTTCTAATTATTTATTTTGAACTTTTATTCTGTATTATTTTTTCTGAATTCTTCCTATGATTTGTCTGTGTTTTCTTTGACTTTGGCTATATATTGGTTAGTTTTGTCTGCATTTTCCTTGATCTCTTTCACCAGATGGGTGGTGTTGGGGTTTCTGTTGCAGGCAGGGAGGGGCCTGGGCTCCTAACCGGGTCTCCATGGGGCCGTGGTGGACAGCACAAGGGGCCCAGGGCCAGCGAGGAAGAGTCTGGAATCCTGCTTGTGTACCGTCTGGGGTGAGGCTGGTGGCAGTAGATGTCTGGAGCTGTCAGGGAAGGGCCTGAGGTTCATGTCAAGTCCCCTTGGGGCCACAGTGGGTGGCAGGAGTCATCTGGAGCCTGCAGGGAAGGGCCCGGGGTCCGGGCCAGGTCCCACTGGGGCCACAGCCAGAAGGTGGAAGAAAGAGGTGGGGGGGCAAAGGCGGGGCAGAGGATGCTAAATGGAGGAGGGCAACAGGGTGGGTTGGTACTGTGGTTCCCGGCATTTGGGGTTGCCAGGATGGGGTGGTTATAGCTGCTGTTCACCAGAGGGGCGGGGAGTGTAGGATTGTTCCCCTGTAGTTACCACTGGAAAGATTTTGGTCTCCTCCTTGAGTTGCAGGCAGCAATGTGATCTTACTTAGCCCTGGGTATGCCTGTGTTGTGCCTCTATCTCTTATTGGGAATCCTGTGGAGGTGCCTTTCTGTATGTGGGGTTGTTGGTTTTATTTCAAGATGGCCACGCTGAGTCATGCTGTTTGGCAAGAGAATCTCCACTCTGTATCTCTCTTCCTGCTCCGTTTTATATGTTTCTTGTTCTTCTCAGTAACTTCCATCTAATACTTTAACCCTTCATTTAAGGTTCAGGGATCCAGGATTGATGTGCATCTGACTAGTCTTCCATCTTGGCTTCCACTCCAATGTATATTTTCCTAATTACTTGATCTTCCCAATGGATTAACACTTTTATAATTTTTAAATGTTCTTTTTGTCTGGTAACTTTTTTTACTCAAAGTCTAATATGTCAGATATTAGTATAGCTAATTCAGCTTTCTTTTGATACTGCTCGCTTGGTGTCTTAGTTTCCTAGGGCTTCCATAACACATTAATATATTCTCTCACAATTTTGGAGGTTAGAGGTCCAAATTTAGGGTACTGGCAGGGCTATTATCTTTCTCTTTTTGTTCTGGGGGAATATCCTCCTCTCTCTTCTGGCTTCTTGTAGCCCCTGGCTTTTTTTGACAGTCCTTGGATACATGTAGGTTCATTGGCCTCTATCTTCACATGGTGTCTCTGCTGCCTATGTGACTCTCTACATTTCCCTGTGTGTTCTCTCCTTTTATAACACTTCCATCAGAAGTTATTAGGATCAGAACCTACCTTACTCTGATATTATCTTAAAAGAATAACCCTATTTCCCCAAACAAGGTTACACTGACAGGCAAAGGGATAAGACTTCATCACTTGCAGTGACACTTTCAATTCACAGCAGATGGCTTATGTTTCACCGTTCTTTATTTTCACCCGATTTGTGTCTTCAAATCTTAAGTGTGTCTGTTGTAGACTGGTGTATATTTGTGTCATGTTTCCTTTTTCATGCATTTTTCCAACTTCTGCCTTTCAGTTGAGTTGTTTCACTATTTAAATTTAATTTAAATAGATGACTTCTGTTTTCCTTCTTGCAATTTGTTTTCTATATGTCTTATGTTATTTTTAGTTGGTCTATTTCTTGATTCCAGGCCTCTATTGTGTTAAATCAATAATTTCTAGTGTAATTTTAAAATTTCCTATTGTATATTTTCCAATATATATTTTATATTATTTTCTCAAAAAGTCTGTGAAGATTATACTTAGCATCTTAGAACAAATTCAAATTAACAATACCTTACTTTCAATAATATTTAATAAGTCTCTGTCCCACTTATTCTTTGTAAAAATATTGTCACAGAAATTACTTCTTTATATGTTAAAAGCAAGGATTTTCTTTGCTTATTGGAAAGATTTTTGTGCAAGAAGTTAAAAGGTCTGTTTTTTTTAAGGAACTAATTGAGGAAACAAACTCAGTGTGCATGGAGGTTCTCAGGGCCTTGAATATAATCACATAATCCCACACTCTTCTCTCTGCCAAGGAAAAGTAGATGACCCACAATGCTTCCTTTGAAAGTTTGTAAAACAAATTTCAACACAAATCTGAACTTAAATGATATCCATTCAGGTCCATATATATAATAGTTGCACCATCAAACGTCTAGTGAATTCTTCACTTATGTGTCTGTTATGCCAAATTATATCCAGTTTGGAACCTCATATGTTTTGCAGGTGATTTTTTAAAAATCTGACAGTATATTAATAAAGCTGTCTCTTTTAAAAGACATTAAAAACTTGAGTGTTTATGTGCAGAAGTAGAAAGTAGGTTAGGCCCAAGAACAAACATTTTATAACTTTCTTTCACTTATTCCAGATATGCAAATGTTCAATAGTTTCCCTCAGTTTGTTCTCCTAAACATCTCCTGAGTTCACTTCCTGAGATTTCGATTCACTGACACTATTGTGTTTTAAACATTTGGAATACCTCATTGAGCTTAAAGCATTGGCCCTCCAACTTCTCTTTCTAAACACGATCATCTCAAAATCTAACCTCAGGACATTTGGCAGAGAAATCTTTATGAAGTAAATATCTGATCACATAAATTCTTATACTAAAAAAAGAAAATCCTATATGAAACATCTGCCTCAGAATCACCTATAGTTTGTGTTTCTAAACTATTCAATGTGATTTGAAAAGTTATTTTAGGTATGACACACATAGAATTTTTACCTCAATAATCTAATCACACTAAATTTTTGTGGTTAAGTACTATGGCTGGTAATCAAGAGGTCGGCAGTTCGAATCTGCCAAGCGCTCCTTGGAAACTCTATCAGGCAATTCTACTCTGCCCTGGAGGGTCGCTATGAGTCGGAATCGACTAGATGGCAGTGAGTTTGGTTTTGGTTCAGACCTACCAGACTAGGTGCCAGTGCGTTTTCAGTGCATAGAAACTTTTTTGTGGATTGAACCTCAACATAGAGAAAACAAAAATCCTAAAACTGGACAATCAAGCAATATCATGATAAAAGGAGAAAATGTTAAAGTTGCCGATGATTTCATTTTAATTGGATTCACAACCAACACCCATGAAAACAGCAGTCAGGAAATCAAGTGATGCAAAAAACTCCAAACCAAGAATAATATATCCTGCAAAACTCTCACTCAACTATGATGGCAAAATTAGGACATTTCCAGATCAACAGCAATGAAAGGAATATGGAAAAACCAGACCAAACTTACAAGAATTATTAAAGGGAGTCCTTCAGTTAGAAAACAAACAATATTGGACAACAACCTGAATCTAGCACTTAAGACAGCCTCCGCCAGATACCAACCAAGCAAAACAGGAATAGAGGGACATTCCTTGACGTAATAAAGGGCATTCATACAAATCCAACAGCCAACATCATTCTAAACAGAGGGAGGAGGAAAACATCCCCCCCCGAAAACAAGAAGACCAATCTTATTTAACATTGTGCTGGAAGTCTTAGTTAGAGCAATAAGGCAAGAAAAAGAAATAAAGGACATCCAAATTGGTAAGGAAGAAGTAAAATTACTATACATGAAGAACCCAAATGCCTACACAAGAAAACTGCTGGAAGTAACAGAAAGATTCAGCAGAGTAGTAGGATAAAAGATCCACCCACCAACCACTGCCTTCGAGTCGATAAAAGATAAACATAGAAAAATCAGTCAGATTCCTATACATCATAAAGAGAAAAACAAAAAGGAAATCAGGAAAGCAACACCATTTATCATAGCAACTAAAGACAAACAAACAAACAAACCAAGATACTTAGGAATAAATCTAACCAGGGACATAAAGGACCTATACAAAGAAAAATTCAAAACACTACGTCGAGAGACCAAATAGACCTACATAAGTGGAGAACCTACCATGCTCATGGATAGGTAGACTCAACATTGTGAAAATGTTAATTCTACCCAAGGCAATCTACGAATGCAATGCAATCCTGATCCAAATACCAACAGCATTCTTCAGAGATGGAAAAAGTAATCATTAAGTTTATGTGGAAAGGAAAGAGGCCCCAGATAAGTAAAGCACTATTGAAGTAAAAGAACAAAGTAGGAGGACTCCTACTACTTGACCTCAGAGCCTACTATACAGCTATGGTAGTCAACAAAAACTGGTACTGGTACAACAGCAGACACTTTGACCAGTGGAACAGAACTGAGAGCCCAGACGGAATCCACCCATCTGGTCACTAAGACTTTGACAAAGGTCCAAACCCTGTTAAATGGAGAAAAGACAGTCTTTTTAATAAGTGGTGCCTGCAAAACTGGATGTCCACCTGTAAAAAAATGAAATAAGACCCAAATGTCACACCATACACAAAAATTAATTCAAATGGATCAAAGACCTGAATATAAAACCCCAAACTATAAAGATCATAGAAGAAAAACCAGGGTCAACACTAGAGGCCCAAATACATGGCATAAATAGCATACAAACCATAACTAACAATACAAAAACAACAGAAGATAAGCTAGATAACTGGGATCTTCTAAAAATTAAACACTTATGCTCATCAAAAGACTTCACCAAAAGGGTAAAAAGACAACCTACACACTGGGAAAAAAACTGTCTATAGCAAATCTGACAAAGGTCTAATCTCTAAAATCTATAGGAAAACCCAACACCCCTACAACAAAAAAACAAATAATCCAATTTAAAAAAATGGACAAAGGATATAAATAGACACTTCACTAACGAAGACATTCAGGCAGCTAACAGACATATGAGAAAATGCTCGAGATGACTAACCATTAGAAAAACGCAAATCAAAACTACAATGAGATACCGTCTCACCGTGACATTACTAGCACAAATCCAAAAAACTGAAAATAACAAATGTTGGAGAGGCCGCAGAGAGACTGGATCTCTTATGCACTGCTGGTGGGAAAGTAAAATAGTGCAACCATTTTGGAAAACGATACGGCAGCTTCCTTAAAAAGCTAGAAATAGAAATACCGTATGACACAGCTATCCTACTCCTAGGAATATATCCTAGAGAAATCAGAGCCATCCCACAAACAGACATATGCACACCTATGTCCATTGCAGCATTATTCACAATAACAAAAAGATGGAAAAAACTTAAGTGCCATCAACAGTTGAATGGATAAACCACTAGAGTGCATACACACAATGGAATACTATGCAACAACAAAGAACAATGATGAATCTGTGAAACATCTCACAACATGGATGAATCTGGAGGGCATTACGCTGAGTGTAAAAAATTAATCACAAAAGGACAAATACTGCATGAGACCACTATTATAAAAACTCATAAAAAGGCTTACACACAGCAAGAAACAATCCTAGGAAGGGGAGGGTTGGGGAAGGAAAAATGCCAACTAGACAATATATAAGTGGTAAATTTGGTGAAGAGTAAGACAATACACAGTTCTGGGGAATGCAGCACAACTTGACCAAGGCAAGGACATGGAAGCTTCATAGACAGATCCAAACTCTCTGAGGGACTGAATAACTGGGCTGTGGGCTGGCGACCACAGCCTCGGGGGACATCTATCTCAATCGACATAACATAGTTTATAAAGAAAATGTTCTACATCCTACTTTGGTGAGTAGCTTCTGGCATTTTAAAAGCTTGTGAGTGGCCATCTAAGATACTCCACTAGTCCCACCCCATCTGGAGCAAGGGAAAATGAAGAAAACCAAAGACACAAGGGAAAGATTAGTCCAAAGGACTAATGGACCACAACTACCACAGCCTCCACCAGACTGAGTCTAGCACAACTACGTGTTGCCTGGCTACCACCACTTACTGCGCTGACAGGGATCACAATAAGGGTCCTGGACAGAGCTAGAGAAAAATGTACAACAAAATTCTAACTCACAAAAAAAGACTAGACTTACTGGTCTGACAGAGCCTGGAGAAACACCCAGAGTATGCCCCCTGGACACACTTTAAATTCAGTACTGAAGTCATTCCTGAGGTTCACCCTTCAGCCAAAGATCAGACAGGCTCATAAAACAAAATGAGAGTAAATGGTCACAAAAACCCAGGGGCAAGGATGAGATTGAAGGAGGGGACAGGAAAGCTGGTAATAGGGAACCCAAGGTTGAGAAGGGAGAGCGGTGATATATGTTATGGGGTTGGTAACCAATGTCACGAAACAATATGTGTATTAATTGTTTAATGAGAAACAAATCTGCTCTGTAAACCTTCATCTAAATGACAATACAAAAAAAGAAAAAGGTCAAATGAAAAAAGAAATCATACAACACATTGCATTGGACAAATCTGTTGCAAAAGACCTCTTTAAAGTGTTAAAAACAAAGACCTCACTTTTAGGACTAAGGTGCACCCCACCCAAGCCATGATATTTTTAATTGCCACATATGCATGCAAAAGCAGGACAAGGAATAAAAATTACTGAAGAAAAAATTTTTGCATTTGAATTATGGCATTGGCAAAGGGTATTGACTATACCATGGACTGCCAGGAGGGTGAAAAAATCTGTCTTCAAAAAAATACAGAAGTACTTTTTTCTGAGAGCTCCTTAGAAATGAGGATCGTGAGACATCAAGTACTTTAGGTATGTTATTATAAGAGACAAGTACCTTGAGAGGGATATCATGCTTGCTAAAGCAGAAGATCTGCAAAAAATGGGAGGGTCCTCACCAAGATGAATTGACACAGTGCCTACCACAATGGGCTCAAACATAGCAATAATTGTGAGGATGGCGCAGCACCAATGTTTCTGTCCGTTGTACATGGGGTCGCTATGAGTCAAACTGATTTGACTGCACTGTTTAACAACAAAAATAACAAATTTTTATGATTTAAAGCCTTCCTCTTTTTCTTGCATTGTTACAATCTACCCCAACTGACACAATTTTTCCTCCCAAAGGGCAGCTAACACTTATTGAGAGCTCATTGTAGGCCACGTGCTGACCGTGAATTGTTTTATACATACTTCATTTCATTCTGAAAATAACCTTTTCAAGTAAGAACAATAGTAATTTATATTTCATGAATGGGGAAACTTACCAATATAGAGTTTGGAAACTTAACCAGGCTGACATGTAAATCTGGAGTTACAACCTGGCTAGCTGACACAAAACACTATGCTACTCATTTTCGGGTTAGTGATACTAGCTAGCAATATTTGAACTACTGTGCCCCCCAAATAGTGTGCATGCTCTTACACACGTCTATAACATTCCTTTACACTTTCTTTCATGTATATTGCAAGTGTCACAAGAATCACCTCTTTTCGAACTGCATTCCTGATTCACTAAAATAAGTAAGCATTCATTACTATGAACACATAATTCTGTATATTGCTCCATTATAAGAGAAATTACTATCTATGATATTTGTTGGTTTCTTTGTTTCCTCCACAGTAAGCTTTTTCATCCTAATAAGGACGAAAATTTTGACTAGTGTAGAACCTAGGATAAGCATACTATACTAAATGGATGTTAATCAATTATACTCATCCAACCATTTGTACAGGATATAAAATGAAAAACCAAACCCGATGACGGTGAGTTGATTCTGATTCCTGGCTACCCTATAGGATAGAATAGAATTGCCCCATAGGGTTTTCACAGAGGACCTGGTGGATTTGAACTGCCAACCTTTTGGTTAGCAGCCATAGCAATTAACATCTACACCATCAGGACTTCTGTACACGGTATATTAATAAATAATTATAATTGGATTTTTTCTCAGTTTTTTTTTTTAAGGGAAAAAGAGTTCCATATCTTGGGAGGTAATAATAATAAATTTGTGGTGAAACCTAAAAGGGAGAATTCTATAACACTGCAGGAAATATTAATCATAAAGAGAAGTAGGGAAGAGTGAATCACACTGAATTTGTTTAAAATGCTATAAGAAAGTCAATTAATTGAAAGAACAGATTAAGTAAACAGGAACATAGGAGCAATAATCTTTATTTAATGTTTACATCAAATTTTTAAAAATTTTTCCTCATTTTTTGAAAACAGTGACAATCTTTTTGAATGTATCCTTGAAAACTTGTTTCACTTGCTGGTTCCTTAGACTATAAATGAAGAGATTTAATAAAGGAGCAAATGAAGCATAGATAACAGCTATACCTTTGGATAAAGTCACCCTTTCTTTTGCTGATGGCTTCATGTAAATGAAGATACAGCTAACATAAGTAAGGGAAACTACAATCATGTGGGCAGAACAAGTGGAAAAAGCGTTCTTTTCTGAGTAGGAGGGATTTTTAGAATGGTCTTGATTATATATGTATAGGAAAAAATCACTAACAGCAATGTGACCACAAGTATTATAGCTGATAAAAACAAATGAAATTAATTCTAGGAAGTGAGTGTCTATGCAAGACATCTGTAAGATAGAAGTGTCACACATGAAATGATCCATTACTTTGGAAGCACAGAGTTCTAGTTTCAGCCCTATGACCAACGGTGGAATGGTAATCAGAAAGCCAGCTGTCCATGAACTGAGTACCAGTTGGTAGCACACTTGGCTTCTCATAATGATGGGATAATGCAACGGTTTGCAGATGTCTGCATAAGGGTCATAAGACATGACAGGCAGAAGGTGAAACTCTGTAACACATATTAAGAGGAAAAAGAACAATTGAGATGCACAACCATTGCAGGAAATGATTTTGTTTTTAGTCACAATGCTTGTCAGAAATCTAGGAATAGATATTGTTGTCAATAAGATTTCCAAGTGGGAGAAATTTCAGAGAAAAAAAATACATTGGCGTCTTGAGGCGAAGATCCAACAGCGTGAGGGGGATGATAGCTAAGTTCCCCATCACACTCAAAATGTAATTGAGAAAGAGAAATATAAAAATCACAATTTGCAACTCTGGGTCATCTGTCAGTCCCAAGAGAATGAACTCTATCTCCTTTGACTGGTTCTTCATTTCACTTATGAATCCTATTAAATCGACATTGGGAAAAAAACAAAAAAGCAGAAATAACAGGATCTTTTTTAAAGCTACTATCAGAAAAAACTTGATAACCAGAAATGTAAACAAGTGTAAATATTTGTCACAGTTTGAAAAGGCAGGTGATCCCTAAAATTATAGTACAGATCAGCCTAAACATCTTCTAATTCACTGTACCGTATACATTAAAGTTTTACTTATTACAATACGAAGTTCTTTCTTCTCTTTCTCCTTTGGACTTGAAAAGTGATTTAAATATTGGCTAATCATTTCCAAATAATCTGAATTCTGCTTAAATGTTCTAAATAGAGAGAGGATAAGTATTATTTCAGATGTGTTTTCTGTGTACGTTTAACAAATTATTGCAATAAGTTTTTATAAAATTTTGCCAACTTTGCCAGTGTCAATTTACTACGCATGTTCAACATCTTTTACTTTATGAAAAGACTTTAAATTTATCAACATATAGAATTATTAGGAGTTATATATTTTCCGTATGATCAAAATTCTCCAGTATACGCCATTAATTTTAGCTTTGATGCAGTACTGCTCCATTGTTCCTTTGACTTATTTTCTTCAATGATTATTTTTTCTGATTCCAAATCATCAGTCTTCTCATAATATGTTGCATTTGAACTCATCATTTTGAAATATCTTCAAGATACAGTTAGTAATTTCAAAAGTCTAAATAAAGTAGGGAAAGAAATGTAGCTGTAGGAAAAACAAGCACAATCAATTATTTTCTTTATCTTTGTCTTGGATTCAATCTATAAAGTCTTAAATATTACTTTTTTCCTGTTTGTGCAGACTACAGTAAATAATTTTGTCTTCTTAGTCTAATGATGAGGGTGATATTAATTACTAGGAATAAGGAGTTTCGTTAAATCTTTTTGTTAGTCTAGGACTAGTATAGAAGTGAGAGTCAGTAGTCACTTGTGATCTTAATTATATTATTTCTGACATCAACTTCACTTTTTTAAAATACATAAGTAAAAAATTTCTCTATAGATGAATAGGCCCGTTGTTTGCTACATAGTTAATCGTATACTTTATGTTCAGTAGACTACTGTCTTGTATGTATATCCATGGTGGAAAAGAGATATTTTCTCTTTATTTTAATGAAGATGTTGAAGTCCTATCTGAACATTCAGGTATTTAATTTCAGAGTTAATATACAGGTCCCATTGGGTATTTAAATTAGGGTATTTTTCTATCTCTAAATCAATTACCTTATTCATTTTAAAAATCATTCCACTAGGTTATTAATATATGCATCTCACTTGAATAAAAATGTTTGACCCTTGCATAGAAGGATGTGTTTTCCCTAATTTCATTTTTTCTCACTCTACTTAATGTAGCAAAAATGTGTATTTTCTTATAAAATTTTTGTTTTGGTTTTGAATGACAGCTATTGACAATCTGAGGTGCTATAGGAAACACTGGTGGCATGCTGTTTAAGAGCTATGGCTCTTAACCAAAAAGGTCAGCAGTTCGAATCCACCAGACACTCCTTGGAAACCCTATGGGGCAGCTCTACTTTGTCCTATAGGGTCGCTGTGAGTTGGAACCAACTCAACGGCAATGGTTTTATAGCAATTTATAGCAATAATAATCTACCATGTCCCTATTTTCAAGTATTTTTCCCCAATATTTTACATTTATATTTCAGTTTCTTTTTGGCTTTAGAAAATAGGTTAGATGATAGAGAGATGATAGATGATTAGATAGATAGACAGATAGATAGATAGATGATAGATTAATAGATGATAGATAGATGATTGATAGACAGACCGACCAACCGACAGACAGAAAGACAGACAGACAGATACATAGATAGATGATAGGCAGGTATACAGATTCAAATTGCCCTGGTGGCACAGTGATTAAGGGCTATGGTGAATCCACAAGTCACTCCTTGGAAATCCTATAAGGCAGTTCTACTATGTCCTATAGGGTTGCTATGAGTCATAAAAATCAACTAGATGGCAAAGGGTTTTTTTTTTTTTTTTTGGCTTTGGAAAATAGATTAGATAGATAGCTAGATGATAGATTGGGAGATGGACAGATACATTGGCAGATAGATTCGAACTAATGATTTCATTAAATTTCAAAATCTGAAGTCAAGGATAGCAACCATTTTTGTTTTATTCCTTGACCACTAAAAAGATCATAAACTGAGTGATCACAAGTGTTTATTTATCAAGAATGTGTTCCAGTACTTTCATTTCTTCAACTCTCAGTTTTGCTCTACATTCAGTGAGAAAGAGAACAGAGTCAGTCCAACAATTTTTGCTAACATCATGTGGCTAGATGACAAATCTACATGCTGGTTTCTTTAAGAATCTGCAAAATAGATGCTATTTTTGCTCTTCAAAATTCCTGAAGGAGTACAATTTCATGTAGTTAAAAAAATCTATCATGGGAGGCGGGGCCAAGATGGCTGACTAGGTAGAAGCCACCTTGGATCCCTCTTGCAAAAAAGACTCGGAAAAACAAGTGTATCGATCACATACATTACAATCTACGAACCCTGGCCAATGAACACAAATCTAAAGATTTGACATGAGTGACAGAGACTCAGCCAGCACAAGCAGGCTGCACACTGACGCAGCTAAGGAGAGAAGGAGCAACCACGGGAAATCAGCGACTGTTTTCGGAGCCTGAAGCCAGTGTCCCAGTCAGAAAACCTTGGCCCCGGGCTTTGGACTGGGGGCAGGGGAGCGGAGCAAGGTATCCTGAGAGAGCAGAAACATGGGACACAGCCCTAGCCCCAAGAAGTGAACTCAGGGGAAGCCCAGCCAGTGCAGGCAGGCAGCGCAGCCATGCGGCTGACAGGAGGAGAAGTCACCGGGAGTCAGAGACTGGTTTTGGAACCTGGAGTGTGGCATCCCAGCCGGGGAACCTTAGAGCTGGGCTTTGGACTGGGAGCAGAGGAACTGACCACGGCTTCTGATACAGCACAAGCACAGGATGAGGGCCTGACCCTCGGGGGCAATCTCTACCCAGCCAATGCACACAGGCTACAGACCCCTCGGGAATCTCAGATAAAACAGTCGTCACCTAGCAAGATGAGTAACTTTGTCTATATTCCTGGGTGCTACTCTCTCCTATCTATCTGATCCCTCCCCTCCCGTTCCCAGGGGGCTTCATTAACATTGGAATTTCCTGGGCCAGAGAGTGAAGTGCTCAGCGTTTTTTTTCTTTTGTTTTTTGTTTTTGTCTTTTCCTAACCCATTCTCCTGGCCTGAGAGAAGCAGCTACAAAAAAAACCCAGGGACCAAAAATCCTTCCCTGACTTCCCAAAATCAGACCAAAAATAGAGAACCAGCTCCAGCCAAGCATTTGAGATCCACAGTCTTGGACTTTCATCCTTACAGGGAACAAAGTGGCTATTATAATGCAAAGGCAATTCTGATAGTGATCTGACTATAAATGTTTTAGCGGATTACTGGAAAGAGAAGTTTCCCAGGTCTGATATCTCTACCTATTAAACAGAGCCCTCACTGACCTACAAGGGGGAACTGAGGGCTGAAGCTCCACGCAAACCATCTAGCCTCCTGCCGTACGGGTCTGAGGATAATGACACCTAGCAATCTGTGGAGGTACATGCATTGGTGTCTCCGAGCCATCTATAAGACATGGTAATGATTTATTGTATATTTGCTCACTGAGTCTTATCTTGTTTTGTTTTCTTTCAATATATGTAGATGGGCTACTAGATTGTGCTGCCTTGATTGTTGTAGCCTTTGAATCACTTATGTCCTCTTACCAGGTGGTTTGGGCTGTTACCAGATATATAAGCCTAAGAGTCCATTTACTATTCTTGAGTAGAATCTGATTTTGGGTCACCAAGTGTGTGGGGTAGACTGTCACCTATTAACTGAGAGGAGTAGTGGTGATAGTTGTGTGAACCAGATTCTAGTAGCACCAAAGTGCTTTAGGAATAGAGACACATCTACTTCACTGGCACTTGGGGGAAGCCTGTCAGCATCCTCCCCCCCCGGAGTGTGACCCCCCTGCTGCTACTAGAATCTGGTTCACACAACTATCACCACTACTCCTCTCAGTTAATAGGTGACAGTCTACCCCACACACTTGGTGACCCAAAATCAGATTCTACTCAAGAATAGTAAATGGACTCTTAGGCTTATATATCTGGTAACAGCCCAAACCACCTGGTAAGAGGACATAAGTGATTCAAAGGCTACAACAATCAAGGCAGCACAATCTAGTAGCCCATCTACATATATTGAAAGAAAACAAAACAAGATAAGACTCAGTGAGCAAATATACAATAAATCATTACCATGTCTTATAGATGGCTCGATATCAAACCACATAAAGAAGCAGATCATGATTCTTCTACAACTCCCCAAATTAAAGAATGAAAATCTTTCCCAAATGAAGATACAATCCTGGAATTGCCAGATGCAGAATATAAAAAACTAATATACAGAATGCTTCAAGACATCAGGGATGACCTCATAAATGAAATAAGGCAATCTACACAAAAGGCCAAGGAACACACTGATAAAGCAGTTGAAGAAATCAAAAAGATTATTCAAGAACATAGTGGAAAAATTAATAAGCTGAAAGAATCCATAGAGAGACAGCATTCAGAAACGCAAAAGATTAACAGTAAAATTACAGAATTAGACAACTCAATAGGAAGTCAGAGGAGCAGAATCGAGCAATTGGAATGCAGAGTGGGGGAGTTGGTGGATAAGGCAATTGACACCAATATAGTTGAAGAAAAATCTGAAAAAAGAATCAAAAAAAAAAAGGAAGAAACTCTAAGAATCACGTGGGACTCTATCAGGAAGAATAACTTGCGTGCGATTGGAGTTCCAGAACGGAGAGGAATAACATAAAATACAGAGAGAATAGTCGAAGATCTGTTGGCAGAAAACTTCCCTGACATCATAAAAGATACCATGATGACATCATGAAAGGATATCTATCCAAGATGCTCATCGAACCCCATAGAAGATTGATCCAAAAAGAAAATCACCAAGATATATTATCATCATACTTGCCAAAACCAAAGATAAGGAGAAAATTTTAAAAGCAGCCAGGGATAAAAGAAAGGTCTCCTACAAAAGAGAATCAATAAGAATAAGTTCAGACTACTCAGCAGAAACCATGCAGTCAAGAAGGCATTGAGATGACATATATAGAGCACTGAAGGAGAAAAATACCAGCCAAGGATCATATATCCGCAAAACTCTCTCTCAAATAAGAAGGTGAGATTAAAAGATTTACAGATAAACACAAGCTTAGAGAATTTGCAAAAACCAAACCAAAGCTACAAGAAATACTAAAGGAAATAGTTTGGTCAGAAAATCAATAATGTCCGATACCAGCACAACACAAGGTCACAGAACAGAACATCCTCATATCAACTCAAATAGGGAAATCACAAAAACAAATTAAGATTAATTTTGAAAAGAAGAAAATGTTCAAAACGGGGAATCATTGAAGTCATTATGCAAAAGATCACAATACTCAAAAAGAGGGACTAAATACAGGAAGCATAGAGCTGACATATGGTGAGGGAAACAAGGCGATATAGGAGAATACAAGTTAGGTTTTTACTTAGAAAAATAGGGGTAAATATTAAGGTAACCACAAAGAGGTATAACAATTCCATAACTCAAAATAAAAACCAAGAAAAACATAACGACTCAGCAAACATAAATTCGACTACTAGGAAAATGAGGAACACACAATTTACAAAGAACAACGTCTCAGCACAAAAAAGCAAGTGGAAAAAGGAAATTGTCAACACACACAAAAAGGCATCAAAATGACAGCACTAAACACATACTTATCTATAATTACGCTGAATGTAAATGTATTAAATGCACCAATAAAGAGACAGAGAGTTTCAGACTGGATAAAGAAACAAGATCCGTCTATATGCTGCCTACAAGAGACACACCTTAGACTTAGAGACACAAACAAACAAAAACTCAAAGAATGGAAAAAAATATATACCAAGAAAACACTAAGCAAAAAAGAGCAGGAGTAGCAATGTTAATTTCAGACAAAATAGACTTTAAAGTTAAATCCACCACAAAGGATAAAGAAGGACACTACATAATGATAAAAGGGACAACTGACCAGGAAGATATAACCATATTAAATATTTATGCACCCAAAGACAGGGCTGCAAAATACATAAAACAAACTTTAACAGAACTGAAAAGTGAGATAGACACCTCCACAATTATAGCAGGAGACTTCAAAACACCACTTTTGGAGAAGGATAGGACTTCCCTCAATAGAGACACGGAACACCTAATTGCTACAATCAACCAACTTGACCTCATAGACTTATACAGAACACTGCACACAAGAGCTGCAATGTATACTTTTTTTTCTAATGCCCATGGAACATTCTCTAGAATAGATCACATATTAGGTCATAAAACAAACCTTTGCAGAATCCAAAACATAGAAATATTACAAAGCACCTTCTCAGACCATAAGGCCATAAAGGTGGAAATCAATAACAGAAAAATAAGGGAAAAGAAATGAAATACTTGGAAACTGAACAATACCCTGCTCAAAAAAGACTGGGTTATAGCAGACATTAAGGAGGGAATAAAGAAATTCATAGAACGCAACGAGAATGAAAACACTTCCTATCAAAACCTCTGGGACAAAGCGAAAGCAGTGCTCAGAGGTCAATTTATATCGATAAATGCAAACATACATAAAGAAGAAAGAGCCAAAATCAGAGAACTGTCCCTACAACTTGAACAAATAGAAAGCGAACAACACAAGCATCCATCAGGCACCAGAAGAAGACAAATAGTAAAAATTAGAGCTGAACTAAATGAATTAATAGAGAACGGAAAAACAATTGAAAGAATTAACAAAGTCAAAAGCTGGTTCTTTGAAAAAATTAACAAAATTGATAAACCGTTCACCAGACTGAGTAAAGAAATACAGGAAAGGAAACAAATAACCCGAATAAGAAGCGAGATGGGCCATATCAAAACAGACCCAACTGAAATTAAAAGAATCGTAGGAGATTATTATGAAAAATTGTACTCTAACAAATTTGCAAACCTAGAAGAAATGGATGAATTCCTAGAAAAACACTACCTACCTAAACTAACACAATCAGAAGTAGAACAACTAAATAGACCCATAACAAAAAAAGAGATTGAAAAGGTAATCAAAAAACTCCCAACAAAAAAAAAGCCCTGGCCCGGACGGCTTCACTGCAGAGTTCTACAAAACTTTCAGAGAAGAGTTAACACCACTACTACTAAAGGCATTTCAAAGCATAGAAAATATTGGAATACTACCTAACTCATTCTATGAAGCCACCATATCCCTGATACCAAAACCAAGTACAGACATGACAAAAAAAGAAAATTACAGACCTATATCCCTCATGAACACAGATGCAAAACTCCTCAACAAAATTCTAGCCAATAGAATTCAAAAACATATCAAAAAAAAATCCACCACGACCAAGTGGGATTTATACCAGGTATGCAAGGCTGGTTTAATATTAGAAAAACCGTTAATGTAATCCACCATATAAATAAAACAAAAGCAAAAAAACCACATGATCTTATCAATTGATGCAGAAAAGGCATTTGACAAAGTCCAACACCCACTCATGATAAAAACTCTCAGCAAAATAGGAATTGAAGGAAAATTCCTCAACATAATAAAGGGCATCTATACAAAGCCAATAGCCAACATCATTCTAAATGGAGAGAGTCTGAAGGCATTTCCCTTGAGAACGGGAACCAGACAAGGATGCCCTTTATCACCGCTCTTATTCAACATTGTGCTAGAGGTTCTAGCCAGAGCAATTAGGCTAGACAAAGAAATAAAGGGCATCCGGATTGGCAAGGAAGAAGTAAAATTATCTCTATTTGCAGATGACATGACCTTATACACAGAAAACCCTAAGGAATCCTCCAGAAAACTACTGAAACTAATAGAAGCATTCAGAAGAGTATCGGGATACAAGATAAACATACAAAAATCAGTTGGATTTCTCTATACCAACAAAAAGTACATCAAAGAGGAAATCACCAAATCAATGCCATTTACAGTAGCCCCCAAGAAGATAAAATACTTAGGAATAAATCTTACCAAAGATGTAAAAGACCTATACAAAGAAAACTACAAGGTACTACTGCAAGAAACTAAAAGGGACCTACATAAGTGGAAAAACATACCTTGCTCAGGGATAGGAAGACTTAACAGAGTAAAAATGTCTATTCTACCAAAAGCCATCTATACATACAATGCACTTCCGATCCAAATTCCAATGACATTTCTTAAGGTGGTGGAGAAACAAATCACCAACTTCATATGGAAGGGAAAGAAGCCCCAGATAAGTAAAGCATGACTGAAAAAGAAGAAGAAAGTGGGAGGCCTCACTCTACCTGACTTTAGAACATATTATACAGCCACAGTAGTCAAAACAGCCTGGTACTGATATAACAACAGACAGATAGACCAATGGAACAGAATTGAGAACCCAGATAGAAATCCATCCACGTAGGAGCAGCTGATATTTGACAAAGGCCCAGTGTCAGTTAATTGGGGAAAAGATAGTCTTTTTAACAAACGGTGCTGGCATAACTGGATATCCATTTGCAAAAAAATGAAACAGGACCCATACCTCACACCATGCACAAAAACTAACTCCAAATGGATCAGAAAACTAAAACTGAAGTCTAAAACGATAAAGATCATGGAAGAAAAAATAGGGACAACGTTAGAAGCCCTGATACAAGGCATAAACAGAATACAAAAGATTACCAAAAATGACGAAGAGAAACCAGATAACTGGGAGCTCCTAAAAATCAAACACCTATGCTCATCTAAAGACTTCACCAAAAGAGGAAAAAGACCACCTACAGATTGGGAAAAAATTTCCAGCTACGACATCTCTGACCAGCGCCTGATCTCTAAAATCTATATGACTCTGTTAAAGCTCAACCACAAAAAGACAAACAACCCAGTCAAAAAGTGGGCAAAAGATATGAACGTGCACTTCACTAAAGGAGGTATTTAGGCAGCTAAGAGGTACATGAGAAAATGCTCTCGATCATTAGCCATTAGAGAAACGCAAATTAAAACTATGAAGAGATTCCATCTCACTCCAACAAGGCTGGCATTAATCCAAAAAACACAAAATAATAAATGTTGGAGAGGCTGCAGAGAGATTAGAACTCTTATACACTGCTGGTGGGAATGTAAAATGGTACAAGGACTTTGGAAATCTATCTGGCATTTTCTTAAAAAGTTAGAAATAGAACTACCATAAAAACCATATACAACCCAGAAATCCCACTCCTTGGAATATACCCTAGAGAAATAAGAGCCTTCACACAAACAGATATATGCACACCCATGTTTATTGCAGCTCTGTTTGCAATAGCAAAAAGCTGGAAGCAACCAAGGTGTCCATAAATGGATGAGTGGTTAAATAAATTATGGTATATTCACACAATGGAATACTATGCATCGATAAAGAACAGTGAAGAATCTGTGAAACATTTTAGAACATGGAGGAACCTGGAAGGCATTACACTGAGTGAACTTAGATGCAAAAGGACAAATATTGTATAACACCACTATTATAAGATCTTGAGAAATAGTATAAACTGAGAAGAACACATACTTTTGTGGTTACGAGAGGGGGGAGGGAGGGAGGGTGGGAGAGGGTTTTTTACTGATTAATTAGTAGGTAAGAACTACTTTAGGTGAAGGGAAGGACAATACTCAATACAGGGAAGTTCAGCTCAACTGGACTGGACCAAAAGCAAAGAAGTTTCCGGGATAAACTGAACGCTTCAAAGGTCAGCAGAGCAAGGACTGGGATTTGGGGACTATTGCTTAAGGGGACTTCTAAATCAATTGGCAAAATAAATTCTATTATGAAAACATTCTGCATCCCACTTTGAAGTGTGGCATCTGGGGTCTTAAATGCTAACAAGTGGCCATCTAAGATGCATCAATTGATCTCAACCCTCCTGGATCAAAGGAGAATGAAGAACACCAAGGTCACACGATAACTATGAGCCCAAGAGACAGAAATGGCTACATGAACTAGAGACTTACATCATCCTGAGACCAGAAGAACTAGATGGTGCCTGGCCACAACCGATGACTGCCTTGACAGGGAGCACGACAGAGAACCCCTGAGGGAGCAGGAGAACAGTGGGATGCAGACCCCAAATTCTCATAAAAAGACCAGACTTAATGGTCTGACTGAGACTAGAAGAATCCCGGTGGTCTTGGTCCCCAAACCTTCTGTTGGCCCAGGACAGGAACCATTCCCGAAGACAGCTCATCAGACATGGAAGGGACTGGACAATGGGTTGGAGAGAGATTCTGATGAAGAGTGAGCTACTTGTATCAGGTGGACGCGAGAGTGTGTTGGCATCTCCTGTCTGGAGTGGAGATGGGAGGGTAGAGAGGGTTAGAAACTGGAAAAATGGTCACGAAAGGAGAGACTGGCAGGAGGGAGCGGGCTGGCTCATTAGGGGGAGAGTAAATGGGAGTATGTAGTAAGGTGTTTATAAGCTTATATGTGACAGACTGACTTGATTTGTAAACTTTCACTTAAAGCACAATAAAAATTATTTAAAAAAAATCTATCATGCTACAGTTTATATGTATCCCTGCATATTCAGGCAGCTTTGAGTACTGCATCTACATATAGAAAATATGTGATGCCTGAGATGTCAATGGTAATTACCATTGTATGTGTAGAGTTGTCTAATTTTATTATCTACACATTTATTCCAAATTACAAGTGACTTGCCGTATGCAGGGAGTGTTGATACTCTTTTTCCCCTAAGGGCATATGGCATAAACAAAAGTCAAACAATAAATGATGGATATTATTGCTTTTGTAATATTAGAAAACATTCAATTATTTGAATAAGAACTTTAATTCCAGTGTTTTTCTTGAGAAGGATTTAAATCAAAGGGGCAATTGGGAAAGTATACCCATCTGTTAATATTTCCCAATTTCACATACTCTACAAAAATCACAGGACCAGGATACTATCGATAACTCAATTAGAATATGCTTTCTAATTGCCAGATAGAATTTTTCTGGATTTTTTTCCCTTAATTATTTAAACTGAAACGAAAATATGCTTTTCTAAGAGAAGGATATTTTAGGAACGCTCTCAGATTAAAGGAACCCACTTTTCATAACAAAGAATGACTATGTTTGCAATTGTGCACAAAATTGCACACTTGCTACAGTTTTATCAGTTTGTTCATAAGAGATTCAAGGGAGTTAATTAAAATAAAAGGAAGGAAGAAAAAGTAATCTCTTATGGAGACTGGTGTTGAGGACCTACCAATTACATATAATAATAATAAGCTAAAAATTGTAAATTGCTTTAAATACAAATCTGAGGGGACATTACTCCAACAGACAACTAGAAATGATTTAAACACTATATGACACGTCAACAAGATTCTGATGCTTCACTACTCTGAATCTTTATGAATAATTCTTCTTATCAGAGGTTTTATCTCAAACAGGAAACATTTTCTGGACTCCGTTATGCAATATATTAAGATTCCGTTAGCTAGATTGTTGCCCAACCAAGTACTTGAGAACAAATATTTGTGTTCTTGTTAGTTACCATCAGTTGGTTGCGACTCATAGCGACATCACGTACAACAGAAAGAAACACAGCCTATCTTTCTCCATTCACAAAATCACCACTATGTTTGAGCCCATTTTTGCAGCTGCTGTGTCAATCCATCTAGTTGAGAATCTTCTTTTTCTCTGACCCTCTACTTTTCCAAGCATGATGTCCTTCTCAAGGTACTGGTCCCACCTGATAACATGTCCAAAGCACGTGTGATAATGTGTCACCATGCTTGCTTCTAAGGGGCATTCTGGCTGAACTTCTTCCAAGAAGGATTTGTTCATTCTTCTTTCAGTCCGTGGTATTCTTTGCCAACACCATAATTCAAAGTCATCAGATCTTCTTTGACCTTCCTTATTCATCGTCCCGCTTTCGTCTGCATATGAGGTGAGTTAAAATACTATGGCTTGGGTCAGACACATCTTGGTCCCTAAAGTAACATCTTTGCTTTTGGACACTTTAAAGAGGTCTTTTGCAGCAGATTTTCCCAGTGCAATGCATCCTTTGATTTGTTGACTGCTGCTTCTGTGGGCATTATTGTGAATCTAAGTAAAATGAAATCCTTGACAACTTCAATCTTTTCTCCATTTATCGCGATACTCTAATTGGTCCACTTGTGAAGATTTTTGGATTTGGTTTTTTTTTGTTGTTGTTGTTTATTTTGAGGTGTAAACCATACTGAAGGCTCTAGTCTTCGATATTCATCAGTAAGTGCTTGAAGTCCTCTTGGCTTTCAGCAAGCAAGGTCATGTCCTCTGCATATCACAGGTTGTTAATGATCCTTCCTCCAATCCAGATGTCACATTCTTGTTAATATACTCCATCTTCTTGGATTATTTGCTCAGCATACAGATTCAATAAATATGGTGAAAGGATATGACCCTGATATACACCTTTTCTGATTTTAAACCTTGCTGAACCCCCTTGTTCTGTTTGAACAACTGCCTCTTGGTCCACGTACAGTTTCCTTATAAGCACAATTAAGTGTTCTGGAATTCCCATTCTTTGTAGTGTTATCCATAATTTGTTATGATCTACACAGCAACGATAACCCTTGTTTTATGTCCTCTTCTTAATCCAGTTTGAATTTCTGGCAGTTCCCATAATGTACTGTCGCCACTGCTTTTGAATGATCTTCAGCAAAATTTTACTTGTGTGTGATATTAATGATATTGTTTGATAATTTCCACTTTCTGTGGGATCACCGTTCATTGGAATGGGCACTTTTGTCTGGCCAGGTAGCTGTCTTCCAAATTTCTTGGCATAGACAGGTGAACACCTCTAGTACTGCATCCATTTGTTGAAAAAACTCAATTGGTAGCTCTTAATTCCTGGACCCTTTTTTTCTTAATGCCTTCAGTGCAGCTTGGACTTCTTCCTTCACTACCATTGGTTCTTGGCCATATCCTGCCTCCTAAAACGGTTGACCATTGACCAATTCTTTTTGATACAGTGGCTCTGTGTATTCCTTCCATCTTCTTTTGATGCTTCCTCCATTGTTCAGTATTTTCCCAGCAGAATCCTTCAATATTGCAACTCAAGGCTTGAATTTATTCTTCAGTTCTTTCAGTTTGAGAAATGCTGAGTGTGTTCTTTCCATTTGGTTTCTAATACCATGTCTTTGTACATTTCCCTATAGTACTTTACTATGTCTTCTCAAGCCACCCTTTGAAATCTTCTGTTCAACTATTTTACTTCATCATTCCTTCCATTCGCTTTAGCTACTCAAAATTCAAGAGCAAGTTTCAGAGTCTCTTCTGACATCCATTTTGGTCTTTCCTTTTTTTAATTAATTTTTACTGAGCTTCAAGTGAACGTTTACAAATCAAGTCAGACTGTCACATGTAAGTTTATATACACCTTACTCCATACTCCCACGTGCTCTCCCCCTAATGAGTCAGCCCTTCCAGTCTCTACTTTCGTGACAATTTTGCCAGCTTCCAACTCTCTCCGCTGACCTCCCATCCCCCCTCCAGACAGGAGATGCCAACACAGTCCCAAGTGTCCACCTGATATAAATAGCTCACTCTTCGCTAGCATCTCTCTCCTACCCACTGTCCAGTCCCTTTCATGTCTGATGAGTTGTCTTCGGGAATGGTTCCTGTCCTGGGCCAACAGAAGGTTTGGGGACCATGACCGTTGCGGTTCCTCTAGTCTCAGTCAGACCATTAAGTCTGGTCTTTTTATGAGAATTTGGGGTCTGCATCCCACTGATCTCCTTCTCCCTCAAGGGTTCTCTGTTGTGCTTCCTGTCAGGGCAGTCATCGGTTGTGGCCGGGCACCAACTAGTTCTTCTGGTCTCAGGATGATGTAGGTCTCTGGTTCATGTAGCCCTTTCTGTCTCTTGGGCTCTTAGTTATTGTGTGACCTTGGTGTTCTTCATTCTCCTTTGATCCAGGTGGGTTGAGGCAAATTGATGCATCTTAGATGGCCGCTTGTTAGCATTTAAGACCCCAGACGCCACTCTTCAAAGTGGGATGCAGAATGTTTTCATAATAGAATTATTTTGCCAATTGACTTAGAAGTCCCCTTAAACCATGGTCCCCAAACCCCCGCCCTTGCTCCGCTGACCTTTGAAGCGTTCAGTTTATCCCGGAAACTTCTTTGCTTTTGGTCCAGTCCAGTTGAGCTGACCTTCCATGTATTGAGTATTGTCCTTCCCTTCACCTAAAGCAGTTCTTATCTACTAATTAATCAGTAAAAAACCCTCTCCCACCCTCCCTCCCTCCCTCCCCCCCATAACCACAGAAGTATGTGTTCTTCTCAGTTTATACTGTTTCTCAAGATCTTATAATAGTGGTCTTATACAATATTTGTCCTTTTGCCTCTAATTTCGCTCAGCATAATGCCTTCCAGGTTCCTCCATGTTATGAAATGCTTCAGAGATTCGTCACTGTTCTTTATCGATGAGTAGTATTCCATTGTGTGAATATACCACAATTTATTTAACCATTCATCCTTTGATGGACACCTTGGTTGCTTCCAGCTTTTTGCTATTGTAAACAGAGCTGCAATAAACATGGGTGTGCATATATCTGTTTGTGTGAAGGCTCTTATTTCTCTAGGGTATATTGCGAGGAGTGGGATTTCTGGGTTGTATGGTAGTTCTATTTCTAACTGTTTAAGATAACGCCAGATGGATTTCCAAAATGGTTGTACCATTTTACATTCCCACCAGCAGTGTATGAGAGTTCCAATCTCTCCGCAGCCTCTCCAACATTTATTACTTTGTGTTTTTTGGATTAATGCCAGCTTTGTTGGAGTGGTCTTTCCTTTTTAATGACCTTTTGCATTCTTCGTGTCTGATGTCCTTAATGTCATTCCACAACTTGTCTGGTCTTCAGTCATTAGTGTTCAGTGCATCAAATCTATTCTTGGAATGGTGTCTAAATTCAGGTGAGATACTCAAGGTGGTATTTTGGCTCTTGTGGATTTGCTCTAATTTTCTTCAGCTTCAACGTGAACTTATATATGAACAGTTGATGATCTGTTCTGAAGTCAGCCCCTGGCCTTGTTCTGACTGATGATATTGAGCTTTTCCATTGCCTCTTTCTACAGATGGAGTCAATTTGATTCCTGTGCAATCTGTCTGGTGAGATCCATGTGTATAGTTGCAATTTATGTTATTGAAAAAAAGATAATTGCTGTGAAGAAGTTGTTGGTCTTGCAAAACTCTATCACAGGATCTCTGGTGTCATTTCTATCACCAAAGCCACATATTCCAACTATTGTTCAACCCTTCTTCTTTGTTTTCAACTTTCGCATTTCAATCACCAGTAATTACCAGTATGTTTGATCAATTTTAGATTTGGAAATCGGTAAAAATCTTCAATTTCCTCATCTTTGGCCTTAGTGATTGCTTCTTAAATTCGAATAATAGTCATAGTAATTGGTCTTCCTTGTAGGCATGTCGATATTTTTCTATTACTGACAGCATTGTACTTCAGGATAGATCTTGAAATGTTCTTTTTGAAGATGAATGTGATGCTGTTCCTCTTTAATTTTTCATTCCTGGCATAGTAGACCATACGATTGCCTTAACCCAAACCGCAACTACTAGTCCTTTTCAGCTATCTAATGCCCAGGATATTGATCTTTATACATTTCGTACAATTTTTGTTAACTTTCAATTTCCCTAGATTCATACTTCATAAATTCCATACTGATTTTTAGTGGATGTTCGCAGCTGGTTCTTCCAATTCTGAGTCATGCCATACCAGCAAATGAAGGTCCTGAAAGCTTGACTCCATCTACGTCATTAAGGTCGAGTGTACCTTGAGGAGACAGCTTTTCCCCAGTCATACTCTGAGTGCCTTCCAACCTGAGGTGCTTGCAATCTTCCAGCATTATATGAGACAATGTTCAGCTGCTATTCGTACGTTTTTCACTGTCTATTTTTTTCACAAGTAGTTATTTAGGATGACACAAGCCTAGTAGAACGACAAGCCTAGTGGTATGATTATCAATACGATAGCTATTTTTACAACGTACTGCAACATCTTTTCTCTTGACCTTTTCTTTTGATAAATTATGAGCATTTTGTGAGCAAAGAGAACATTTTGCTCAGAAGTGCCTGCCAAATGGCTTGATGTAGATCACTCAGTCAGTAAAATGTTTGTTAAATGAATCAACAAATAGATGGAAGAATTTTGAATTGAGAAGACAGTGTCTCTGTGAGTTTCAATGACTCTGCGCACCTGAATCTAAAAGTTCCACCCAACCTCCTTTGCCAACAGAAGCATCCCTCTTCCTCTACCTCTTGAGATTGGTCATGCATTATTTAGAACCCACTGATTACCCCACCTGAAGTAGTTGCCTTTAAAATTCTTCTTGTGTGTATTTACCACTCCTAGACTGTCTTTTAGTGTATAACGTGTATCAGGTCTGCCATTATCCATGGGATGAAAAATTCTTACTTAGAAGGAGAGCATAGATATTAAAAGTTTTACAATATTTTGCTCATTAATTTGATCATAAATATGAAAAATTATTTTGAAAGGGATTCTCATAACAAAAGTCATGGAAGGAAACACATGATTTTACACTGAGCTCATTGTATTAAAATGAGTGTATTTATCAGAAACCCTGGATTCACTAGGCCACCTTAAGTAGGTAGGAAGGATTCTAGTGGATTTATCAGGTGGTTTATAATCTGATGAGTCAAGGGTAACCTACAACAAAAGAAGTAAAATGTCATAAACACCTCAATATACAGTTTTAATTGATGAGATATGTTTGTTAGAATGCATTCATCATGTTCAAGCTATCCATTAACCTCAAAATTATGTTCCCTACCAGGTGCTATTATAATGCAAAGGCAAATCTGTTAGAGGTCTGACTGTAATTGTTTCAGCTGTGTGATGGAGAGGCAGGTTTTGGAGGTCTGCTACTGCTCTACCTCTTAAACAGAGCCTTCACCTACCCACAGTACAGACCGGAGGGCTGAGGCTTAATCCATGCCACCTAGCACCACGTGAAAGGGGTCTGAGGATAATGGTGCCTACCAGTCTTTCCGGATATAAGAATTGGGTGCCTAAGGCACAGCTGCAGAGTCCACCCAACAGAGCACTGTAGAGAACAGAGACGCTACATCCTCACTGACAGTTGGGGAAAAGCTGTCAGCACTCTACCCTCCTCAGGGTGCGACCCCCTGCCGCTACCAGGAACCAGTGTATGCAACCATCACCACTACTACTCTAAGATAGTAGGTGAGAGCTTAAACCACACAGTAGGTGGCTGACTGTCAGGACACCTGAGCTGATTCTATTAAAAAACAGTGAATGGACTCATAGGCTTATATACCCGGTAACAGTTCTAACCATCTGGTAACAGGACATTAGTGCTTCAAGGGCTCCAATGACCAAGTTAGCATACTCTAGTAGCCTATCTGAGTATATCGAAACAAAACAAAACAAAAAGGACACTATCAGCAAACATAAAATAAATTATTACAATAACTTACAGATGGCTCAGAGACAGCAGTCGATATCAAATCACATAAAGAAGCAGACCAGGATTGCTTCTACAAACTCCAAAAATAGAGAATCAAGGTCTCTCCCAGAGGAAGATGTATCCTGGAATTGCCAGATGTAGAATACAGAGGATTAGCATACCCAACACTTCAAGACTTCAGGGACAACATCAGTAATGAAATCAGGCAATGTACAAAAAAAGCCAAGGAACACACAGATAAAGAAGTTGAAGAAATTAAAAAGATTATTCAAAAACATAATGAAAAATTTAATAAGCTGCAAGAATCCATAAGAATCCATAGAGAGACAGCATTCAGAAACCCAAAAGATTAACAATAAAATTACAGAATTAGACAAATCAATAGGAAGTCAGAGAAGCAGAATTGAGGAATTGAAATGCAGAATTGTGGAGATGGCGGATAAGGCACTTGGCACCAATGTAGCTGAAGAAACATCAGATAAAGGAATTTAGAAAAGTGAAGAAACACTAAGAATCAAGTAGGACTCTATCAAGAACAACTTGTGTGTGGTTAGAATCCCAGAAGAGGAAGGGGTAACAGAAAATACAGAGAAAATTATTGAAGATTTGTTGGCAGAAAACTTCCCTGACATGGCGGAAAATGAAAGGATATTTATCCAAGGTGCTCACCAAATCACATAAAAGGCAGATCCCAAAAGAAAATCATCAAGACATATTATCATCAAAATTGCAAAACCAAAGATAAAGAGAAAATTTTAAGAGCAGCCAGGGATAAATGAAAAGTTACCTACAAAGCAGAATGAATACGAATAAGTTCCGACTACTTGGCAGAAAACATGCAGGCAAGAAGGCAATGGGATGACATACATACAGCACTGAAGGAGAAAAATTGCTAGCCAAGAATCATATATCCAACAAACCTCTTTCTCAAATATGAAGGGGAAAATAACTCATTTAGAAATAAACACAAGCTTAGAGAATTTGCAAAAACCAAACCAAAACTACAAGAAATACTAAGAGAATTCTCTGGATAAAAAAAAAAAGAAAGCCAATAATATCAGATATTAACACAACACAAGGACAGAGAACAGAGCATCCTGATATCAAGTAAGATAGGGTAACCACAAAAATGAAATAAGATTTTAAAAAATGCTCAAAACGTGGAATCACTGACATCATTATGTAAAAGACAATAATCAATAAAGAGGGATGAAATACAGCAGGCATAGACCTTCCATATGGAGAGGAAATCAAAGCGATATAGGGAGGTAGAAATTAGGTTCAGACTTAGAAAAACAGGGGTAAATGTTAAGGTAACCACAAATAAGACTAACAATCCCAAACTTCAAAATAAAAACCAGGATAAACATAAAGACTCAGCAAAAACAAATTCATCTACAACGAAAAAGACAAACACACAATTTACAAAGAAAAAGTTCTCAGCACAAAAACGTAAGTGGAAAATGAAACTGTCAACAATACAGAAAAATGCATCAAAATGACAACACTACATTCATACCTATCTATACTTACACTGAATGTAAATGGACTAAATGCACCAATAAAGAGACAGAGAGTCACAGATTGGATTAAAAAAACACAACCCAGCTATATGCTGTCTACAAGAGACACATCTTAGACTTAGAGACACAAACTAAAACTCAAAGGAGAGAAAAAATACATCAAGCAAACAACAATCAAAAACCAGCAGGAGTGGCAGTATTAATTTCTGACTAAATAGACTTTAAAGTTAAATCCACCACAAAGGATAAGGAAAGACACTATCTAATGATTAAAGAGACAATTTACTAGGAAGATATAACCATATTAAATACATATGCACCCAATGACAGGGCTGCAAGATACATAAAACAAACTCTAACAGCATTGAAAAGTGAGATAAACAGCTCTGCAATTATAGTAGGAGACTTCAACACACCACATTTGGTGAAGGATAGGACATCCAGTAAGAAGCTCAGTAAAGACACAGAAGATCTAAATGCCACAATCAACGAACTTGACCTCATAGACATACAGAAAACTCCACCCAACAGCTGCAAAGTATACTTTCTTTTCTAGTGCACATGAAATATTGTCTAGAATAGACCACATATTAGGTCATAAAGCAAGCCTTAGCAGAATCCAAAACATCAAAATATTACAAAGCGTCTTCTCAGATCCTAAGGCCATAAAAGCAGAAAACAAAAACAGAAAAACCAGGGAAAAGAAATCAAATACTTGGAAATGGAACAATACCCTGCTCCAAAAAGACTGGATTATAGAAGACATTAAGGAGGGAATAAACAAACTCATAGAATCCAATGACAATGAAAACACTTCCCATCAGAACCTTTGGGATACAGCACAAGCAGTGCTCAGAGGTCAACTGATGTCAATAAATGCAAACATACAAAAAGAAGAAAGGGCCAAAATCAAAGAACTGTCCCTAGAACTTGGACACAAAGAAAGAGAGTAAAAAAAGAAACCCTCAGGAACCAGAAAAAAGCAAATAATAAAAATTAGAGCAGCATTAAATGAATTAGAAAACAGAAAACAATTGAAAGAGTTAACAAACAAAAAGCTGGCTATTTGAAAAAATTAACAAAATTGGTAAACTATTGGCTACACTGACAAAAGAAAAACAGGAAACAAATAACCCAAACGAGAAATGAGATGGGTGGTATTACAACAGACCCAGCTGAAATTAAAAGAATCATATCAGATTACTATGAAAAATTGTACTCTAACAAATTGGAAAACCTGGAAGAAATGGATGAATTCCTATAAACACACTATCTACCTAAACTAACACAAACACAGGTAGAACAGCTAAATTGACAGATAACAAAAGAAGAAATTGAAAAGACAATCAAAAAAGTCCCAACAAAAAAAGTCCTGGCTCTGACAGCTTCACTGCACAGTTCTACCAGACTTTCAGAGAAGAGGTTACTCCACTACTACTAAAGGTATTTCAGACCATAGAAGAGGACGAAATACTCCAAAACTCAATCGATGAAGCCAGCTTATCCCTGATACCAAAATGAGCTGAAGACACCACAAAAAAGAAAATTACAGACCTATGTCCCACATGAACTGATACTCAACAATCCTCAACAAAATTCTAGCCAATAGAATTCAACAAGTCAAAAAAATAATTCACCATGACCAAGTGGGATTCATACTAGGTATGCAGGGATGGTTCAACATTAGAACAATTAATGTAATCCACCACATAAATAAAAAAAAAGACAAGAATCACATGGTTTTATCAATTGATGCAGAAAAGGCATTTGACAAAGTTCAACACCCATTCAGGATAAAAACTCTCAGCAAAATAGGAATAGAAGGAAAATTCCTCAACATAATAAAGGGCATTTATACAAAGCCAACAGCCACCATCATCCTAAATGGAGTGAGCCTGAGAGTAATCCCCTAGAGAACAGAAACCAGACAAGGATGCGCCTTATCGCCAGTCTTATTCAACATTGAGCTGGAAGTCCTAGCCAGAGCAATTAGGCTACAAAAAGAGAATGAAGGGCATCCAGATTGGAAAAGAAGAAGTAAAAGTAACTCTATTTGCAGATGACATGATCTTATATACAGAAAAAGTTAAAAAATACTCAAGAAAACAACTGAAACTGCTAGAAGAGTTCAGCAGAGTATTGGGATACAAGATAAACATACAAAAATCAATTGAATTCCTCTACACCAACAAAAAGAACATCAGAGACGAAATCACCAAATCAAAACCATTTACAGTAGCTCCCGACAAGACAAAATACTTGGGAATAAATCCAACCAGAGACGTAAAAAACCTATACAAAGGAAACTACGAGGCACTACTGCAAGAAACCCAAAAAGATTTTCATAAGTGGAAAAAGGTACCTTGCTCATGGATAGGAAGACTTAACATTGTAAAAATGTCTGTTCTCCCAAAAGCTATCCATAGATACAATGCAATTCTGACCCAAATTCCAACAACATTTTTTAATGAGATGGAGAAAGAAATCACAAACTTCATATGGAAGAGAAGAAGGCCCTGGATAAGTAAGGCATTGCTGAAAAAGAACAAAGTGGGAGGCCTCACTCTACCTAATGACAGTCAAAACAGCCTGGTACTTGTACAAAAACAGATACATAGACCAATAGAACAGAATTGAGAATCCCAACATAAATACATCCACATGTGAGCAGCTGATATTTAACAAAGACCCAAACTCAGTTAAATGGAGAAAAGACACTCCGTTTAGCCTATGGTCCTGGCATAACTGGATATCCATCTGCAAAAAAAAAAAAAAAAAGAAAGAAAGAAGACCCGTATCTCACACCATCCACAGAAACGAACTCAAAATGCCTCAAAGTCCTAAATATCAAGTCAAAAATGATAAAGATCATGGGAGAAAAAATAGGGACAATGCTACGAGCCCTAATGAATGTTATAAACGGTAAACTAAACAGTATTAACAATGTAGAAGAGAAACTAGATAACTGCGAGCTCCCAAAAATCAAACACCTATGCTCATCCAAAGACTTCACCAAAAGAGTAAAAAGATTACCTACAGAAGATGGCGGACTAGGCAGACGTTACCTCGGATCCCTCTTACAACAAAGACACGGAAAAACAAGTGAATCGATCACATACATAACAATCTACGAACCCTGAACAACAAACACAGATTTAGAGACGGAGAACGAACTAATACGGGGAAGCAGCGATAGTTTCCAGAGCCTGGAGCCAGAGTACCAGTCAGGTACGGCACAAGCACAGAGACCTGCTCCACCCCCCTGAACTAACCCCGGGAGAGGGACCAGCCGGTTCCACGGGCGGCGTGGGACGCAGCCGGTAGGAGAAGTCCCCGGGAGGCAGTGACTGATCTTGGAGCAGAAAGAGCAGCATCCGAGCCGGAGAACCGTCCCGCAGGGATTTGGACTGCACGCAGGTACGCCATAAACACGGAGAGTTGCTCCACCCCCTGAACTAACCCCGGGAAGGGGACCAGCCGGGTCGCGCGGGCGGCGTGGGACGCAGCCGGTAGGAGAAGTCCCCGGGAGGCAGCGACTGGTATTGGAGTGGGGAGAACAGAGTTCCAGCCGGGACACTCGGTCGCGGCACAAGCACGGGGAGCTACTCCACCCATCTGAACTAACCCCGGGAGGGGGCCCACCTGGTTCACGGGGGCGGCATGGCCACACGGCTGGAGAGACGAGAAGTCCCCGGGAGGCAGCGACTGATTTTGGAGTTGAGAGTGCACCGTCCCAGTAGGGGAGCCTTGACGCTGGGCGTGGGGCTGGAAGCGGAGGATCTGACCGTGACTCCAGCGGGCCAGACCCCCTGGGGGCAATCTCCACACAGCCAGCACACATAGGCGACGCGCCCGCGGGAATCTCAGATATAACAGTCATCCCAAGCAAGACAAGCAACTCTGGCTATATTCTGAGGTGCTACTCTCCTATCTCTCTGTTCCCTCCCCCACCCTCCCCAGGCGGCTTCATTAACATCTGAATAGCCTGAGCCAGAGGGAGAACTCTGATAGGGATCTGACTGCAGTTTTTTTTTAGCGGATTTTCTGGAAAAACTAGTTTCCCAGTGATGGCTCGGAGACAACAATCCATATCAAACCACTTAAAGAAGCAGACCGTGACAGCTTCTCCAACCCCCCAAACAAAAGAATCAAAATCTTTCCCAAATGAAGATACAATTTTGGAATTATCAGACACAGAATATAAAAAACTAATTTACAGAATGCTTAATGATATCACAAATGAAATTAGGATATCTGCAGAAAAAGCCAAGGAACACACTGATAAAACTGTTGAAGAACTCAAAAAGATTATTCAAGAACATACTGGAAAAATTAATAAGTTGCAAGAATCCATAGAGAGACAACATGTAGAAATCCAAAAGATTAACAATAAAATAACAGAATTAGACAACACACTAGGAAGTCAGAGGAGCAGACTCGAGCAATTAGAATGCAGACTGGGACATCTGGAGGACCAGGGAATCAACACCAACATAGCTGAAAAAAAATCAGATAAAAGAATTAAAAAAAATGAAGAAACCCTAAGAATTATGTGGGACTCTATCAAGAAGGATAACCTGCGGGTGATTGGAGTCCCAGAACAGGGAGGGGGGACAGAAAACACAGAGAAAATAGTTGAAGAACTCCTGACAGAAAACTTCCCTGACATCATGAAAGACGAAAGGATATCTATCCAAGATGCTCATCGAACCCCATTTAAGATTGATACAAAAAGAAAAACACCAAGACATATTATCATCAAACTCACCAAAACCAAAGATAAACAGAAAATTTTAAAAGCAGCCAGGGAGAAAAGAAAGGTTTCCTTCAAGGGAGAATCAATAAGAATATGTTCTGACTACTCAGCAGAAACCATGCAGGCAAGAAGGGAATGGGACGACATATACAGAACACTGAAGGAGAAAAACTGCCAACCAAGGATCATATATCCAGCAAAACTCTCTCTGAAATATGAAGGCGAAATTAAGATATTTACAGACAAACACAAGTTTAGAGAATTTGCAAAAACCAAACCAAAGCTACAAGAAATACTAAAGGATATTGTTTGGTCACAGAACCAATAATATCAGATATCAGCACAACACAAGGTCACAAAACAGAACGTCCTGATATCAACTCAAATAGGGAAATCACAAAAACAAACAAATTAAGATTAATTAAAAAAAAATACACATAACAGGGAATCATGGAAGTCAATAGGTAAAAGATCACAATAATCAAAAAGAGGGACTAAATACAGGAGGCATTGAACTGCCATATGGAGAGTGATACAAGGCAATATAGGACAATACAAGTTAGGTTTTTACTTAGTAAAATAGGGGTATATAATGAGGTAACCACAAAAAGGTATAACAACTCTATAACTCAAGATAAAAGCCAAGAAAAACGTAACGACTCAACTAACATAAAGTCAAACACTATGAAAATGAGGATCTCACAATTTACTAAGAAAAACGCCTCAGCACAAAAAAGTATGTGGAAAAATGAAATTGTCAACAACACACATAAAAAGGCATCAAAATGACAGCACTAAAAACTTATTTATCTATAATTACCCTGAATGTAAATGGACTAAATGCACCAATAAAGAGACAGAGAGTCACAGACTGGATAAAGAAACACGATCCATCTATATGCTGCCTACAAGAGACACACCTTAGACTTAGAGACACAAACAAACTAAAACTCAAAGGATGGAAAAAAGTATATCAAGCAAACAATAAGCAAAAAAGAAGAGGAGTAGCAATATTAATTTCTGACAAAATAGACTTTAGACTTAAATCCACCACAAAGGATAAAGAAGGACACTATATAATGATAAAAGGGACAATTGATCAGGAAGACATAACCATATTAAATATTTACGCACCCAATGACAGGGCTGCAAGATACATAAATCAAATTTTAACAGAACTGAAAAGCAAGATAGATACCTCCACAATTATAGTAGGAGACTTCAACACACCACTTTCAGAGAAGGACAGGACATCCAGTAAGAAGCTCAACAGAGACACGGAAGATCTAATTACAACAATCAACCAACTTGACCTCATTGACTTATACAGAACTCTCCACCCAACTGCTGCAAAATATACTTTTTTTTCCAGCGCACATGGAACATTCTCTAGAATAGACCACATATTAGGTCATAAAACAAACCTTTGCAGAGTCCAAAACATCGAAATATTACAAAGCATCTTCTCAGACCACAAGGCAATAAAACTAGAGATCAATAACAGAAAAACGAGGGAAAAGAAATCAAATACTTGGAAAATGAACAATACCCTCCTGAAAAAAGACTGGGTTATAGAAGACATCAAGGAGGGAATAAGGAAATTCATAGAAAGCAACGAGAATGAAAATACTTCCTATCAAAACCTCTGGGACACAGCAAAAGCAGTGCTCAGAGGCCAATTTATATCAATAAATGCACACATACAAAAAGAAGAAAGAGCCAAAATCAGAGAACTGTCCCTACAACTTGAACAAATAGAAAGTGAGCAACAAAAGAATCCATCAGGCACCAGAAGAAAACAAATAATAAAAATTAGAGCTGAACTAAATGAATTAGAGAACAGAAAAACAATTGAAAGAATTAACAAAGCCAAAAGCTGGTTCTTTGAAAAAATTAACAAAATTGATAAACCATTGGCTAGACTGACTAAAGAAATACAGGAAAGGAAACAAATAACCCGAATAAGAAATGAGAAGGACCACATCACAACAGAACCAAATGAAATTAAAAGAATCATTTCAGATTACTACGAAAAATTGTACTCTAACAAATTTGAAAACCTAGAAGAAATGGATGAATTCCTGGAAAAACACTACCTACCTAAACTAACACATTCAGAAGTAGAACAACTAAATAGACCCATAACAAAAAAAGAGATTGAAACGGTAATCAAAAAACTCCCAACAAAAAAAAGTCCTGGCCCGGACGGCTTCACTGCAGAGTTCTACCAAATTTTCAGAGAAGAGTTAACACCACTACTACTAAAGGTATTCCAAAGCATAGAAAATGACGGAATACTACCCAACTCATTCTATGAAGCCACCATCTACCTGATACCAAAACCAGGTAAAGACATTACAAAAAAAGAAAATTATAGACCTATATCCCTCATGAACATTGATGCAAAAATCCTCAACAAAATTCTAGCCAATAGAATCCAACGACACATCAAAAAAATAATTCACCCTGATCAAGTGGGATTTATACCAGGTATGCAAGGCTGGTTTAATATCAGAAAAACCATTAATGTAATCCATCACATAAATAAATCAAAAGACAAAAACCACATGATCTTATCAATTGATGCAGAAAAGGCATTTGACAAAGTCCAACACCCATTCATGATAAAAACTCTCACCAAAATAGGAATTGAAGGAAAATTCCTCAACATAATAAAGGGCATCTATGCAAAGCCAACAGCCAATATCACTCTAAATGGAGAGAACCTGAAAGCATTTCCCTTGAGAACGGGAACCAGACAAGGATGCCCTTTATCACCGCTCTTATTCAACATCGTGTTGGAAGTCTTAGCCAGGGCAATCAGGCTAGACAAAGAAATAAAAGGTATCCGGATTGGCAAGGAAGAAGTAAAGTTATCACTATTTGCAGATGACATGATTATATACACAGAAAACCCTAAGGAATCCTCCAGAAAACTACTGAAACTAATAGAAGAGTTTGGCAGAGTCTCAGGTTATAAAATAAACATACAAAAATCACTTGGATTCCTCTACATCAACAAAAAGAACACCGAAGAGGAAATTACCAAATCAATACCATTCACAATAGCCCCCAAGAAGATAAGATACTTAGGAATAAATCTTACCAAGGATGTAAAAGACCTATACAAAGAAAACTACAAAGCTCTACTACAAGGAATTCAAAAGGACATACTTAAGTGGAAAAACATACCTTGCTCATGGATAGGAAGACTTAACATAGTAAAAATGTCTATTCTACCAAAAGCCATCTATACATTTAACGCACTTCCGATCCAAATTCCAATGTCATATTTTAAGGGGATAGAGAAACAAATCACCAATTTCATATGGAACGGAAAGAAGCCCCGGATAAGCAAAGCACTACTGAAAAAGAAGAAGAAAGTGGGAGGCCTCACCTTACCTGACTTCAGAACCTATTATACAGCCACAGTAGTCAAAACAGCCTGGTATTGGTACAACAACAGACACATAGACCAATGGAACAGAATTGAGAACCCAGACATAGATCCATCCACGTATGAGCAGCTGATATTTGACAAAGGACCAGTGTCAATTAACTGGGGAAAAGATAGCCTTTTTAACAAATGGTGCTGGCATAACTGGATATCCATTTGCAAAAAAATGAAACAGGACCCATACCTCACACCATGCACAAAAACTAACTCCAAGTGGATCAAAGACCTAAACATAAAGACTAAAACGATAAAGATCATGGAAGAAAAAATTGGGACAACCCTAGGAGCCCTAATACAAGGTATAAACAGAATACAAAACATTACCAAAAATAATGAAGAGAAACCCGATAACTGGGAGCTCCTAAAAATCAAACACCTATGCTCATCTAAAGACTTCACCAAAAGAGTAAAAAGACCACCTACAGATTGGGAAAGAATTTTCAGCTATGACATCTCCGACCAGCGCCTGATCTCTAAAATCTACATGATTCTGTCAAAACTCAACCACAAAAAGACAAACAACCCAATCAAGAAGTGGGCAAAGGATATGAACACACATTTCTCTAAAGAAGATATTCAGGCAGCCAACAGATACATGAGAAAATGCTCTCGATCATTAGCCATTAGAGAAATGCAAATTAAAACTACGATGAGATTCCATCTCACACCAGCAAGGCTGGCATTAATCCAAAAAACACAAAATAATAAATGTTGGAGAGGCTGCGGAGAGATTGGAACTCTCATACACTGCTGGTGGGAATGTAAAATGGTACAACCACTTTGGAAATCTATCTGGCGTTATCTTAAACAGTTAGAAATAGAACTACCATACAACCCAGAAATCCCACTCCTAGGAATATACCCTAGAGATACAAGAGCCTTCATACAAACAGATATATGCACACCCATGTTTATTGCAGCTCTGTTTACAATAGCAAAAAGTTGGAAGCAACCAAGGTGTCCATCAACGGATGAATGGGTAAATAAATTGTGGTATATTCACACAATGGAATACTACGCATCGATAAAGAACAGTGACGAATCTCTGAAACATTTCATAACATGGAGGAACCTGGAAGGCATTATGCTGAGCGAAATGAGTCAGAGGCAAAAGGACAAATATTGTATAAGACCACTATTATAAGATCTTGAGAAATAGTAAACCTGAGAAGAACACATACTTTTGTGGTTACGAGGGGGGGAGGGAGGGAGGGTGGGAGAGGGTTTTTTATTGATTAATCAGTAGATAAGAACTGCTTTAGGTGAAGGGAAAGACAACACTCAATACATGGAAGGTCAGCTCAATTGGACTGGACCAAAAGCAAAGAAGTTTCCGGGATAAAATGAATGCTTCAAAGGTCAGCGGAGCAAGCGCGGGGGTCTGGGGAACATGGTTTGCGGGGACTTCTAAGTCAATTGGCAAAATAATTCTATTATGAAATCATTCTGCATCCCACTTTGAAATGTGGCGTCTGGGGTCTTAAATGCTAACAAGCAGCCATCTAAGATGCAGCAATTGGTCTCAACCCACCTGGAGCAAAGGAAAATGAAGAACACCAAGCCCACATGACAACTAAGAGCCCAAGAGACAGAAAGGGCCACATGAACCAGAGACCTACATCATCCTGAGCCCAGAAGAACTAGTTGGTGCCCGGCCACAATCGATGTCTGCCCAGACAGGGAGCTCAGCAGAGGACCCCTGAGGGAGCAGGAGATCAGTGGGATGCAGACCCCAAATTCTCATAAGAAGACCAAACTTAATGGTCTGACTGAGACTGGAGGAATCCCGGCGGCCATGCTCCCCAGACCTTCTGTTGACACAGGACAGGAACCATCCCCGAAGACAACTCATCAGAAATGAAAGGGACTGGTCAGCGGGTGGGAGAGAGATGCTGATGAAGAGTGAGCTAATTATATCAGGTGGACACTTGAGATTGTGTTGGCAACTCTTGCCTGGAGGGGGGATGGGAGGATAGAGAGAGAGGGAAGCCGGCAAAATTGTCAAGAAAGGAGAGACTGAAAGGGCTGACTCAAGACGGGGAGAGTAAGTGGGAGTAGGGAGTGAGATGTATGTAAACTTATATGTGACAGACTGATTGGATTTGTAAACGTTCACTTGAAGCTTAATAAAAGTTATTATAAAAAAAAAAAAAAAGATTACCTACAGACTGGGAAAAAGTTTTTAGCTATGACGTATCCATCTGATCAGCGTCTGATCTCTAAAATCTACATGATACTGCAAAACTCAACTACAAAAAGACAAATAACCCAATTAAAAATGGACAAAAGACATCAGCAGGTACTTCACTAAAGAAGACATTCAGATAGCTAACAGACACATGAGGAAATGCTCATGATCATTAGCCATTAAGAGAAATGCAAATCCAAACTACATTGGGATTCCATTTCACTCCAACAAGGTTGGCATTAATCCAAAAAACACAAAACAATAAATGTTGGAGAGGTTGTGCAGAGACTGGAACACTTCTACACTGCTGGTGAGAATGTAAAATGGTACAACCACTTTGGAAGTCGATTTGGCACTTACTTAAAAAACTAGAAATAGAAATACCATACCATCCAGCAATCCCACTCCTTGGACTATATCCTACAGAAATAAGAGCCTTTACATGAACAGATATATGCACACCCATGTTTACTGCAGCACTGTTTACAATAGCAAAAAGATGGAAGTGACCAAAGTGCCCATCAACAGATGAATGGATAAATTATGGTATGTTCATACAATGGAATACTATGCATCAATAAAGAACAATGATGAATCCATGAAACATTTCATAACTTGGAGGGATATGGAAGGCATTATGCTGAGTGAAATTAGTTGCAAAAGGACAAGTATTGTATGAGAAGATTATTATAAGAACTCTAAAAATAATTTAAACAGAGGAGAAAATATTTCTTGATGGTTTAGAGAGGGGGGAGGGAGGGAGGAAGAACGGTATTCACTAAGTAGATAGTAAAAAAAAAAATTAGGTGAAGGGAAAGACAACACACTCTACAGGAGAGGTCAGCACAACTGGACTAAACAAAAGCAAAGAAGTTTCCTGAATAAACTGAATGTTTCGAAGGTCAGCGTAGCAGGGGCAGGGTTATGGGGACCATGGTTTCAGGGGACATCTAAGTCAGTTGGCACAATAAAATCTATTAAGAAAACATTCTGCATCCCACTTTGGAGAGTGGCGTCTGGGGTCTTAAATGCTAGCAAGCGAGCATCTAAGATGCATCAATTGGTCTCAACCCACCTGGATCAAAGGAGGATGAAGAACTCCAAAGACACAAGGTAATTACAAGCCCAAGAGACAGACAGGGCCACATAAACCAGAGACTATACCAGCCTGAGACCAGAAGAACTAGATGGTCCCCAGCTACAACTGATGACTGCCCTGACAGGGAACACAACAGAGATCCCCTGAGGCAGCACGAGAGCAGTGGGATGCAGATGTCAAGTTCTCATAAATAGACCAGACGTAATGGCCTGACTGAGACTAGAAGGTCCCCAGACCTTCTGTTAACCCAACACAGGAACCATTCTCAAAGCTAACTCTTCAGACAGGTACTGGACTGGACTATGGGATAGAAAACGATGCTGGTAAAGGTTGAACTTCTTGGATCAAATAGACATATGAGACTACGTGGGCAGCTCCTGTCTGGCAGGAGATGAGATGGCAGAGGGGGTCAGAACCTGGCCAAAGGGACATGAAAAATAGAGATTAGAGGGAAGGATTGTGCTGTCTCATTTGGGGGAGAGCAACTAGGAGTATATAGCAAGGTGTATATAAATTTTTGTATGAGAGACTGATTTGATTTGTAAACTTTCACTTAAAGCACGATAAAAATTAAAATAAAATAATGAATGAAATGACAATGCTGTATGCATCAGAAGTTTAAAAGTGTAAACATCATATGTCTGCCAGTGTAAAAAATTAATGAAGGTAAGGATATTATTTCTTGTCACACCTATATTCTCTGCATTCACAATGATGACTGTGCCCCAAAAATTGTTTTTGTTGCTAGGTGCCATCAAGTCGGTTTCAACTCGTAGTGACCCTATGTAGAACAGAAGGAAACACTGCCCAGTCCTGTGCCATCCTCACAATTCTTGTTGTTAAAGATGTTAGGCAATTTGTCATTAATATAGGAAAAAAAAGGGAGAAATCAGAATGAACGAAAAAATTAATTTGAACTCATACTCTGCACTTTATACATAAAACTACTCTAAATGGAAAACATATCTAAATGATATGTGTTATTAGGTGCTATCCTGTCAGTTCCCACTCATAGTGACCCTACGTACAACAGAACGAAACACTGACTGGTCCTGCATCATCCTCACAATTGTTGTTACGTTTGAGCTTATTGTTGTAGCCACTGTGTCAATCCATCTTGCTGAAAGTCTTCCTCTTTTTGCTGACTCTGATGGATAAGATTATGTGTCAACTTGGTTAGGCCATGATTCTCAGTGTTTATATGTGATCACCCCATGATGAGATCTTCTATGAGTAGCCAATCAGTTGAAAGGGAGTTTCTTTGGGTGTGTGGTCTGCATCTGAATACAAGCGGATGTTCTGGGCTTTCCTGCTCGGAATCCTGCAGCTGTCTCCTGTTCCTCTGACTGCCAGTTCCCGGGACTTGAGCTAGCAGCTTACATTTCGACCTTGAGATTCCTTGATCTTCACAGCCTGTGAACGAGAGCCCTGCTCTCCAACCTACCGATCTCGGGTTTGCCAGCTCCTGAAGCTACGTGAATCAGGAGAATCCTCTATTCTGATCCATGGACTTGGAATATTCTGGCTTCTACAATTGTATGAGCTGTTTCCTTGATATAAATCTCTCTCTCTATATATATTTATTTATACAATTTACTGGTTTTGCTTCTCTAGAGAACACGGCCTACCACACTGACCTTCTCCTTTAGCAAGCATGATGTCATTTTCCAGGGACTGGTCACTCCTGATAACACATCCAAAGTATGTGACAAGTCTCACCATCCTCATTTCAAAGGAGCCCTCTGCCTATATTTCTTCCAAGACAGATTTGTTTGTCTTTCTTGCCAACATCATAATTCAAAGGTATCAATTCTGTTTGTTCTTCCTTATTCGTTGTCCAGGTTTTGCATGCAAAATGATATGTAAAAATAGAATGATTCAAGAAGAGAAACTAGGAGAAAATTGTGTAACTTTGAATTAAGCAACAAGTTTTAGATACAACATCAAGAACATGATGGGTAACCAAAATTGATAATGGATTTTATCAAAATTATAAACCTTTCCTCTGTGAAAGACACTGTTAAGAGAATAAAATAGCAAGTCAAAGAATTAAATTGGGCATTCCCAAATCACTTCTCTGATAAAGGATGTATATCCAGAGCATATAAAGAATGCTCAAGCTCAAAATAAAGGAAAAATATATGTATAAAAAAATGGAAAGAGAAATCTCATCAAAATCAGTTTATTGATACCAACAAGCACAGAAAAAAACACTCAGCATCATTGTACAGAAGGAAAATATAAAGCTTAAAACCACAATGTGACAGTTTCATTTACCTCTTAGAACAACTAGAGTCAAAAAAAAAAAAATGTTGCAGAGAACGTGGAGAAACAGGAACTCTCACACATTTCTGGTGGAATGCAAAATGGCAGGGTGACTTTTTGGAAAAGTTGGACAGTTTCTTATTATGTTCAACATACACTTACCGTGGGACTCAGCAATCCCACTCCTACGTGTTTTGCCCAATTGAAATGAGAACTTATATTTACAAAAATATATCTACGATAGTGCATGTAACATCTTTATTTATAATCACCAAAAACTGGAGGCCATTCTAATGTGCTTTGGTAGGTGAATGGATAAACGAACTGTGAAATATCCATATAATGGAAAACTAATCCAAAATTATGAAGGAATAAATTCTTGATTCACAAATCAACATGGCTGAAACACAAGTTCATTTTCCTAAGTGAAAGAAGCCAGACTCAAGGCTTTATATTGTATGACCCTATTTGTATGGTTTTCTAGAGTGACAAAAATATAGGGATTGATAACAAAACAGAGTTTGGCAGGAATCGTGAAAGGAAAAAAAGTTTAACTAAATAAGTGTAACACAAAAACTGTGAGATGATGCAGGTGGATGCATGACTCCAAGCGTTTTTCAACATCCACATAACAGCAAAGCACTATTTTTATAGACTGTGAATTAAAAATAATTACCAGGATGTTGGTGAACTCAAAATGCAGTGCAGATTGAAATTACTTTTTTGTGAATTAATGAGATATTTAACAAATGAGATGGCACTGGGTTTTTTTTTTTAACAAATGAGAAGGCAAGTAAGAAAATCAGTATCCTGAGTAGTTTTGATAAACAGAATTTAAAAAAAAAAATTTTTATTGTGCTTTAAGTGAAAGTTTGCAAATCAAGTCACTCTCTCACACAAAAACTTATATACACCTTGCTACATACTCCCAATTGTTCTCCCCCTAATGAGACAGCCAGCTCACTCCTTCCCCTCTCTCTTTTCGTGTACATTTCACAAGCATCTAACTCCCTCTACCCTCTCATTTCCCCTCCTGGGAGGAGATGCCAACATAGTCTCAAGTGTCCACCTGATCTAAGAAGCTCATGCCTCGCCAGCATCCCTCTCCAATCCATTGTCCAGCCCAATCCCTGTTTGAAGAGTTGGCTTTGAGAATGGTTCCTATCCTGGGCCAACAGAAGGTCTGGGGGCCATGACCACCAGGGTCCTTCTAGTCTCAGTCAGAACATTAAGTCTGGTCTTTTTATGAGAATTTGGGGTCTCTATCCCACTGCTCTCCTGCTCCCTCAGGGATTCTCTGTTGTGTTCCCTGTCAGGACACTCATCGGTTGTAGCTGGGCACCATCTAGCTCTTCTGGTCTCAGGCTGATGTAGTCTCTGCTTTATGTGGCCCTTTCTGTCTCTTGGGCTTGTAATTACCTTGTGTCCTTGGTGTTATTCATTCTCCTTTGATCCAGGTGGGTTAAGACCAATTGATGCATCTTAGATGGCTGCTTCTAGCGTTTAAGACCCCAGACGCCTCTATCCAAGATGGGATGTAGAATGTTTTCTTAATAGATTTTATTATGCCAATTGACTTAGATGTCCCCTGAAACCATAGTCCCCAAACCCTGCACCTGCCACGCTGACCTTCACAGCATTCAGTTTATTCTGGAAACATCTTTGCTTTTGGTTTAATCCAGTTGCGCTGACCTTGCCTGTATTGTGTTATCTTTCCTATCACCTAAAGTAGGTCTTTTCTACTATCTAATTAGGGAACACCTCTCTCCCACCCTCCCTATCTCCCCCTCTCTAAACCATCAAAGAACATTTTCTTCTCTGTTTAAACTATTTCTTGAGTTCTTATAATAGTGATCTTATAAAATATTTGCCCTTTTGCAACTGACTAATCTCATTCAGAATAATGCTGTCCAGATTCCTCCATGTTATGAAAGGTTTCACAGATTCGTCACTGTTCTGTATCGATGTGTAGTATTCCATTGTGTGGAATACCATAATTCATTTATCCATTCATCCATTGATGGGCAACTTGGTTGCTTCCATCTTTTTGCTATTGTAAATAGTGCTGCAATGAACACGGGTGTGCATATATCTATTCATGTAAAGGCTCTTATTTCTCTAGGATATATTCTAAGGAGTGGGATTGCTGAATCTTATGGTAGTTCTATTTCTAGCTTTTTTTCAAAAATAATTTTATTGTGCTTTAAGTGAAAATTTACAAATCAAGCCAGTCTTTCACACAAAAACCCATGTACACCTTGCTACACACTCCCAATTACTCTCCCCCTAATGAGACAGCCCACTCTCTCCCTCCACTCTCTCTTTTCATGTGCTTTTCGCCAGCTTATAACACCCTCCACACTCTCATCTCCCCTCCAGGCAGGAGATGCTAACACAGTCTCAAGTGTCCACCTGATCCAAGAAGCTCACTCCTCACCAGCATCCCTCTCCAACCCATTGTCCAGTCCAATCCATGTCTGAAGAGCTGGCTTCGGGAATGGTTCCTGTCCTGGGGCAAAAGAAGGTCTGGGGATCATGACCACTGGGGTCCTTCCAGTCTCAGTCAGACCATTAAGTCTGGTCTTATGAGAATTTGGGGTCTGCATCCCACTGTTCTCCTGCTCCCTCAGGGGTTCTCTGTTGTGTTCCCTGTCAGGGGGCAGTCATCAGTTGTAGCTGGGCACCATCTAGTTCTTCTGATCTTAGGCTGATGTAGTCTCTGGTTCATGTGGCCCTTTCTGTCTCTTGGGCTCATGATCACCTTGTGTCCTTGGTGTTCTTCATTCTCCTTTGATCCAGGTGGGTTGAGACCAATTGATGCATCTTAGATGGCTGCTTGCTAGCATTTAAGACCCCAGACACCACTCTTCAAAGTGGGATGCAGAATGTTTTCTTAATAGATTTTATTATGCCAATTGGCTTAGATGTCCCCTGAAACCATGGTCCCCAAACCACTGCCCCTGCTACGCTGACCTTAGAAACATTCAGTTTATTCAGGAAACTTCTTTGCTTTTGGTTTAGTCCAATTGTGCTGACCTCCCCTCTATTCTGTGCTGTCTTTCCCTTCACCTAAAGTAGTTCTTATATACTATCTGATTAGTGAATGCCCCCTCTCTCCCTCCCTCATCCCCCTCTCGTAACCACAAAAGAGTGTTTTTTTTGTGTTTATCTTGTATCCCAATACTCTGCCGAACTCTTCTATTAGTTTCAGCAGTTTTCTGGAGGATTCCTTAGGGTTTTCTGTGTATAAGATCACGTTGTCTGCAAATAGATATAATTTTTCTTCTTCCTTGCCAATCTGGATGCCCTTTGTTTCTTTATCTAGCCTAATTGCTCTGGCTAGGGCCTCCAGCAAAATGTTGAATAACAGTGGTGATAAAGGGTATCCTTGTCTGGTTCCCTATCTCAATGGGAATGCTTTCAGGCTCTCTCCATTTAGGATGATGTTGGCTGTTGATTTTTTTTTTTTTATATAAATGCCCTTTTTATTATGTTGAGGAATTTTCCTTCTATTCCTATTTTGCTGAGAGTTTTTATCCTGAATGGGTGTTGAATTTGTCAAATGCCTTTTCTGCATCAGTTCATAAAATCATGTGATTCTTGTCTTTTTTTTATTTATGTGGTGGATTACATTCATTGTTTTTCTAATGCTGAGCCATTCCTGCATACCTGTTATGAATCCCACTTGGTCATGGTGAATTATTTTTTTGGCATGTTGTTGAATTCTGTTGGCTAGAATTTGTTGAGGATTGTTGCATATCAGTTCATGTGGGACATAGGTCTGTAATTTTCTTTTTTGTGGTGTCTTCAGCTCATTTTGGTATCAGGGATTTACTGGCTTCATAGAATGAGTTTGGGAGTATTCTGTCCTCTTCTATGGTCTGAAATACCTTTAGTAGTAGTGGAGTAACCTCTTCTCTGAAAGTCTGGTAGAACTGTGCAGTGAAGCTGTCAGAGCCAGGACTTTTTTTGTTGGGAGTTTTTTGATTATCTTTTCAATTTCTTCTTTTGTTATCTGTCCGTTTAGCTGTTCTACCTGTGTTTGTGTTAGTTTAGGTAGATAGTGTGTTTCTAGGAATTCATCCATTTCTTCTAGGTTTTCCAATTTGTTAGAGTACACTTTTTCGTAGTAATCTGATATGATTCTTTTAATTTCATCTGAGTCTGTTGTAATATCACCCATCTCAATTCTTATTTGGGTTATTTGTTTCCTTCCTGTTTTTCTTTTGTGAGTTCAGCCTATGGTTTATGAATTTTTTTTAATTTTTTCAAAGAACGAGCTTTTGGTCTTTTTAATTCTTTCGTTTCTTTTTCTGTTTTCTATTTCATTTAGTTCAGCTCTAATTTTTATTAAATGTTTTCTTCTGGTGCCTGAGGGTTTCTTTTGTTGTTTTCTTTATATTTATTCAAGTCGTAGGGATAATTCTTAGATTTTGGCCCTTTCTTCTTTTTTGTATGTGTGCATTTATTGATATAAATTGACCTCTGAGCACTGCTTTCACTGTGTCCCAAAGGTTCTGATAGGAAGTGTTTTCATTCTCATTGAATTCTATGTATTCCTTTATTCCATCCTTAATGTCTTCTATAATCCAATCTTTTTTGAGCAGGGTATTGTTCAGTTTCCAAGTGTTTTATTTCTTTTCCCTGTTTTTTCTGTTATTGATTTCCACTTTTATAGCCTTATGGTCAGAGAAGATACTTTGTAATATTTCGATGTTTTGAATTCTTCTAAGGATTGCTTTATGACCTAATATGTGCTAAACTCTAGAGAATGTTCCATGTGCACTAGGAAAGAAAGTATAGTTGGTTGTTGTAGGTCTATGAGGTCCTGTTGGTTGATTGTGGCATTTAGATCTTCTGTGTCTTTATTGATCTTCGTTCTGGATGTCTTGTCCTTTACTGAAAGTGATGTGTTGAAGTCTCCTACTATTATTGTGGAGCTATCTATCTCACTTTTCAATGTTGACAGAGTTTGTTTTATGTATCTTTTAGCCCTATCATTGCGTGCATAAACATTAAATATGGTTATATCTTCTTGGTATACTGTCCCTTTAATCACTATATAGTGTCGTTCCTTATCCTTTATGATGGACTTAACTTTAAAGCCTATTTGTCAGAAATTAACAATGGCACTCCTGCTCTTTTTTGATTGTTGTTTGCTTGATATACTTTTTCCATCCTTTGAGTTTTAGTTTGTTTGTGTCTCGAAGTTTAAGGTGTCTCTTGTAGGCAGCACATAGACAGACCGTGTTTTTTAGTCCATTTTGCCACTCTCTGTCTCTTTATTGGTACATTTAGTCCGTTTACATTCAGCGTAATTATGGATATGTATGAAGTTAGTATTATCATTTCGATGTCTTTTTGTGTGTGTTGTTAACAGTTTCTTTTTCCGACTTAATTTTATGTGCTGAGTAGATTATATATAGTCCTTTCCTCATATTCATTGTTTTTGATTTTGTTTCTCCTGAGTATTTTTTTCTTGTATTTTATTTTGATGGGTACAATACTTTGTGTCCTTTTGGTTACCTTATTATTTACCCCTGTTGTTGTTGTTAGGTGCTGTCGAGTCAGTTCCGACTCATAGCAACCCTATGCACAACAGAACAAAACACTGCCCGGTCCTGCGCCATCCTTACAATTGTTGTTACGCTTAAGCTCATTGTTGCAGCCACTGTGTCAATCCACCTTTTTGAGGGTTTTCCTCATTTCCACTAACCCTGTACTCTGTCAAGCATGACGTCCTTCTCCAGGGACTCATCCCTCCTGACAACATGCCCAAAGTATGTAAGACGCAGTCTCACCATCCTTGCCTCTAAGGAGCATTCTCGCCGCACTTCTTCAAAGATAGATGTGTTCGTTCTTTTGGCAGTCCATGATATATTCAATATTCTTCACCAACACCACAATTCAAAGGCGTCAACTCTTCTTCGGTCTTCCTTATTCATTGTCCAGGTTTCACATGCATATGATGTGATTGAAAATACCATGGCTTGGGTCAGGCGCACCTTAGTGTTCAGGGTGACATCTTTGCTCTTCAACACTTTGAAGAGGTCCTTTGCAGCAGATTTGCCCAATGCAATGCGTGTTTTGATTTCTTGACTGCTGCTTCCGTGGCTGTTGATTGTGGATCCAAGTAAAATGAAATCCTTGACAACTTCAATCTTTTCTCCATTTATCGTGATGTTGCTCATTGGTCCAGTTGTAAGGATTTTTGTTTTCTTTATGTTGAGGTGTAATCCATACTGAAGGCTGTGGTCTTTGATCTTCATTAGTAAGTGCTTCAAGTCCTCTTCACTTTCAGGAAGCAAGGTTGTACCATCTGCATAACGCAGGTTGTTAATGAGTCTTCCTCAAATCCTGATGCCCCGTTCGTCTTCATATAGTCCAGCTTCTCAGATTATTTGTTCAGCACACAGATTAAGTTTACCCCTAGTTTTCTAAATTTAAACCTTACTTTCACTTCTTTGTATCGCTGTATCTTCCTTTCCATATGGAAGATCTATGATTACATTTCTTAGTCCCTCTTACTTTTTTAATGTTGAGGGTTTTTTTATCTTGCTTTTTTTTTTATTTCTCTGTCTGCGTTGACTTCTGATTGCTCTGCCCAGTGTTCTAGTCTTGGGTTGATGCCTGATATTATCAATTTTCTAACAAAAGAACTCCTTTTAGAATTTCTTGTAGTTTTGGTTGGTTTTTACGAATTCTCTAAACTTCTATTTATCTGGATATGTCCTACTTTCACCTTTGTATTTCAGAGACAGTTTTGCTGGATATATGATTCTTGGTTGGCAATTTTTTTCCTTCAATTTTTTAAAATAAGTCATCCCATTGCCTTCTTGCCTGCATGGTTTCTGCATAGTAGTCTGAGATTATTCTTAATGACTCTCCTTTTTAGGTGACTTTTTGTTTATTAAAATACTCTCTTTATCTTTGGTTTTGGCAAGTTTGATTGTAGTATCTCTTGGTGACTATCTTTTAACATCTACCTTATGTGGAGTTCGATGAGCATCTTAGATAGATATCTTCTCATCTTTCACAATATCAGAGAAGTTTTCTGCCAAAAAATCAACAATTCTCTCCGTATTTTCTGTTATCCCTCCCTGTTCTTGTTCTCCAGTCCCTCGCAGGTTATTTCTCTTGATAGAGTCCCACATGATTCTTAAAGTTTCTTCATTTTTTTAAATTCTTTTCTCCGATTTTTCTTCAAATATGTTACTGCCAAGTGATTTATCTTCAAGTTGAGAAATTATGGCTTCTACTTGCTCAATTCTGCTCCTCTGATTTTCTGTTGAGTCGTGTAATTCTGTAATTTTATTGTTAATCTTCTGAATTTCTGATTGCTGCCTGTCTGTGGATTTTTCCAGCTTATTAAATTTTTCATTATGTTTCTGAATAATCTTTTTAATTTATTCAATTGCTTTATCTGTGTGTTTCTTGGCTTGTTCTGCGTATTGTCTCATTTCCTTCCTGATGTCTTGAAGAGTTCTGTATATTAATCTTTTGTATTCTGCCTCTGGTAATTCCAGGAATGCACTTTTATCTAGAAGATCCCTGGATTCTTTGTTTGGAGAGCTTATTGAGATGACCGTGGTCTGTTTCTTTATGTGACTTGATATTGACTGTTGTCTTTGAGCCATCTAAAAGTTATTATATTAGTTTATGCCTGCTTACTCTGTCGTAGCCTCTTGCTTTCTTTTGTTTTGATATGCCCAAATGGGTTGCTTGAGTGAGCTAGCTTGATTATTTTCACTTTTGGAACTCTGACGTCCTGTCCCCAGATGGAAAGAGCTGTTATCAGTTATATCATTCTAGGAGTCCATTCATGTTTCTTGTATGAATTCAGCTCAGGTGTCCAGGTAGCCGATCATGAAGTGCGTGGTACAGGCTCTGTCCTACAGTCTTAGAGGGGCAGTGGTGACTGGTGTATATACCAATATCTGATTGTAGCGGGGGTCAAGCTCTGAACAAGGCATGGGGCTGAGATCTGACCCCCGAGTGTCTCTGAGGAAAGCGCATCCCTGTTCCCTAGAGTGCGCAGGTGGGTGGGTTCTTCAGACGGACCATGGGCTCCTAATATTTTTGGTTGTAAAGACAGGGAGGTACGAGTTATCCTTGGAACCCTGTAGTGGGTGGCTGGGTGACCTGAGTGGACGTATCAGTTCTTAGGCCCATCATGTGGGTAGGTGAGGACCCTGTTTAATAGGCAAAGCAATGCCAAACATCACCCACCTCTCCGCCACACAGCTGAAATGGTTAGAGTCTGCCAACAAGGGTCTAGTCTCCTGAAATAGGCCCACACAGGTCCATGCAGAGGGGAAAGGTGCTCAAAGTCCATGGACCGTTTATGCCTGGACAGGAGCGGCTTCTGTGCTGAGCTCCCCTGGTTAGTGGAGCTGGCAAATTATCTTTCCCTCCAATTGCAAATTTTTTCCTTCTCCATGGCTGGGAGGATGCCTCTAGGCACTCAACAGTGCCTATCTCAGGCCCAAGGAATTCAGCTGCTGAAGCTGGCTTGTGAGTGTGGGGTGTGCTAAAACATACAGAAGTACTTAGCTTTTGCTGAGAGCGCCATTCTTCTCTGGTTCCAAAGGTATGAGTAGGCTGTGTGGCTGACTGCTTCTCCCTAAGGAAACTGTGGCAAAATGCTAGTACCAACCCACTGCCCCCACTCCGGAATGATGCCTGAGGGCTTTCCGAGATTCAGGCCCAGTAACTCCTCTCTGCTTCTGTACTGTCTCTTCTTCCCCCTTCCCCTCTGTTCTTTTTCTAAGCTTGCCTTCGATGCTCAGGGCTTCTAGCTTGTCATAAACATACTTGTTTCACTTGGTTTTTTGTGTCTTTGTTGTATAGAGGGTTCACCAGAAGTATCTGTATATTCTACCATCTTAGCCCAGCCAGGGTAAACAAAATCTTTTGGATGCTCTAAAACCAAGAGAAATAGATCACAAATACTGAGCTTGCAGTGGTAAAATTATAGGTATATGGTTTAACAGTTCTGAAATTGTATATATTTACTAGGTTTAGACAAATAAAGAAGTGTATTTTAATAATGGGAGTCCCTGGTTGGTGCAAATGGTTAACACTCTCAGCTGCTAATTGAAAGGCGTATGTTCAAAACTTTCACATTTCTAATGAAGACGATTCTTTACAAATTCGATCAAAATTTCACCTTTGATAAGATAGTGGGTTTCTTATTTTGTTACTCATAAAATATGAAGAAACGATGAATATTAAGCAACTTATTAATGGATATAAATATTACATAGAAGTCACCATCTCAGGTCCTCTGTGGGATGCAAGGATGAACATAACTCTTCTCAAGAGAGATCTGCTAGGGAGAGGAGTGAGCAGGTTACTGAGAAATGCAACGGCCCCTTCCAGATTTCCCTTATGGTCTATAATATAGCAGAGATGTGGCCTGACTTGGTCTGGTTTCCAGGAGATCAGTACACAGTCTTTGCTGAGGTTAAAAATATTTCCCCATCTTTTGAAGGTTTCTGACGTTCTACTTTTTATGTCCTGAAAAACTGCCTTTAAGCCATTATAAAATAAAATATGATTAGCGTGAATGTTGCTAGTTGTTGGAAGGTATGCAATGATTTTACATTTTATTCTTCACAACAGAAATTTTACTCTCTAAAATCAAAAGGAGACAGCTGTCAAGATGTTAATAGACAGAATTGATAAACTATTACTACATCCACATAGCATTTGAATAGGTGGAAACTAACTAAGTTAGGAAAACGGAAAAAGTTTTTTCTTAACTTTTCTGGATATCCATTTGGATAAGTGGACTTATGGAGAAGATAACCGTGAGAAAGAATTACAAGGGAATGAAACATTTTTTCCAAAAAGCTTAATAACTCAGTGTCATGGATTGAATTGTATACCCCAATAATATATGTCAAATTGATTAGACCATAATTTCCAGTACTGCGTGGTTGTCCTTCATCTGGTGGTTGTAATTTTATGTTAAAAACTACTAGGGTAGGAGTGTAACACCCTTACCCAGGTCACATCCCTGATCCATAAATAAAGGGAGTTTCCCTGGGGTATGGCCTATACCACCTTTTATCTTACAAGAGATAAAAGGAAGGGAAACAAGCAGAAAGTGTGGGACCTCATACCACCAAGATAACAGTACCAGGAGCAGAGCGAGTCCTTTGGATCTGGGGTCCATCCATGGAGAAGCTCCTAATCTGGGGAAAGATTGATGCCCTGAATTTGGACTTTTACCCTACTTCACTGTGAAAAAATAAATTTCTCTTTGCTAAAGCCCATCCACTTGTGTTATTTCTGTTACAGCAGCATTAGACTAAGACACTCAGGAAGATAATTTCATGGAAAATGCAATGAGCCATAATCCAGTGACAGAGTTGATAAGATATAAGGTTAGCAGTCACTTTTCAATTTGTGCTTCAGTCAAAATGAAAAATAAACACATTATGCCTCTTTCAGTTCAAAAATAAAAATGTTTATGTTTAAATACACACATGTACTTTATAGGAAGCCATACAGAATGTGGAACATTAAAGATCATGATGGAATAAGAAGACAAACCAGTGAGTAATTGAAATTTTTCTATTTTTAAAATAATTGGGTTACTTATTCTGTTTTGTAGCAATTGTATTTAGTGTACTCATATGGTCTTGGCAATTAGATCCATAAATCTTAGGGTTAAAAATTTAAATATATTACTTGTAATAAGGCAACTGATTTCTTATATCCTAAAAAAAAATAATGAGTTGTTACTTCAGGCTTCTAAGTTTGACTTTTACTTTTTGGTAAGTTAAAGTAACCCATTTCTGTTTCTAGGAGATAGATTGTTTAATAGATAGATTGTCTAATTCTGAGTGAAAAGAAAGGGCTATGTAATTCTTATGGCTGTTTCAACAAAATTGTAATCAGAGTTTGCATAAATAGGACATAAAATGACAATTATTTTATTGTTTCCCAAAGATGTGCTTTGTTGTGTGAAGATTTCTTATCTACTACTGTATTGTTAATATAAAAGAACTAATAAATGTGTATTAAAAGAATACCAGCAAGATCCTAAAAATAAGAAAAAATTTGCATGGATTATATAGGATATTTTAGAATATTGGAGATGATGATGCTGATCATGATGAATTATATCTTTCACCTCTTTCCCTTAATAATATTTTTGTCTAAATGGGGTTAAAAGAAAAATTGAAGAGAGAGAGAGAAATGAACAACTACACAGTGGTCACAGAGCTTGTCCTCCTAGGCCTTTCTGATGATCCTGACCTTCAGATTGTGACCTTCCTCTTTCTATTTATCACATATGTAGTAAGCTTCACTGGAAACCTGACTCTCACCACCCTAACCTCGGTGGACTCCCATCTACAGACACCTATGTATTTCTTCCTCCGGAACGTCTCCTTCCTAGAAATCTCCTTTACAACTGTATGCATTCCTAGATTTCTGGGTACAATTATCACCAGGGATAAGACAATTTCCTACAACAACTGTGCAGCTCAACTCTTCTTTATTTTCATGAGGGTGACAGAATTTTACATTCTGACGGCTATGTCCTATGACCTCTATGTGGCCATCTGCAAGCCCCTGCATTACACAAGCACCATGAACAGGAAACTCTGCTCCCTGCTTGTGTTATGTGTGTGGTTGAGAGGGTTTCTGACCATATTCCCACTTCTTATGTTTCTTCTCCCCCACCCCCCCGGCTTACTGTGCTTCCCAAGTCATTGATCACTTTGCATGCGACTATTTTCCCCTCTTACAACTATCTTGCTCAAATACATGGCTCCTAGAAGTAACTGGTTTTTACTTGGCTTTGGTTTCTTTGCTATTCACTTTGGCATTAATGATTTTGTCCTACATGTGTGTCATCAGGACTATTCTGAGAATCCTGTCTTCCAGTGAGAGAAAAAAACTTTCTCCACTTGTTCCTCCCGCATGACTGTCATTTCCACCTCTTACGGAAGCTGCATCTTCATGTATGCCAATCCCTCTGCAAAAGAAAAGCATCATTGACCAAAGGAGTTGCTATTGCCAACACCTCTGTTGCCGCCGTGCAGAACCCCTTCATTTATTCCCTGAGGAACCAGGAAGTAAAACAAGTCTTCAAAAACTTCCTCCAGAACATAGTGTTTTCTACAAATTGGGAGCTGTTTTTTTTTTTTAGCAAAAATACAGATACATGCGGTTGACATGAGTTGGAATCGACTCCACACTAACGGTTTTTTTTGGGGGGGGCGTATAAAGAACAATTAAATATAAACCTGAAATTCATAGATGTTTGTACAGGTATGCTTGTTCTTTTATAGTCTCTTTACCTGTCACATCATTTGATCTGATATTTTGCAAATCCTCACTTTAACGTCTGTGCCTGATTTTCTCCAATGCAGTGTCTATTAACATATTTTAAAATATGGTAAAGCTTATTTCTCCTACTGAATTTTCTGAAAAACTTACATTTTCCTTGAAGGCACACTGTAGTTAAGATGGAGTAAAGTTGTTTTAATTCTGTTTATTTTCTCAGCTCTTAAAAGACACAGTTATTATTGCTTCATACTTCAAATGTAGTGTTTCAAATGTACGTAATTTCTTGTGTATTTTCAGGGTGAATATTGATAGTGTTTTCAGTAATGTTTCTAGAATTTCCATGCTCTGTGTTATTGTTCATTAAATTCAGTTTAAAACATACTATCGTGTTGCACTTTGAATACAGAACTTTATACTTTGTGAAATTTAATGTATATTTTCTGGATAAATATTGGTCATGATATTAAGTAATTTTTATAGAATTTTCATGTTTTAAAACTTCTTAGGAGATATTCATAGTTTTTCTAAAACATGCAAAGTAAATGCACTAAAACTAAAACACATTTCACTTCTATTTTTCTGTAAATTATAAAAGTTCCGCGTTGCAAACTACAAAAATAAATTTAGGTTACCCTATGATTATTTTGGAAAGCCTAGTGGTGTACTGGTTAAGGGCTACGGCTGCTAACCAAGAGGTCCGCAATTCGAATCTGCCAGGCGCTCCTTGGAAACTCTATGGGGCAGTTCTACTCTGTCCTATAGGGTCGCTATGAGTCAGAATCGACGGCAGCGGGTTTTGGTTTTATGATTATTTTAATTATATGAACCCCACAAGTTATATGAACAGTGTTGTGATAATGATTCATCTGGCTTAAAATATAAAACATTAATTAATGGCTATATTTTAGAAGAATTACAATTTCAAATTTTCTTTTCTTGTTCTCCCAAATTATGTTGACTAGAAAATTTTGTTTAACAGACTTCGTTGTTAAATTGTAGACTACAAAGTGAAGTATAAGAAAAAAAACTTGAAGTACTTGTCAAATCATGAAAAGGGTTGTTATGCAGATTTTTAGTATAATTCAAATAAGTTTTGGTCTTTATATGTATCTATATGCTTTTAAGATCTGGAACACAGTGCGTTCCAATATGAGAAAGGAACATGGTGACTTCTCTCTGAGGAATTTAAAACCTGTAAGTCTTGGTGATACCTTACACTTGTCTGTGATTTAAATAGTCTCAGAGATCTTTTACATGTCCCTTTTATTCATGTATTTATTCATCTCTTTATTCCCAAAATTCAGTATCTACGTAGGAAATGATTCAGTGATGGAAAAGAATGGCTTTTGTGCTTGTTCATTTCCAGTGTAACAAAAAAAAAAGTAAGTTGATGATAATAATCCAATTGTATATAAATTCTATAATATCTCTAAGAAGAATACACTGTACAGGCACATGAAAATATTAAGGTTACAAATATAATAGGCTTGCCCACATCATTCAGAATTTGGAAACAACATTACAGCAATAAGAAAGGTACAATCATTGTTATTTTTATGTATTATATTAGGATTACAGTCATGATAGAGACAGTAGATAAAGAGAAAAATTTGCTGCATTGCAAAGCCTTGTGTAACTAGACATTCCATTAATAACTAACATTTAGTTAACACTTAAAAATACTATACACACGACCAAGTATAAAAGCTTAATTATTTTTGCAAACTCCTACGACATAGTGGGTTCCTTGGGTGGTACAAACTGTTAATGCTGCACTCAACTGCTAAACAAAAGATTGGAGATTTGAGTCCACCCAAAACTGCTTCAGAAGAAAGGCTTGGAAATCTACTTCCAAAATATAAGCCATTGAAAACCCTATGAAGCACATTTCGATTTTTAGGCACATGGGCTTGCCATTGACTGGACAGCAACAGTTCTTTTTTTTTTTTTTTAAAGACATATGTAGTAATCATTCTACGTGACTACACTTTATGTTTTTAAACTTGATTGACATCTGGCATGGCGGAACAATAGCTGTCATTCTGAGCAAACTAAGTAAACGACAGTCTTTGCAACTATAGACAAAACTAAAAATACTTATCCATGTATGTAGATTTGGGGTTCCATCTGAAATTGAGTTAAATTTGGTGTATTCATAATTATAATTATTTAATACATTGTAAGCAATAAGGTACTTTTTTCTGCTTAAATAATGACTGTTATTGAAGCACTGAGTTATGATACCTAACTTTCAACTTACCATCAATAAGAACTTTAGAAAATTAGGCACGTTAGCTTTTCCAACTTCAGTGTCCTCATTTTTTTAAAATAAAGATGAAAATACTTTAGTTTTTATGCCATATGCTTACCGTGGGAACCCTGGTGGCTTAGTGGTTAAGGGCTACAGCTGCGAACCAAAGAGTTGGCAGTTCGAATCTGCCAGGTGCTCTTTGGAAACTCTAGGGAGCAGTTCTACTCTGTCCTGCAGGGTCTCTATGAGTCAGAATTGACTCGACAGCACTGGGTTTTTTTTTTTTTTTTTTTTTTTTTTTTTGTGCTTACGGTGAGATAAAATTATAAAAGATATATATACATAGATTAATTTTTTTTAAAGTAAGAAACGTTATTCAAATGTAACACTAGTGTTTAAGAATCCAACAGTATGAAGGGCTTAGGTTTTGCTCCAAATCTATGACTTTTTCTGTTTATATGTGAAATAATATATATATATATATATTTAGGCACTCCAATCTATTGTGCACAGGTGAAATTTCTTTCCAAGCTCTTAATTTCATATCATGTAAAGCCATTACTTGCTAGTCACATTGAGTTTAGTCTGGTCAATTTAAAAATATCAGCTTCATATTCAACTAGCTTCAGCAAGGCATTGAAATTTGGATGGAGTCTTGGGCTCCTTTCATTGCCTCTTCTCTACTCAGAGATAGTTCGTGATTGGGACAAAGGCAGAAGACAGATGGAAAAGTACACCTTTTATTTATCTGGTGCTCCTTTAAATCTTTTTTGATTAATATTGGATCTTTGTGGGAGGGTGTCTAAATGCAGATACTCCTATATGGTGCATATGAGTAAATTCAATGGACTTCACACAAATTGCGGTGCTACAACAAATCCCTCACCAGTATATAACTCTGAGGTACATAACATAGAAAATTGCATTAGTGTTCCTTAATCTGGAAGCAGCTAAACTTGAAAGGGTTCTTGCAAAATGCCTAAAGTGTGATTACCTTTTCTAATGTTTAATTGATCTAAGGGAAACCTGCACATTCTTGGTTTAACAAGTAATAATTGTAATGACTACTTCGCTTCTGCTCACTCTCTGTGCCCAAATGTCTCTCTGAAATTCTCTTTCTCTCCTACTCAAATTGAGAGGGCAGAGCAGCAAATACGGTGTGATATACCAAATCGCTGTAAACAGAAGACTGTCATTCTCAGAAGCACTGCGTATTCATGTATCTGGTTCTCTAAGACCTTTTAAACTTGACCTTGAGAGTCATTGTCAGGTTGCAACATTCACAGAAAATGGAGGGAAAATCGTTTCTAAGCTGATGATGACATGGTTCCATTAATCTTTCTCTTTTAGCAACTCCACTGTATACGGAATAATGAGAGATTCTAGTTAATGGTTTCTGGTAGCAGAATCTGTCCAACTGCCAGTTATTTAGCTCTGTAATGGTTGCTTGACCCCCAAATTATCTTGATTGTAGGGTGTTATAAATTGAATTGTGTCTGCCCCAAAATATCTGTTGCAAGTCCTAACTCCTCTACCCGTGGTTATAATTCCATATGGGAATGTGTTTTTCGTTGTGTTAATAATGAAATAAAAACAAACAAACAAACGTTGCCATTGAGTCTATTCTGACTCACAGCAACCCTATATGAAAAAGTAGAACTGCTTCATGTGGTTTCCAAGGAGTGGCTGGTGGATTCAAACTGCCAACTTTTTGGTTAGCAACAGAACTCTTAACCACTGCACCACCAGGTTTTCCAATAATGTAGGATGTGTCTTAAATCAATCTTTTTTGAGATATAAAAGAGCAGATTAAGCCAGGGATAGCAAGCACAATTGGGAGAAGGTAGATACCATGCCACTTGAAGATCACCAAGGAACCAAGGAACAGAAGCTGAAAAGAGAGAAGGACCTACCCCTCGAAGAGACACAGATAGAACGCCTTCCTGCAGAGCTGGTGCCCTGAATTCAAACTTCTGTCTAGCCTCCTAAAATGTGAGAAAATAAATGTGTTTTTTAATGTCACCCACTTATTGTATTTCTGTTATAACAGGACAAGATAATTAAGACACGAGGGTTAAGTATTTGATTTTTGTAGCTTTGGAAAGTCAACCACAATGCCAACCCAGAAGAAAATTTTCTTAGCATCCTGTTACAAAGACATGAAAACAGCTTGGCACTATTTCCATTTTGCATACCTTTGTAAATTAGTACAGTAGAGGAACCAGCATCCAAGTTCAGATGAATGAGGAAATACACATAAGTGAATTTTCTCATGAGAATTATGCTGTATGACAGTACACTAGGCAAAGGAATGGTATATCATCCCTTTGATTAATTAAAAAGACATCTAGAACTGTTTGTTAAACTCGCTCAACCTCAGATGCATTGGCTCAGTTGTTTATCCTCAGGGTAGATCTGAAAATATAGATAACAAGTGTATTCACTCTCAGTTAGTTCAGGACAATCCTTGCACAGAAACAATAGGAAAGCAAAAATAATAATAAATTTTATTGAAGATATTGGAAAGTAAAAAAAAAAAGCAAAGTATTTTACGATTAAAATACAATATATTAAAGAATTCAGAATGATAATCCCAGCAAAGGAGGTCACTTTTCCCTGCCCATAATGGAAGAGGTAGCTGAACAGATAAATCAGGAAATCTTCCTAACAGGTTAAAAAGAAGAACAAAAACTGTAGTGTAGGACTTGCCAAGTTTGTGAAGCTAGAAAACTTTTATACTTTCAAAGTTTATTTAAAAGGTTAAGTCATAGAAATAAGAGTGGGGACAAGATAGCCTTTACCCTAAAGAAAAGCTTCAAATTACATCAATTCATGGATTTAGATTAATATGCCTTTGAATATTAGTGTCCCTAATCATCTGCTAGAAAAAAGCATAAAATCTCTGTAGGAAAATATCATTGCCCTAAACACCACTATATTTCTATAACTTTGTCACACAACTCCTATCTATCAGAAACAATACCCTAGCACATGAGCAGATAAAGCAATATAAATAAAATCAAACAAAGCTAACAATAAAAACAGGAAGAGTGGCGATAGAAAATAGACTCAAAAGGCACAAATGTTAAATTAGCTATGCTTAATATATTCAAAAGATCACAGTAAGAATTGTAATTTTGATTCAAGTTCTTAGAATTACTGAGGAAAAAAATCTGATATTTAAAGTTCTCCTTAATAACTCAGTGGAGGAGTTTAAGGGCAGATTAACACAGCCAAAGAAAGAGCTAGTGTACTGGAACAGAACTCAGAAGAGTGAATATTTGAGAAATACTAAAGGAAAACTAGAGAAGAGGGTAAGAGACAAAGAGAATAAGGTGAGAACTTCTACCAGATGGATTAATGCGGTTCCAGAAAGAGAAAGGGGAAAAAAAAAAGGAGAGGCAATTTTTGAAGTGATAAACCAAAAAAAAAAAAAAATCTGTTACCTTTGAGTCGATTCTGACTCATAGCAACCCTAGACAGAGTAGAACTGCCCCATAGGGTTTCCAAGGAGCTGCTTTGGATTTGAACTGCCAACTTTTTCGTTAGCAGCCCAGCTCTTTTTTTTTTTCCTTCTTTTTTGTTTTAATTATTTTCTTGTTATTTTTGGGAATGTACATAGCAAAATATACACCAATTCAACAGTTCCTACATGTACAATTCAGTGACATTGATTACATTCTTCAAGTTGTGCAACCATTCTCACCCTCATTTTCTGGGTTCTTTCTCCCTCATCAACATAAACTCACTGTTCCCTAAGATTCCTATCAAATCTTTTGAGTTGCTGTTGTCATTATAGATACAGTTCTTTTTTTTTAATTTTTTATACGTTCACAGAGCAAATTAGCTTCTCATTAAACAATTAATACACATATTGTTTTGTGACATTGATTGCCAACCCCACGGCATGTCAACACTGTCCACTTCTCAATCTTGAGTTCTCTATTTCCATTCCTCTCTGTCAGACCAGTAAGTCTGCTCTTTTTTAGTGAGTTAGAATTTTGTTCTACAGTTTTCTCCAGCTCTGTCCAGGACCCTCTATTGTGATCCCTATCAGAGAAGTTCGTCGAGGTAGCTGAGCACCATCTAGTTGTGTTGGACTCAGTCTGGTGGAGGTCGTGGTACTTGTGGTCCATTAGTCCTTTGGACTAATCTTTCCCTTGTGTCTTTCGTTCTCTTCATTCTCTCTTGCTCCAGATAGGGTGGGACCAGAGAAGTGTCTTAGATAGCCGCTCACAAGTTTCTAAGACCCAAGAGGTTGTTCACCAAAGTAGAATGTAGAACATTTTCTTTATAAATCATGTTATGCCAATTGAGCTAGATGTCCCCTGAGACTATGGTCCCCAGCCCTTAGCCCAGTAATTCCGTTCCTCTGGGAGTTTGAATGTGTCTATGAAGCTTCCATGACCTTGCCTTGGTCATGTTGTGCTGACTTTCCCAGCATTGTGTACTATCTGACCCTTCACCAAATTTACCACTTACCTATTGTTTAGTGATTTTCCCTCCCCAGCCTTCTCCTCCCTCGTAACCATCATAGATTGTTTCTTTCTGTGTGTAAACCTTTCCATGAGTTGTTCTAACAGTGATCTCATACAGAATTTGTCCTTTCATGATTGAATTTCACTCAGCATAATGTCCTCCAGATTCATCCATGTTGTAAGATGTTTCACAGATTCATCATTGTTCTTTATTATTGCATAGTATTTCATGTTGTGTATGTACCATAGTTTGTTTATCCATTCTTCTGTTGATGGGCACTTAGGTTGTGTCCATCTTTTTCCTATTGTTAATAATGTCGCAATGAACATGGGTGCACATATGTCTATTTGTATGACGGCTCTTATTTCTCTAGGATATATTCTTAGAAGTGGGATAGCTGAATCATATAGTATTTCTATTTCTAGCTTTTTAAGGAAGCCACCATATCTTTTTCCTAAATGGTTGTACCATTTTGCATTCCCACCTGCAGTGCATAAGAGTTCCAATCTCCCTGCAACCTCTCCAATATTTGTTAATTTCTGTTTTTTTTTGATTAGTGCCAGTGATATTGGGGTGAGATGGTGTCTCATTGTAGTTTTCGTTTATGTTTCTCTAATGGCTAGCGATCGGAAATATTTTCTCATGTGTCTATTAGCCATGTGAATGTCTTCTTTAGAGAAGTATCTGTTCGTATACTTTGTCCAGATTTTAATTAGTTTATTTGTCTTTTTGTTGTAGAGGTGCTGGATTTTCCTACAGATTTTAGAGATTGCAACTTTGTTGGACTTGTCATAGCCAAATTTTTTTCCCAATCTGTAGGTTCTCATTTTGCTGGGTTGGTGAAATCTTTTGATGAGCATAAGTGTTTAATTTTTAGAAGATTCCAGTTACTAGCTTATCTTCTGGTGTTTGTGTATTGTTGGTTATGGTTTGTATGCCATTTATGCCATGTATTAGGGACTCTTGTGTTGACCTTGTTTTTTCTTCCATGATCTTTATAGTTTTTGATTTCATATTTAGGTCTTTGACTTATTTTGAATTAGTTTTTGTGTATGGTGTGAAGTATGGGTTCTGTTTATTTTTTCCAGATGGACACCTAGTTTTGCCAGCACCAATTGTTAGAAAGACTGTCTTTTCCCCATTTAGAGGACTTTGGGCCTTTGTTGAAGATCAGTTGACCATAGGTGGGTGGATTCACATCTGCATACTTGATTCAATTCCATTGATTACTGTGTCTGTCATTGAACCAATACCAGGCTGTTTTGACTATTGTAGCTGTAGAGCAGTTTCTGAGGTCAAATAATATGAGGCCTCCTGCTTTATTCTTCTTCTTCAATAGTGATTTACTTATCTGTGGCCTCTTACCTTTCCATATAAATTTAATGATTAGTTTTTCCATCTTGTTATAGAATGCTGTTGGACCGGCATTGCATTGTACTTGCAGATTGCTTTGGGTAGAACTGACATTTTCACAATGTTGAGTCTACCTATCCACGTGCATGGTATGTTTTTCCATTTATGTAGGTCTCTTTTGATTTCTTGCAGTAGGATTTTGTAGTTTTGTTTTTTTTTGTATATATTCTTTACATCCTGGTTAGATTTATGCCTAAGTATTTTATTTTTTTAGGACTTATCTTAAATTGTATTGCTTTACTCGTTTCCTTTTCCATGTTCTTTTTATTGGTGTATAGGAATCCAACAGTTTTTTCTATGTTTATCTTGTATCCCGCTCTACTGCAGAATCTTTCTATTAGTTCCAGTAGTTTTCTTGTGTATCTTTGAGGAGGTTTATGTACAGTATAATATCATCCTCAAATAGGGATAGTTTTACTTCTTCCTTGCCTATTTGAATGTCCTTTATTTCTTTTTCTTATGGCTGTAGGTAGGTCTTCTAGCACAATGTTTAATAGCAGTAGTGATAAAGGGCATCCTTGTTTTGTTCCTGTTCTCAGGGGGAATGTTTTCAGCCACTGTCTGTTGAGAATGATGATGGCTGTTGGTTTTGTTTAGATGCCCTTTGTTATGTCGAGAAATTTTCTTTTTATACCTATTTTATTGAGAGTTTTTATCAGGTATGGGTGTTATACTTTATCAAATGACTTTTCTGAGTCTATTGAGATGATCATGTGATTCTTTTGTTTTATTTATGTGGTGGATGACATTGACTGTTTCTCCAATGTTGAATCATTGTTGCATACCTGGTATGAATTCCACTTGGTCATGGTTTTTTTTTTTTTTTTTTATATGATGCTGAATTCTATTGGCTAGAATTTTGTGGAGAGTTTTTGCATCTATATTCATGAGAGATATTGGTCTGTAATTTTTCTTTTTTTGTGATGTCTTTGCCTGATTTTGGTATCAGGGTTATGCTGTCTTCATAGAATCAGTTAGGAAGTATCCCTTCCTTTTGTATGTTCTGAAATAGTTTTAGTAGTACTACTGTGAATTCTTCTTTGAATGTTTGGTAGAATTCTCCAGTGAAGCCATCTGAGCCAAGGCTGTTTTTTATTGGAAGTTTTTTTTATTACCTTTTCAATCTCTTCTCATTACGGGTCTGTCCAGATTTTAGACCTCAGTTTATGTTAGTTTAGGAAGATAGTGTGTTTCTAGAAATTTGTCCATTTCCTCTAGGTTTTCAAATTTGTTGGAGTGTAGATTTCATAGTACTCTGTTATGAACCTTTTTATTTCAGTTAAGTCTGTTGTAATGTCCCCCGTTTTATTTCTTATTTGGGTTATTTTTGTCTTCACCTGTTTTTCTTTTGCCAATTTGACCAATGTTTTGTTGATTTTGTTGATCCTTTGATAGAACCAACTTTTGGTTTTGTTGCTCCTTTCTATTTTCTATTTCATTCACTTATTTCTGATTTTTATGATTTCCTTTCTTTTCATGGCTCTGGACTTCTTCTGCTCTTCTCTTTCCGTCTGTCCAAGTTGTATAGCTAGTGTTTTGATTTTGTCCCTTTCTTCATTTTTGATGTGTGCATCTATCACTACTGACCTCTGAGCACTGCCTTTGCTGTGTACAAAGAATGAACAGGGTCAAGATACACTGAACATTGTTGTAATTAAGACATTATTCATCTGAATTAGTTGGTTTTACATTAAGATGCTAATTGTAATCCAGAAGAAATCATTAAGAAAATAATTTGAAATGTATGCTGTAAAAGATACAATAAATAAATTTAAAGGTACACTAGGACATACCAATTTAACACAAAAGAAGCCAGCAATCCAGGAATAGACTAATAAAAAAGACATAAGCATATTAAAAAAAAGGAAGACATAAGTCTTACTTTATCAGTAATTAAATTTAAACAATGAAACAACCCAATTGAAAGGCAGAGATTGGAAACATAGTCTAAAAAGAGAACTTAACCCAAATATATGTCTGTCTATTATAGGCACTCTTTAGATTAAAAGACACAAATAGACTGAAAATAGGATTTAAAAGATAGGCCAGGTATTCCGGATTGAAAGTGTCTCCGAAATATATATGTTGAAGTGCTAAAAATTGTACCTGGAAGTTGTGACCTTGTTTGGGAAAATAGCGCTATTCTTGGAAGATAAAAGAAAAACCTTCGCCATCCTGTTGATTATAACTCATAGTGACCATATAGGACAGAGTAGAACCACCCCATAGTGTTTCCAAAGAGCAGCTGATGATATTGTCACTTAAGCCATACCAGAGTAGGATAAGTCCTATTCCATTCTGAGTGGTATCTTAAAAGGAGATAACAGACAGGGAGATGGAAAGAAACACACAGAGTAAGACAGATGCCAGGTGATGGTGGAGGCAGACACATCTATAAGCATCCATAAGCATGCCAAGAATTGCAAAGGGCTACAAGAAGCTACAAGGCGCCCTGACAGTGCAGTAGCTAATAGCTCAGCTCCTAACCGAAATGTCAGCAGTTGGAATCCACCAGCCACTCTTTGAAAACCCAGTGAGAAAGTTCCGCTCTATCCCATAGGGTTGCTGTGAGTTGGAATTGACTCAACTCAAGTTTTTTTTTTTTTTGACTGTAAGAAGCTGAGACAGGAAGGACCTTTCTGTAGAACAAACAGAGAGAGAGCTCATAGACCCATTAATGAATCTGGGCCTCTAGTCTTCAGAACGGAGACAATAAATTCTGTTCTTCAAAGCCATTTACTTTGTAGTATTTTGTCATGGCAGCACTAGGAATCTAACATACCACGCGAGCAGTAGCCAAAAAAAAAAGAGCTGGGTTGCCTATGATAATATTTGATGTATTAGACTTTAAGACAAAAAAGTTACAGGATACAAATAATATTTTATAATTATAAAGTGTCAATTTATTGGGCAGAACAAACAATTATAAACATGTATTCACCTAACATTCCACAATAATAGAGACTTCAATAACTCATTTTCAATAATGGATATAAAACTGGGCAGTATACATGGGACATTCTCCAGAGTGACCATATACCAGACTATAAAACAAACCTAAATAAATACAAAATAATTGAAATAATACAAAATATGTTCTTTGACCAAAATACAACTAAATTAGAAATCAACAATAGAAGAAAATATAAGAAAATCACAAATATATGTAAATTAAACAGTACACTCCTAAATAACAAATAAGCCAAAGAATAAATCACAAGGAGAATTTAAAAATAATATTTTTAGATTAAAGGAAGTGAAAAACAGCATGCTAAAACATATGGATTGCAGCTTTAGAATCGTTTATAGAGAAATTAATAGCTCCAAGTGCCTATGTTAAAAAGGAAGAGAGGTCTCAAATCTATAAACAAATGTTTTGCCTTTGGAAACAAGAAAAAAAAGAGTAAAATGGCACAAAACAAACAAAAGAGAGTACGTATTATATGATTTTATTCATATGAAATTCTACTAAATGAAAACTAGTTGTAGATCCATTGTTGCCTGTATATAGCTGTAGGTGTTAATATTGATGTAGATATATATATATTTGACTTAATAACTATATATATATATATATTTTTGTGAAACCAAAACGTTCACTAATGAGAGGACAGTGTGAGTTTCAAATCTTTGATTAAAATGTATTTATTGAGTATAAATTATATCACCTTTACCAGGCACTAGAGATATAAATATAAAACAACCAAGGCCTGTTTCTTCCAGGTTAGGTAGTAATTTAATAGAAACAGGTTTATGTATTAATAATTTCAGTAGAGTAAGCTAAGAGGGCAAAGTTTTGGGAGAGCAAAGAGGAGATAACACCTAATCTTGGCTTTACACAAAGGGAAGATTTCAAGGATTTTATTAAATTTAGACCAAACCTTAAAGAAAAGTATGGGTGTCTATGTGTGTGTATTTGTGTGTATGTGTGCACGTCTGAAAATGCCTAGTGTTTACAGGAATAAATGAAAGAATTGATGATGTTAGCGCAAATGTTGCACAGGGCCTAGGTTCTGGGTTGCACAGGGTTGGTTTAAGAACAACAAAAAGGAGAAATAACTGATCTCCCAGCACTTGTCCAAAATAATTTTCTACAATAATGGAAATGTTCTATAATCTGTGCTGCCTGATACATTAGCCACTAGACACATGTGGCTACTGATCATTTTAGATACGGCTAGTGTGACTAAGGAACTGAACTGCTATTTTATTTCATTCATATTTAAATTTAAATAACCGCAAAAGTAACTTACTCCTGAGCAAGGCTGATACTCGGTTATTAGTTCAAATTCAAATAATATTACTGCTTTAAAGATGAAACACAGGACATTCTGGAAACATGTAAGAGTTTGAGAGAATCCGAGAAGACTTCTCCAAGAGAGTACAATTAAAGTACAAATGAATTGAGGTACCAGAGAAACCACCTCTAGCAGACAGAAGAACACATGTGAATGTCCTGAAGGAGAAGAGAAAGTGTCAGATTGTTAAAGAAACAAACAACAAATAACGAGTATCTCAAAATGACAAAAGTGAGGGACATGCTTATGGATAGGTAGACTCAACATTGTGAAAATATCAATTCTACCGAAAGCAATCCACAAATACAAAGCAATTCTCATCCAAATACCAAGAGCATTCTTTAAAGAGATGGAAAAACTAATTATTAACTTTATACGGAAATGAAAGAGGCCCCACATAAGTAAAGCATTATTGAAGAAGAATAATTCACTAGGAAGACTCACACTACCTGGCCTCAGAATCTACTGTACGGCTACGGTAGTCAAAACAGCCTGGTACTGGTACAATGACAGCTACATTGACCGGTGGAACAGAATTGAGAACCCAGGTGTAAATCCATCCACCTACAATCACCTGATCTTGGAAAAGGGCCCAAAGTCCATCAAATGTGGAAAAGACAGTCTTTTTAACAAATTCTGCTGGCAAAACTGGATGTCCCTCTGCAAAAAAATGAAACAGGGCCCATACCTCACACCATACACAAAAACTAATTAAAAATGGATCAAACACCTAAATATAAAATCAAAAACCATAAAGGTCATAGGAGAAAAAATAGAATCAATGCTAGAGGCCCTAATATATGTCATTAACAGGATACAAACCATAACTAACAAGACACAAACTCTAGAATATAAGTTAGATTACTGGAATCTTCTAAAAATTAAACACTCCTGCTCATCAAAAGACTTCACCAAAAGAGTAAAAAAAGAACTTAGACTTGGAAAAATCTCTGGCTATGACAAAGTCAACAGAAGTCTAATCTCTAAAATCTCCAGGAAAATCCAATACCTCTACAACAAAAAGACAAATAATCCAATTAAAAAATGGGCAAAGGAAATTAACAGACACTTCACCAAAGAAGGCGCTCAAGTGACTAACAGACACTTGAGGAAATGACCGTGATCACCAGCCAATATAAAAAAGTATTTTTTTTTTATATTGGAGAATTGGAAATTGATACTACAATGAGATACCATCTCACCCCAACATTACCGGCATAATTAAAAAAAATAATAAAACATGTTGAAGAATTTGTGGGGAGACTGGAACTCTTATGCACTACTGGTGGGAATGCAAAATGGTACGACCATTTTGGAAAACGATATGGCACTTCTTTAGAAAGCTAGAAAGAGAATACCATAAGATCCAGCAATCCCACTCCTAGGAATATATCTTGGAGAAATAAGAGCTGTCACATGAATAGACAAATGCATACCCATGTTCATTACAGCATTTTTCACAATAGCAAAAAGTTTGCTCATAAAAGACTCAAGGAGATTAAATGAAATAAAAGGAAAAAAGAAAAAGAAATCTCCTGTGGAGACTGGTGTTCCTGTCTACCAATTATGTACAAAAAAAAAAAAAGAGAGAGAGAGAGAATTGTCAATTCCTTTAAGTACAAAACTGAGGGGACGTTCTCCCAAAAGATAACCAGAAATGATTTAAACTCTGTATAAGATGTCAACAGTATTCTGCTATTCCACTCCTATGGGGTCATAAATTGTTTAGAAATTTATCTATGTCTATATCTGAATTGTAATAAGAGAATTGTCCTTCACAGTTGCTCAGTAACTGGCTGCTCATCACTCGGACCCTATGTTAAATACATTTTGAGATGGTGATATTTAAGTTACGTGGTGGTATGCAATCTACTCTCAACTCCCATGGGGCTGTTGAGTAATTTTACTGGTCAGATGTTTAACTCGAAAATCCCAATACTTGAGAAAAAAAATGTTGTTGTTAGTTGCCATCGTAACTATGAGTCAGAATTGTCTCAATGGCAATGGTTGTTGTTGTTTTTTTTTAATAGTGACACCATGTACAAGAGGGTGAGAAGCTGCCCGGTCCTGTGCCATCCTCACAATCATTGCCATGTTTGAGCTCATTGTTGTAGTCACTGTGTCAATCCATGTCTTTGAGGGTCTTCCTCTTTTTCACTGACCCTTTACTTTATCAAGCATAATGTCCTTCACCAGGGACTGATCCCTCCTGATAACATATCCAAAGCACGTGAAAGAAAGTCTTGGCACCCTTGCTTCAAAAAAGTATTCTGGCTGTACTTCTTCCAAGATAGATTTGTTCATTCTTCTGGCAGTCACTGGCATATTCAATATTCTTCACCAGCAACTAATTCATTGTCCAGCTTTCACATTCATATGTGGTCATTGAAAATACCATAGCTTCGGTCAGGCACACCTTGGTCTTCAAAGTGACATCTTTGCTTCTTAACACTTTAAGGAGGTCTTTTGTAGCAGATTTGCCCAGAGCAATACTGTTAAACATATAATATGAGATATTTCATTCTGAGATCATATTGTTTAGAAATTTATCTGTGTCTATATTTGAATCCTAATAAGTGAATTGTTCTTCACAGTTGCTCAGTAACTGGCTGCTCAACACTCGGACTCTATGTTAACTAAATTTTGAGATGGTGATATTTAAGTTACACGGTGGTGTGCAATTTACTTCCAAATATATGTAAGTGTGGGGATGAGAATAGAAATTTTAGGAAAAGCTTTTCTATTTCCCTTCCACAGACATCTATGGTTAAGGGGAGTCATGGTCCTCATTTATCTTCGATGTAGCTTTTTCTTACTGGGTTGTTTAAGAAAATAATTTTCCTGGTCCCAGCTTGATATCTCTGCAAGTGCAATAACTAACCACTGTGCATGGGACTTAATTTGGCTTCCTTTCCCCATTGTATGAGTCCTAGTAAAGTCCAATACCTATATCAACACCTTTTTCATGTCTGTTACCTGTATTGACCTTTTTCAGGACTCATTCACAATATCTTTCTAGATAGTGCAGATTTCTCTTACTTTTCCAATAGCTCAGTCATTCATCTTACACCATATATATATACATATAAAACCAGATCAAACCAGTTGCCCCGAGTCAATTCCAACTCATAGTGACCCTATAGAACAGAGTTGAATTGCCCCATAGGGTTTCTAAGGCTCTAAATCTTTATGGAAGCTGGCTGCCACACCTTTCTCCTGTGGAATAGGCTGGTGAGTTCAAATTGCTTACCTTTTGATTAGCATCAGAGCACTTAACCACTGTGCCACCAGAGCTCATATATAGGTGTGTGTATATATATATATAAACCCAGCAGAGCTTATACACACACACACGTACCCACACAAATATACAAAAATACAAGTCTATTTTTAATTTCTTTCAGCAATTTGAGGCTTTTTGTGCCAGAGATACATTTTTCAATATATCTGCTGTCTCAGCTAGCTAGTGCTGCTATAACAGAAGTACCACAAGTGGATGGATGGGTTTAACATAGAGAAATTTTTTCTCTCACAGCATAGCAGGCTAGAAGTCCGAATTCAGGGTGCTAGCTCCAGGAGAAGGCCTTCTCCCTCTGTTGGCTCTGGGGAAAAGTCCTTGTCATCAATATTCCCCAGTCAAGAGATCCTAAGCACAGGGACCCCCAATCAAAAGGATACTCTATTCTCCTGGCTCTTGTTTCTTGGTGGTATGATGTCCCCCTGTCTCTCTGCTTGCTTCTCGCTTTTATATCTTAAAAGAGATTGACTTAAAACACAACCCAGTCTTGTAGATTGAGTCCTCCCTCATTAACATAACTGCCACTAATCCTACCTCACTAACACCATAGAGGTAGGGTTTACAGTGTGTAGGAAAATCACATCACTTGACAAAATGGTGGACCATCAGACAATACTGGGAATCATGGTCTAGCCAAGTTGACACACATTTTTGGTGGACACAATTCAACCCATAACATCTGCCGTATTTTAAGATGTGAAAGACCCTTCTCCTTCCTTAAGTTTTTAAGTCTGGATATTTTATTAAAAATATTATTAACTAGATGGTGCCCGGCCACAACCGATGACTGCCCTGACAGAGAGCACAACAGAGAACCCCTGAGGGAGCAAGAGAACAGTGGGATGCAGACCCCAAATTCTCATAAAAAGACCAGGCTTAATGGTCTGACTGAGGCTAGAAGAATCCCGGCAGTCTGGTCCCCAAACCTTCTGTTGGCCCAGGACAGGAACCAACTCCTCAGACATGGATTGGACTGGACAATGGGTTGGAGAGAGATGCTGATGAGGAGTGAGCTACTTGTATCAGGTGGACCCTTGAGACTGTGTTGGCATCTCCTGTCTAGAGGGGAAATGGGAAGGTAGAGAGGGTTAGACACTGGCAAAACGGTCGCGAAAGGAGAGACTGGAAGGAGGAAGTGGGCTGGTTCATTAGCGGTAGAATAAATGGGAGTATGTAGTAAGGTGTATATAAGTTTATATGTGAGAGACTGACTTGATTTGTAAACTTTCACTTAAAGCATGATAAAAATTATTAAAAATATATATTATTGATACCATAAACAACAGGGTTAAACGGTTCCCCTTCCTCCCATCACACCTGAGCCACATCACACTCTTTTGATAAGAAATTCTGTGTAGCAGCTCAAGGCCATCTTACTGCTTCTCTGCTCAAGTTTGCTTCGCTACCCACCAACCTTCCCCTCACTCCATTTGGACGTGAGCAATAAGCCACAAAGCTGTCCTTAGATAAATTTCATGTTTCATACCACCCTAAAAACCACATGCCCCCAGCCACCATATTGCACCCCCTACTGCACCCCTGTATGTGTTCATTTCCTGAAATTGTCTGCCAGTTCTTAGAAACTTCATGAATTATGCATAAGTTCCCTATCACAAGCCCTGCAACTGCACTAGAATCCCCAACCTCAGGGAGCTTGATTTGAGACTTGATCTCTGAGCTCCTTGCTTGACCGGCTTGCAATAAAGTCTGTTTTCTCTTTTTCAAAGGCCTGGTGTCTCTCATTTGACTCAAGGGGTCGCGCCGGGCAGGACCCACCGTCATCAGGTTACAATACTGTAATGATGCATAGATTACCACATCTTTTATTGGTCAGTTAATTCATTTTCTGTGTCTGTTATAACAAATTGCTACAAACTGAGTGACTTAAAACAACAGAAATTTATTCTTCCACAGCTCAGGAGGCCAGAAATCCAAAGTCAGAGCCAAAATACCTGAGCCTTAATCAAGCTGTCATGGCAGGACCACACCACACACTCTTCAGAGGCTCCAGGGGAGAATCTGTTCATTGCCTCTTCCAGCTTCTGGTGGCTGTCTCATGGCTGTGGCTGCATCATCCAATCTCTGCCTCTGTGGTCACATTGTCATCTCCGCTTGTGTCTTTATGAAATCTCTCTCTGCTTCTCCCCCATTCTCCCTATATTCTTCTATATTTTATGTCCTTCTATATTCTACATCCTTCTGTATTCTTCTATATTCTATATCCTATATTTCATATTCTTCTATATTCTATCTTTTATCTTCTATATTTTGTACTCTATATTCTCTATTCCATATTCTACATACTACATTCTATTTTCTATGTTCTTCTGTATTCTATATTCTATACTGTTCTATATTCCTCTATATTCTATATACTTCTATATTCTTTATTCTTCTATATTCTACATTCTATGTTTAATATTCTATGTTCTATATTCTATATATCATATTTCCTATCTTTTATATTCTATATTCCATATTAAATATTCTACTTTCAATATTTTTCTATATTCTATATTCATCATTATTCTATACTGTATATTTCATATTCTACATTCTGTACTCTGTATTCTATAATCGATATTCTTTAGTCTTTATTGTATATTTTATATTCTACATTCTACATTATATATTCTATATTCTTCTATTTTCTATATTCTATAGCCTTCTATATTCTGTAATCTGTTTTCTATATTCTACCTTCTATATGCTATAGTGTATATTCTACATTCTATATTTTATATTCTTCTATATGCTATAATCTATATTTGAAGATCGAAGACCACAGCCTTCAGTATGGACTGCATGTCAACATAGAGAAAACAAAAATCCTCACAACTGGACTAATGAGCAACATCATCATGATAAACGGAGAAAAGATTGAAGTTGTCAAGGATTTCATTTTACTTGGATCCACAATCAACAGCCATGGAAGCAGCAGTCAAGAAATTAAAAGACGCGTTGCACTGGGCAAATCTGCTGCAAAGGACCTCTTCAAAGTGTTGAAGAGCAAAGATGTCACCCTGAAGACTAAGGTGCGCCTGACCCAAGCCATGGTATTTTCAATCACATCATATGCATGTGAAACCTGGACAATGAATAAGGAAGACGGAAGAAGAGTTGACACCTTTGAATTGTGGTGTTGGCGAAGAATATTGAATATACCATAGACTGCCAAAAGAACGAACACATCTGTCTTGGAAGAAGTGCGGCCAGATGCTCCTTAGAGGCAAGGATGGCGAGACTGCGTCTTACATACTTTGGGCATGTTGTCAGGAGGGATGAGTCCCTGCAGAAGGACGTCATGCTTGGCAGAGTATAGGGTCAGCGGAAAAGAGGAAGACCCTCAGCGAGTTGGATTGACACAGTGGCTGCAACAATGTGCTCAAGCACAACACCGGTTATAAGGATGGCACGGGGCCGGGCTGTGTTTTGTTCTGTTGTGCATAAGGTCTCTATGAGTCGGAAGCGACTTGACAGCACCTAACAACAACAATATTCTATATTATTTTTATTCTGTATTATTCTATATTTGTCTATATTGTATATTCTAAATTGTATTTTCTATATTCTATATTTCATATTCTTCTATGTTCTATATTCTACATTCTACACTCTATTCTTCTGTATTGTATTTTCTTCTATATTCTATGTTCTATATTCTGTATTTTATCTTCTATATTCTGTACTCTATATTCTACATTCTACACTCTATATTCTTCTGTATTCTATATTCTTGTATATTTTATATCCTATATTCCTTATTCTTCAATATTCTATATTCTATATTCTGTGTTCTATCTTCTATATTCTACATTCTAAATTCTATATTCTGTACTCTATATTCTATGTTTGATATTCTATGTCCTGTGTTCTATGTTCAATCTTCTATCTTCTATCATCTGCTTTCTTCTATCTACTCTCTTCAATCTATCTTCTATTGTCAATTTTATTCTATATTGTATATTCTATGCTCTATATTATATTTTCTTCTATTTTCTATATTCTTTTGTGTCCTATATTCTATTATCTTCTATATTCTTCTGTATTCCATATTCTACATTCTATATTCTACTTTCCATATTCTATACTCTTCTATATTCTTCTACATTCTATACTCTATATCCTATAATCTTCTATATTTTTCTATATTTTATAATCTACATTCTATTTTCTATATTCAGTATTCTATCTTCTATGTTCTATATTCTGTATTCTTCTACATGCTGTATTCTATATTACATGCTGTAATCTATATTCTACAGTCTATATTTTTCTTCAATATTCTATATTCTATGTTCTGTATTCTGTGTTTTATATTGTATCTTCTACATTCTACAGTATATATTCCATATTCTTCTATATTCTATAATCTATATACTTCTACATTCTGTTTTCTATATTCTTCTACATTGTATGTTTTATGTCTTATATTCTTCTACATTGTATATTTATGTCTTATAGTCTATATTCAGCAATATTCTATTTTCTATATTCTTTTATAAAATCATTCTTTTATAAACTATATTCTTCTATATTCTATATTCCATATTCAACATTCTATATTCTACTATATTCTATATACTTCTGTATTCTACTTTCTATATTCTATAATCTATATTCTTCTGTATTCTATGTTCTATAATCTATATTCTACATTCTGTATTCTATATTCTTCTATATTCTGTAATCTATATACTTTTACATTCTATATTCTCTCTTCTATGTTCTGTATTGTATTATCTATATTCTACATTCTATGTTCTTTATTCTACATTCTTCTGTATTGTATATTTTATGTCTTATAGTCTATATTCCATTTTCCTCAATATCCTCTATTCTATATTCTTCTATATTCTATGTTCTATATTCTACATTCTCTTCTCTATATTCTATACTCTTCTATATTCTATAATCTATATTCTTCTATATTCTACAGTCTACATTATGTATTCTAAATATTTCTATATTCTTTAACTTCTCTCTTTTATATTCTATATTCTACATTCTATATTCTATTTTCTTGTATGTTCTGTATTGTATATCCTATGTTCTCCACTCTACATTCTATATTCTAAATTTTCCTATAGTCCATATTTTTCTATATTCTATATTCTACATTCTATATTCTATAATTTATATTCTCTATCCTATGTTCCATATTCTATATTCTGCATTCTAAATTCTATATTCAATATTCTTCTATATTCTATAATCTATATTCTTCTACATTCTATATTCTGTTTTGTATATTCTATATTCTTTTATATTGTACATTTTATATATCATAGTCTACATTCCATATTCATCAATATTCAATATTCTTCTATATTCTATATTCCATATTTTCTATCCTATATTCTTCTATATTCTATCTTCTATGTTCTATATTCTGTCCTGTATATTCTATATTCTTCTATATTACATATTCATCAATATTCTATATTCTTCTATATTCTACATTCTATATTCTTCTTATTCTGTATTCTTTATTCTTCTATATATTATATTCCACATTCTATATCTTCTATATTCTATAATCTATATACTTCTACATTCTATATTCTATAATCTTCTATATTGTATATTTTATATCTTATATTCTATATTTTCCATTTTTGTCAATATCCTGTATTCTGTATTCTATATCCTTCTATAGTCTATCTTCTATGTTCTATATTCTTTATTTTATGTGCTATATTCTGTTCTCTATATTCCATATTCTTCTATATTCTATAATCTATATTCTACATTCTATACTCTATTTCATATTCTGTATTCTATATTCTACTGTCTACATTCTGTATTCTAAATACTTCTATATTCCTTATTCTTCTCTATTCTATATTCTGTATATTCTACGTTCTATATTGTATATGGCTCTATATTCTACATTCTATAATTTAAATTTTTCTTTATTCTATATTGTGTATTCTATATTCTTTGTTCTATATTCTACACTGTAAACTCTATATTCTATATTCTACATTCCTCAATAATCTATAATCGATATTGTATATCCTATACCCTTTATTCTATAGTGTATATACCATAATTGTCAATATTCTTTATTCTTCTGTATTCTATCTTCTATATTCTCTAGTCTAGGTTCTATATTCTTCTATATTCTATACTCTTCTATATTCTATACTCTATATTCCAAATCCTATATTCTATATTCAATATTCTTCAATATTCCTTATTCTATATTCTATCTTCTATATTTTGTCTTTTATAGTCTATATTCTCTACTCTATATTCTACATTCTATATTCTATGTTCTTCTATATGCTATATTCTATATTTTGTACTCTATATTCTATGTCCTATATTCTGTACTCTATATTCTTCCAAATACTGTATGCTTCTATGTTCTATGTTCTGTATTCCATATTCCATATTCTGTATTCTACATTCTACGTTCTATATTCAATATTCTTCTTTTTTCTATATTTTTCCATATTCTATATTCTACGTTTCACATTCTACATTCTATATTCTTCTATTTCTATATTGTATATACTAAATTTTATATTCTATACTCTGTATTCTATATCCTACATTCAACATGCTATATTCTTTATTCTTCTCTATTCTTAATTCTTCTATATTCTACATTCTATATTCAATATTCTATGTTTGCTGTTCTATACTCTATATTCTTCTGTATACCATATTCTTCTCTATTCTATATTCTGCATTCTTCTCTATTCTATATTCTACATTTACTTTCTATATTCTGTAATCTATATTCTGCTACATTCTCTATTCTATGTACTGTATTCTATATTCTACATTCTGCATTCTATATTCTATTTTCTATAATCTATATACTTGTACATCCTGTATTCTATATTCTTCTATATTGTATATTTTATTTCTTATATTCTTTTTGTCATATCCATCAATATTCTATAGTCTTCTAAATACTATGTTCTTCTATGTTCCGTATTCTATACTCCATATTCTATTTTCTACATTCTATATTTTATATTCTATAATCTACATTCTATATTTATCTATATTCTATAATCTTTATACTTCTATATTCTATATTTTGTATTCTATATTCTTCTATATTGTACATTTTATGTCTTATATTCTATATTCATCAATATTCTATATTCTGTACTCTTCTGTATTCTATCTTCTATTCTCTATGTTCTTTATTCTATATTCTGTACTCTATATTCCATATTTTACAAACTATACTGTTCTATTTTATATATTCTATATTCCATATTCAATATTGTGCATTCTCTATTCTATACACTTCCATTTTTTATATTTTATATTCTACCACATTGTATACACTATATTCCACACTGCATGCCATATTCTATATTCCTCTATATGCTATAATCTATATTCTTCTATATTCTACATTCTATATTCTTCATTTCACATTCTGTAGTCTTCTATATTCGATATTCTACATTCTAAATACTATAGTCTATATTCTACATTCTAAATTCTGTATTCTTCAATATTCTACATTCTTCTTCTATATTCTATATTCTGCCTTATTCCATATCGTATATCCTATATTATTCTATATTCCATATTCTTGTATAATCTATATCCTCCTATATTCTATACTCTTCTATATCTATATTCTATATTCTATATACCTCTATATTCTTTATTCTATATTCTATATCCCACATTCCATATTCTATATTCTATGTTGTATGTTCTATATTCTTCTATGTATTATATTCTTCTATATCTATATTCCATATTCTTTATTCCATATTCTTCTGTATTCTATATTCTTCTATATTCTATACTCTACATTCTACATTCTTTATTCTGTATTCTTCTATATACTAAAATCTATATTCCATATTCTATAGTCTACATTTTATATTCTACATTCTGTTATATATTCTATATTCTTCTATTTTCTATATTCTGTATTCCACTTTCTACATTCTATATTCTTCTGTATGCTATAATCTATATTCTTCTATAGTCTATATTTTATGTTCTGTGTTCTCCTTTGTTCTATATTATTCTATATACTGTATTCTTTATTCATATTCTGCATTCTATATTTTACATTCTTCTATATTCTATGTTCTACACTCTATATTCTATATTATTATATATTCTTCTATATTCTGTATCCTACATTCTATATTCCATATTCTTCAATATTCTATATTCTTCTATATTCTATCTTCTATATTCTGTACTCTATATTCTTTGATATTCTACATTCTAAATTCTGTATTTAATATTCTTCTATATTCTATATTAAATATTCTGTGCTGTATAGTCTATATTCTTCTATATTCTATATTTGATATTCTTCGTGCTGTGTTCTATGTTCAATCTTCTATCTCCTATCATCTTCTGTCTTCTATCTACTATCTTCTATTGTCTTCTATATTCTTCTATATTTGATATTATATTTTCTTCTATTTTCTATATTCTTTTGTGTCCTGTATTCTATTGTCTTCTATATTCTCCTCTATTCTATGTTCTTCTATATTCCATATTCTGCTATATTCTATGTACTTCTATATTCTGTATTCTATATTCCACATTCTACATCTATTTTGTATATCCTATAATCTATTTTCTTCTATACTCTATTCTATATTCTTCTGTATTTTTTATTCTTCTATATTCTACATTCTAAACTTTATAATCAATATTCTGTTTTATGTCCTGTGTTCTATATTCTTTTATATACTATATTCTTGTATATTCTGTATTCCATAAACTGTATTGCATATTCTTCTATATTCTATATTCTCTGTTCTTTATTCTATATTCCTTATTCTACATTCTACGTTGTATACTCTATATTCTTCTATATTCTATAACCTATATACTTCTACAGTCTGTATTCTGTATTTTATTTTTTATTCTTCTAAATTGTATATTTTATATCTTTTTTTAAAATTGTATATTTTATATCTTAAATTCTATATTTGTCAATATTCCATATTCTTCTGTATACTATATTGTATATTCCATATTCTATAGTCTACCACATTTAATATTCTATATTCTCTTTTCTATTATCTGTATTCCTCTATATTCTATGCTCTATATTTTACATTCTTCTGTATTCTATCATAATCTATATACTTTTAAATTCTGTGTTCTATAATGTATATTTTATATTCTATATTCTTTATATTCCTCTATATTGTATATTTTATGACTTATATTCTGTTTTCTATATTCCATTTTCGTGAATATCCTATATTCTATCTTCTGACTTCTATGTTCTGTATTCTATATTGTGTGTTCTGTGCTCTATATTCAATGCTCTTTTATATTCTATAATCTATATTCTACAGCCTTATTATATATTCTAAATTCTTCTGTATTCTTTATTCTTCTCTATTCTGTATTCTATGTTCCACATTCTACATTCTAGTCTATGTGCTTCTATATTTCATATTCTACTTTTTGTATTTTATATTCTTTATTCTATATTCTACATTGTAAACTCTATATTCTGTGTTCTATAATCTATATTCTTTTATATTCTATAATCTACCTTGTATATTCTTCAATAATCTTATAATCTATATTCTTCTATATCATATATGCTATATACCATATTCTTCTACATTCTGTCTTCTACATTCTGCAGTCTGTATTCCATATTCCTCTATATGCTATATTCCACATTCTATATTCTATATTTTATATGCTATATTCTTCTACATTCTGTATTGTATATTCTTCTGTATTCTAAATTCTTCTATAATATATATTCCATATTCTTTTATAGTCTATAATTTTCTATATTGTATATTCCTGTACATTCAGTATTCTATATTATTCTACATTCTATACACATCTACATTCTATACTCTATATTCCATATTCTGTATAATTCTATATTCTTCTATATTCAATACCTATATTCTTTTATATTCTATATTCTTCTATATAATATATTCTTCTGTATTCTATATTCTACATTCTGTATTCTTCTATATTCTATATTTTTCTATAATCTGTGTTCTATATTTTGTATTCTTCCATATTCTATAATCTAATATTTCTCTAATTTGTATATTGTACATTCTACATTCTAATTTCTTCTGTATATTCTTCTATATTTTGTATTCTATATTCCACATTCTGCTTTGTAAATTTTATATTTTATACTCTTCTATATTCTATATTCTATGTTCTATATTCAACTATATGCTATATTCTAGTTTCTAGATTCTTGATCCTACATTCTATATTCTTCTGTTTTCTGGGTTCTATATTCCACATTCTACATTCTTCTATATTCTGTATACTATAATCTTCTATAATGTATATTCTACATTCCATATTCTTCTATATTTTATATTCTATATTCTTCTATTTTCTCTATTCTATATTTTGTATTCTTCTATATTCTATATTTTTCTATATTATATACACTATATTCTTCTGTATTCTATATTTCTCTATATTCTATATCCTTCTATATTCTAGATTTCATTTTCTACATTATTCTATATTCTATTTTCTTTTATATTCTGTATGCTGTCTTCTGTGTTCTGTTCTATATTCTTCAATATTCTATATCCCATATTCTGTATTCTATATTCTTCTATATTTTACATTCTATATTTTTGATATTATTTAATCTATATTGTTGTATATTCTATATGCTACAGTGTATATTCTATATTCTTTGATATTCTATATTCTACATTCTATATTCTCTTTTCTACACTATATTATTCTATATTGTATATTCCACATTATGCATTCTATATTCTGTATTCTATACTCTATATTCTACACTCAACATTATATATTCAAAATTTTTCTATATTCTATATTCTTCTATAGGCTATATTCTGTGTTCTGTGTTCTACATTCTATACTCTATATTCTGTATTCTCTTATATTCTATAATGTATATTCTTCTGTATTATCTATTCTACATTCCATATTCTAAATTCTTCTATATTCTATAATCTATGTACTTCTGCATTCTGTATTCTGTGTTCTGTATTCTATATTGTACATTTTATATATGTTATTCTGTATTCCATATATGTCATAATTCCGTATTCTATATTCTTCTGTATACTATATTCTTCTATGTTCTATAGTTCATATTCCATAAACTGTATTCTATATTCTATACTCTACATTCTATATACTTCTATATTCTGTAATCTATATTCTTCTCTATTCTATATTCTACATTCCTCAATCTATATTCTTCTCTATTCTATATTCTACATTCTATATTTTATAATCTACTTCTACATTGTATATTTTATATTCTTCTATACTGATTATTTTATATCTTATATTGTATTTCCATTTTCATGAATATCCAATATTCTATGTTCTTCTATATTCTATCTTTTATCTTTTGTGTTCTAGATTCTATAATCTATATTCTATGTTCTGTTCTCTATATTCCATGATTCTATATTGTATAATCTGTATGATTCTGTATTCTATATGCTTTTTTACTATATTTTATATTCAACAGTCTACATTCTATATTCTTCTATTTTCTTTATTTTTCTCTATTCTTCTATATTATTGTCTATATTCTATATTCTTCTGTAATTTATAATCTATACTCTTCTATATTCTATATTCTATGTTCTATATTCCACATTCTATATTCTGTTCTTCTATATTCTATCTTCTATGTTCTAATTGTATATTCTATATTCTTCTATATACTATATTCTTCTATGTTCTATATTCTTCCATATTCTGTATTCTATATTGTATAATCTACATTCTATATTCTAGAAGCTATATTCTTCTACATTTTATATTCTGTATTCTTCTATTTTCAATATTTTATATCTTCTATTCCATATTCTTCTATAGTCTATATTGTATGTTCCATACTCTGTATTCTATATCCTATATTCTACATTCTTCATTCTGTATTCTATATTCTTCTATATTGTATATTCTACATTCTATATCCTTCTGTATTCTATAATCTATATTTTTCTATATTCTTCATTGTGCATTTAATATTCTATATTCCTTGATACTCTATAATCTATATACTTCTAAACTCTATGTTCTATATTCTTGTATATTGTATATTCTATTTCATCAATGTTCTATATTCTATATTTTTTGTTTTCTTTCTTCTGTGATCTGCATTCTATGTTCTGTACTCTATATTCTATATTCTTCTATATTCTATAATCCACATTCTGTTCTGTATTCTTTATTCTATATTGTATATACTATATACTGCATTTTACATTCTAAATTTTTCTGTTTTCTATATTCTACATTCTATTAGATTCTTCTATATTCTCCACTCTACATTCTATATTCTAAATTTTTCTATATTCTGTATTCTTCTATAATCTATATTCTGTATCCTATATTTTACATTCTTTATTCTTCTATATTCTAAAATCTATATTCTTCTCTATTCTCTATTCTATGTTTTATATTCTAAATTCTATTTTCTATATACTTCTATATGCTATAATCTATGTACTTCTACAGTCTATATTCTGTGTTGTATGTACTATATAGTATATACAACATTCTACATTCTTCTATGTTGTACATTTTACATATTATATTCTATATTCCATTTTTATTGATATTCTATATTTTTGTATATAAGACATTCTTCTGCAATCTGTATTCCATAGTCTATATTCCATTTTTGTCAATATTCTATATTCTTCTATACTCCATCTTCTGTGTTCTAAATTCTACATTCTATATTCGGTTCTCTATACTGTAGATTCTTCTGTGTTCTAAAATCTATATTCTTCTATATTCAATATTCGTCAATATTCTGTATTCCATATTCTTCTATGTACTTAGTTCAATATTCTATATTCCTTAGTCCATATTCTGTATTCTATATTCTTCTATATACCATATTCTATATTCTTCTATATTCTACTTTCTACATTCTATATTCTTCTGTGTTCTATAATCTATATCCTTCTATATTCAATATTCCATATTCTATATTCTAAATACCTTATTCTATTTTCTATGTTGTACATATTATATTCTGTATTCTTCTATATTGTATATTCATATTCTAATTCTATATTCTAAATTTTTCTGTATTCTATATTCCTGTATATTCTGTATTCTGAATTCTATATTCTTTATTTTATATTCTACATTCTAAACTCTATATCCTATTTTCTTCTATATTCTACATTCTCCATACTAGATTCTATTTTCTATATTCTTCTGTATTCTATAATCTGTATTCTACATTCTATATTCTTTATTCTGTATAGTGTATTCCATATCCTATATTATATATACCATATTCATCACTGCTCTATATTCTTCTATAATCTATCTTCCATGTTCTGTCATCTTTATTCTATATTCTACGTTCTATTATCTTCTATATTCTGTATTCTTCTGTATTGTATATTCTTTTATAATGTACATTCTCTATTCTATATTGTTCTATATTTTATATTCGTCCATATTCTATATCCTTCTCTATACTATATTCTTCTATAATCTATATCTTATCTTCCAAATTCTATATTCTACATTCTGTATTGCATATTCCGTATTTTATATTCTGCATTCTTCTATATTCTGTATTCTACATTCTGCATTCTTGTATATTTTATATTCTTCTATATTCTATATTCTTTGTTCTACATTCTAAATTCTATATTCGTCTATATTCTATATTCTACATTCTATTTTCTATATTCTGTACTCTATATTCTGCTTTGTCATTCTATATTTTATATTCTATAATCTTTATTCTTCTATATGCTATATTCTAATGTTTTCTATATTCTATATTCTCACTCTACATTCTATATTCTAAATTTTGTATATTCTATATACTTCTATATTCTATAATCTATATTCTTCGGAATTCTATATTCTCTCTTCTATGTTCTGTATCTATACTCTATATGCTTCTTTATTGTATAATCTATATACCTCTACATTCCATATTCTGTATTCTTCTGTTTCACATTTTACATATTATATTCTATATTTCATATTTGTCAATAGTCTATATTTTCTATATACTATATTCTTCTTTATTTTATATTCTTTATTCCATATAGTACATTCTGTATTCTGTATTGTATAGTCTATAGTCTGCATTCTATATTCTGAATTCTTCTATATTCTTTATTCTTCTCTTGTTTATATTCTGTGTTCTGTATTCTATATTCTACATTCTATATTCTGTATTATTCTATATTCTACTTTCTATATTCTAATTTTTCTATACTCTATTTTTCTCTATTCTCTATTCTGAATTGTATATTCTATATTCTGTACTATACATTCTAAACTCTATATTCTGTATTCTTGTATATTCTATATTCCATATTCTATGCTCTACACTCTACATTCTACATTCTTTAATCTATATTCTACCTTCTACATCCTATATTCTTCTATATTGTATGTCCTATATCCTGTTTTTTTATATCCTGTATTCTATAGTCAATATACTGTATTCATCAATATTCTATATTCTTCTATGTTCTATCTTCTGTCTTGTGTATTCTATATTCTGGCATATATTCTATGTTCTACATTCTATATTCTTTGATATTCTATATTCTTCTGTATTCTGTGTTCTACCTTCTCCTATAATCTATATTCTTTTATATTCTGTATTCTATCTTCTATGTTGTATATTCTTCTGTATATCATATTCTTCCATATTCTATATTATTTAGTCCATATTCCATATTCTACATGCAACACTATTCTAAATTCTTCTATATTCTACATTCTAAATTCTATGTTCGTCTATATTCTATACTCTTCTATATTCTATATTCCATACTCTGTATTCTGTATTTGATATTCTATGTTCTATATTTTATATTCTACTATATATTATATTCTTCTATATTCTGTATTCCATATTCTATAGTCTACATTCTATATTCTTCTATATTCTATATGCCATATTCTATAATCTATATTCTATTTTCTATCTTCTATATAAAATTTTTTATATTCTTCTATATTCTGTGTTCTATATTCTTCAATATTCTGTATTCCATAATGTATATTCTATATTCTCCTATACTCTATATTCTTCTTTACTCTGTATTCTATCTTCTTTTTTCTTTTATATTCTGTATTGTATTGTATATTCTATGCTCTTCTGTATACTATATGCCTTTATATTTTATATGCCTTATTCCATATTCTACATTCTGAATTCTTCTGTATTCTATATTCTACATTCTTAGTTCTTTATTCTTCTATATTCCATATTCCTTTATATCCTATTTCTATATTTTTCCATATTCAAAGTTCTGTATTTCATTCTCTGTATTCTATATTGTATATTCAAAGTTCTATGTTCTATATTCTATATTTTTCTGTATGGCATATTCTATGTTCCATACTCCATATTCTATATGTTATATTCTACATTCTCTATTCTATATTTTACATTCTACAATCTATGTTCCATGATCTTCTATATTCTATAATCTGTATTCTGCTATAGTCTGTAGTCTTTATTCTATATTTTATATTCTATATTCTACATTCTATATAACAAATTCTATATTCTATGTTCTTCTATATGCTATATTCTTCTATATTCTGTATTGTATAGTTTCCTATTGTCTATATTCTTCTATAATGTATATTCTACATTCTTCTGTGTACTGTATTGATACTCTTATATATTCTCTATTTTTCCATATTCTGTATTCTATATTCTTCTATATTCTATATTTATATTCTTTATTCTTCTACATTCTGTGTTCTATATTATTCTATATTCTTCTGTAATGTATATTCTATAATCTATACTCTATATATTCTTGTATATTCTATGTTCTTTTATATTTAGTATTCCATCTTCTGTTTTATGTGTTCTATGTTCTATATTCTTCTGTATTCTGTATTCCACATTCTAAATTCTATGGTCTTCTATATTTTTTTATTTTCCTATATCCTATATTCCATATTCTCCATTCTATATTCGATGTTCTATGTTCTTTATTCTACATTTTTCTCTATACTATATTCTTCTGTATTCTATACTCCATATTGTATATTGTAATTCTATATTCTAAAATCTTCTATATTCTACATTCTATATTCTTCTAGATTCTAGATTTTTCTATATTCTATGTTCTATATTCAATCTTCTATTTTCCATATTTTTACCATGCTATAAAAAGTTTTTTTTATATATTTGTGTATTCTATATTCCATATGCTTTATACTGTATTCAACATTCTATATTCTACTATATTCCATATTCTATACTATCCTATATTCTATATTTTACATTCTACATTCTATATTCCATAATATTTTATATTGTATAATTTATAATCTTCTACATTCTACAATCTATATTCTCCTAAATTCTTCGTTCTATATTTTGCATTCTCTATTGTGTATTCTACATTCTACATTTTATATTCTCCTGTATTCTATATTCTAAATTTATATTCTATTTTCTTCTGTATTCTGTATTCTTTATGCTATAATCTTCTATAATGTATATTCTATATTCTTCCTTATTCCAAATCCTCTATACGCTATATTCTTCTGTTTTCAAAGTTCTTTTATATTCTGTATTCTATCTTCTATCTTCAGTGTTCTATGTTCCATATTCTATATTTTAAATTCTCTATATTCTATAATCTATGTTCTATGTTCTTCTATAGTCTATATTTTTGTATATTCTATATTCCATACTCTGTATTCTATATTAGATGTTCTATATTGTATATTTTTCTACATACAATATTCTTCTATATTCTATATTGCGTATTTCGTATTCCATATTCTATATTCTACATTCTGCATTCTATATTTTAAATTCTTCCATATTCTATGTTCTGTATTCTATATTCTAAATTCTATGTTCTTCCATATTCTTCTATATTCTATATTTTTCTGTATTCTATATTCCATATTTTACATTCTTCCTTCTATATTCTATATTCTTCTATCTTGTATTCTATATTCTTCTATGCTGTATATTCTGTATTTTACATTCTATATTCCATTTTCTTCTATATTCTATATTCTGTGTTCTTTATACTTTATTTTATATTCTATATTTTGTATTCTACATTCTATATTCTATGTTCTATATTCTTCTGTACTCTATATATTCTATATTTTATATTCCATACTCAGTGTTCTATATTCAATGTTCTTTTTCTATATAATTTTCTGTAGTCTACATTCTACATTTTATACTCTTTATTATTATTTTTTATTCTTCAACAGTCTGTCTCATATATCCTTCTATATTGTATATTCTGTATATTACATTCTACATTCTATATTCCATAATCTTCTTTATTCTATAATATATATTCTCTACATAATATAAAATTTTTTTTATATTATATATTTTTGATTCTATATTCTGTATTCTACATTCTATATTCCAAATTCTATATTTTTCAATATTCCATTGTCTGTATTCTATATTCAATGTTGTTTTCTATATTCTATATTTTTATAATTTTCTGTATTCTATATTCCATATTCTGTATACTATATTCTACATTCTATATTCTCTTATATTCCATCTTCTTTCTTCTATATTTACTTCTACATTTTATATTCCAGAATCTTCTCTATTCTATAATCATCTATATTCTATGGTCTTTATTCTATATTTTATATTCTATGTTCTACTTTGTACATACTCTATTCTATAATTTTCTATGTTCTGTATTCCATACTCTGTATTCCATATTAAATATTTGATGTTCTATGTTCTATATTTTTTATATACTATATTCTTCTGAATTCTACATTCTATATTACATATCCTACATTCTGCATTTTATATTTTATATTCTTCTATGTTCTGCATTTCATAATCTTCTATATTCTTATTCTACATTCTATAATCTATTATAATCTATATTCTTCTATCTGCTATATTCTATATTTTAAATTCTAATTCTATATTCAGTATTCTACATTCTACGTTTTAAATTTTTCAATATTCTTTATTCTCTATTCCATATTCTATGTTCTACATTCTATATTCCATTTTTTCTATGTTCTACCTTTTGTATGCTAAATTTTTCTGAATTCTATCTTTTTCTATATTCTATATTTTTTTATTGTATATTCTACCTTTTAATCTCCATCTTCTACAATCTAGTACTCTCTATTCTACATTCTATATTCCTCTATATTTTGTTATCTATATTCTTCGACTTTCTCTATTCTATACTCTTCAATAGTGTATATGCTATTCCCTATATTCCATATTTGTCAATATTCTATTTTCATCTATGTTCTATCTTCTATGTTCTGTAGTCTGTAGGTGTCAGCATCTGGGATAAAGGATTCGGGACCTTGCCTGGGGCAGAAGGCAGCCTAGGTCAGCGGATACTTGGAAGTCTAGTGACTTCCGACACTGCTGCCAGTGACAAATGGTGACTTCCGCACTCACATATCCCCTGGTGGCAGAATGATAGTGACGGGTGGAGAAACATTGCTGTGGAGCACACTTTCAATGGGGCACCGGCCAAAGCAAAGGCCAGGGCGGGTAGTGGACGTCATGGAGTTGAATGGCGAGCCAGTGAAGGGCCAAGTATTCCTCCTGTATGTGGCAAACAGGTCATCCGTGTCACAACGTCCATAAACCATTGGCTTGCTGGGGCCCAGGCTGCCAGGATTTTGGCCCTGCCTTCGGGGCCCGGCCACATACGCAGCATTCCACCGCAGGCGGGGATGGGTAGACATCAAAAATTTGGAAAATGGCAGTGTCTCCTCGATTTCCCTGGCATCGGCCTTTTTCAGCAGCAAGATTTTTTTCCTAGTAGAAAAAGGCACTGACGGAGAAAGGCAGGATTATGTGTGCAGGAAAGGTGTGTGCTGAGAGGGTGAGGACGTTGAGACCAGGTTGGGATCTTTAGTCCAGGAGAGGCTACTGGCAGGTGTGGGTCAATGTTCTCTACCCATCCCACTTGGCGGGGGGAGGTTTTCACCATACAAAGCAGCAGCGGAATTATTCGTCGCCGGAGAGGTTGCATCTGCCCACAAGCTCCACCTGGCCAGGGTCCGCCCCTACCCTATTGCCTATGTCAATCAACAGAAGCTAAGACCTTCCAGAGAGACTACCTACTATTCTCTACCCAAGGGAAGGTGCTACAGCCAGAAGTCTGACCCGTTTCATCTCCAGGCTCTCTCTGAGACCCCTCAAACTTGTGATGTGTCTCAGGGGTAGAATGAAGAGATTTCTCTGAAAGAACACATACAGAGAGAGGCTATAGATGCTGAGGAAGGGCGTCTTGCCTACGGATACCCTAGCCTAAGTGGAAAAGCGATACCTGCCTGCAGCCCAGTGTGTCAAACCTATTCACATCAGGGGTTGCCTACTCTGAAGTTACTCCCTGGGTGCCCTCGATTTTGTGGCCAAAAACAGAAGGGGCCATTGTGTGTCCATGGGTAAAATGGAGGGATCTGAGGAACTGGCCGGTTGGGCTGGACCTCTCCTATTAGCTCAGTGTTTGTGACTCGTCCCCGTCAGAAATTCCGGGCAGCCTTCCGGTGGTTGTCTCCATGGTGATTGGGAAAGAAGCCTTAGGCCCCGCACTCAGCCTTCACCTGGCCTACATGGCCTCTTTACCCTCATCCAGAACACTGTGCGGATGAAAGAAACGATGTCGGCCAGTGACCAAGTGTCCTCATTGCCATTGAAGGATTAGGCTCCTTGCCTGGAAAGAAGACTGCCAAGGTAAGCCTGAGCCTAGACACCTAGTGACCTGTGACACTGCAGCCAGTGATAGATGTTGATTTCTACATTCATGTATCCGTAGGTGGCGGATTCAGAGTGGTTGGAGGAGAAGTGTAACTAGAGATCACACACTCACAAGGGCATGGGCCAAAGGTCAGGGAAAATAACTGAGGTCGTGGAGCTCTAGCGGAGCCAGTCCAGGCCCCAGGTCTCCCTCCTGTTCATGACAAAGAGGTAATCCATATGCTGCCATCAGCAGATTCTGGACTGCTGGGGCCCTGGATGCCCGGATTTCGGCCTTGTCTTCGGAGACCTGACGCACATGCAGTGTGCCAGCAGAGGCTGTGGCCCGGCAGAGGGCAAAATCTTGAAAACGGGGGCTTCAGTTGACTTTGCATGTGCTCTCCTTTGGCTGAGTGACATCCCGTGTTTCCTAGCAGGAGAAGGCGTTCGTAGAGAGAGGCGGATTCCATGTGTGCAGGCAAAGTGTGTGCTGAGATGATGAGTCGCTGGAGACCAGGGTGGACTCTTCAGACCCAGGATAGGCCTCTGGCAGGTATGTGTCAATGTTCTCTGCCCATGGCACTCAGCCGGGTATTTGCATACACTGTTATCAGTGGAATTAGTAGTCTCCGGAGAGGTTGCCACATGTCAGCAAGCTTCACCTGGACAGGGTCCGCCCGTGATGCAGCTCCTCAATCAAGCACTACTCTCTAGAGCTTCCAGATATACTACCAGATCTTCTCTGCCCATGGGCAACCAGTACAGCCAGAGGCCTTCCCCCTTTGCTCTTTTGTCTCTAGGCATTCTGTCAGGCACTCCAAGCTGTGAAGTGACAACGGGGAGAAGGAAGAGATTTCCGAGAATGAACACATACAGAGAGAGGCAAGAGATGCTGAGTGGGGATGCCTTGCGTACTGATATCTTCAGGAAAGTGGGAAAGAGGTACCTGGCCTGCTTTGCCAATGCCCTGAAGCAGTCCGCACCAGGGGCTCCCTTGTGCCTGCGTAGCGTTTCCCAGGGTGTGCTCAAATCCTGTGGCTACTAGGTGTCCTAGGTCACAATGGAGGGCCCTGTGTCATCTTTCTGGTGTGTTGAATCTCTGCCATTGGATCAGTCTTGTCACCAGGCCCATCATAAGCTCTGCCCACTCTTCCGGTGGGGAGACATTCTCCATGGTGATGGCAAAGAAGCCTTAGCCCCGCCCACCTGGCCTTCACTTCACCTACCTGGCCTTCTGACCCTCACTCAGACCTCTGTGTTGATAAAAATTAATTTTTGCCAGTGCCCAGGTGTCAGCATCTGGGATAATGGATTCAGGACCTTACCTGGGGCAGAAGGCAGCCTAGGTCAGCTAGTACCTGGAAGTCTAGTGACTTGTGACACTGCTGTCAGTGACACATGGTGACTCCTACACTCACATATCCCCTGGTGGCAGAATGATAGTGATGGGTGGAGAAACATCGCTCTGGAGCACACGTTCAATGGGGCAGCAGCCAAAGCAAAGGCCAGGGCCGGTAGTGGACTTCGTGGAGCTGAATGGCGAGCCCATGAAGGGCCCAAGGATCCCTCCTGTATGTGGCAAACAGGTCATCCGTGTCCCCACGTACATAAACCATTGGACTGCAAGGGCCTAGGCTGCCAGGATTTCAACCTTGCCTTCAGAGCCCCGCCACATACACAGCTTTGCACCGGAGGTGGTGACATGTTGATAGGAAACATTTGGAAAATGGCAGTGTCCCTTCGATTTCCCTGGCATCGTCCTTTTTGAGCAGCATGCTTTTTTTCCTAGTAGGATAAGGCACTGAGGGAGAAAGGCAGGATTATTTGTGCAGGAAAGGTGTGTGCTGAGAGGGCGAAGACGTTGAGACCAGGTGGGGATCTTTAGTCCCAGGAAAGGCCCCTGGCAGGTGTGGGACGATGTTCTCTACCCATCCCACTTGGCAGGTCTAGGTTTTCACCGTACAAGACACCAGCAGAATTATTCATCGCCGGAGAGGTTGCATCTGCCCACAAGTTCCACCTGGCCGGGGTCCGCCGCTACTGTATTGCCCATGTCAATCAACAGAAGCTAAGACCTTCCAGAAAGACTACCTGCCATTCTCTACCCACGGGGAAGCTGTAGAGGCAGAAGCCTCCCCTTTTTCATCTCCAGGCAATCTCTCAGGACCCTCAGACTTGCGATGCGTCTCAGGGGTAGAATGAAGAGATTTCTCTGAGTGAACACATTCAAGGAGGGGCCATAGATGCTGAGGAACGGCGCCTTCTCTACTGATACCCTAGCGTAAGTGGGAAAGAGGTACCTGCCTCCTAACCCAGTGTTTCCAACTTGTACGCATCAGGCGTGGCCAACTGTGAAGTTATTCCCTGGGTGCCCTCGATTTTGTGGCCAAAGACCGAAAGGTCCGTTGTGTATCCATGGGTAAAATGGAGGGTTCTGCGGAACTGGCCAGTTACGCTGGACCTCTCCTATTGGCTCAGTGTTTGTGACCCGTCCCCGTCAGAAGTTCCACCCAACCTTCCGGTGGCTGTCTCCATGGTGATTGGGAAAGAAGCCTTAGGCCTCGCACTCAGCCTTCAACTGGCCTAAATGGCCTATTTACCCTCATCGAGACCGCTATATGGATGAAAGACAGGATGTTGGCTACTGACCACGTGTCCTCATTTCCGTTGAAAGATTAGGCTCCTTGCCTGGGCAGAAGACAGCCAAGGTCAGCCTGAGCCTAGACACCTAGTGACCTGTGACACTTCAGCCATTGATAGATGTTGATTTCCACACTCAGGTACCCGCAGGTGGAGGATTCAGAGTGGTCGGAGGAGAAGTGTAACTAGAGATCACACACTCACGAGGGCACGGGCCAAAAGTCAGGGAAAATAGTTGAGTTCGTGGAGCTCTAGTGGAGCCACTCTAGGGCCCCGGCTTCCCTCCCGTACGTGACAAAGAGGTAATCCATGTGCCACCATCTGTACACTCTGGACTGCTGGGGCCCTGGATCCCCACATTTCGGCCTTGTCGTCGGAGAAGTGATGCACATGCAGTATGCCAGCGGAGGCTGTGGACCAGCAGAGGGCCAAGTCGAAGCCTCGAGACGCCAGCGTATTGTAAGATTTTAATCTCATTTCCTTTTCTTTTGTTTCAAATGAGTAATCCGGTTACGTATTTACTTATTCATTTCTTTATTGCTCCCAAGGCAGAACGTCTCCCGGGCAAGCGGATCAGCCAGCTGCACCTGGCGGTGCCAAGGGATTTTCCGAAAGAGAGCGGGTCTCCATCGCTTAACCAGGACGACACCACCGGCGTTCTCTTTGGAACAAACCGTGGAATGGCAAACTGATTGTGTCAAAAGAATCCTGACTAACCCTTCGTACAACGGTGCGTTCTGTCCAATTATCCAGGCATTGCCAACCCGCGAGGGGAAGAGAGAGAAGGTGAAGGAGAGAGGACTCGGGAGGGAGGGGCGTGGGCCGCACACGCAAGGGTACCCGCCGGGCCCGCCCTCCCCCCAAAGCCCCAACCCAGCTCCACTAGCGGCGAGATGTGTAGGCGCACCAGCCAGCGGGGCAGGGAGCTCATCCTGCTAAGGCGATGGGGGGGTGGGGGCAACCACCTTGGGGGAGGCGCAGATCTGCCGCCAATAGAACCGTCTGTGGGAAAGAGGCTATCAGAAACTCAGAGTCCCTCCTGGCCTTAATAGGCAGGATATCGCTAGGATCACAATCAACTCACCGTCTGGCAGGATTGCCGGGCCAAGACCCTTGGCAGCCTGAGAATCCAAGTAATCCAGGATTCTCAGACTTGTCTGGTCCTTCTGGGATTTGTGATCCGTCCTAATTAGCCCAGGGGTTCCAAATCCTACCCTCTATGATGGCTTTTATGATGTTAATGAGGCAGGAGCACAGGCGGCGGTTATGTCAATGAGGGAGGAGGCAAGGTACAGGATTAGGTTGTATGGGCAGGCAGTCCCTTTTGAGACAGAAAAGAGAGAAGCTAGCAGAGAGGAGAGGGACCACTGGGCGCCAAGGAAGAAGAGGCAGAGGCAGAGCGCGTCCTTCGGACCTCGGGTCCCTGCACTGAGAAGCTCGTAAACCAGAAGATGACTGATGACTAGGGCCTTCACCCAGAGCTGACAGACAGGGAAATCCTTCCCCAGGCGCTGGCGCCCTGAGTTGGGACTCGTCGCCTGGTCGACTGTGAAAGAATACATTTCTGTTTGTCAAAGCCACGCACGGGTGCTAGTTCTGTCAGGGCGGCACCAGCGAACTAAGGCGCCTGGGAATCTCAGTCCCGTCCCCCAGCCCCCACCGACCTGACAAGGTGCCGGAAAATCCTTCCATTGGAAATGCATTCCTCTGACGCAACACATTAATAGGATGACCGTTGCCAAATCCCCTGATAAAATCTCTACTTCCACTTAGGAGTGAGTCATCCTGCCCTTCAAAGCTTTCCTCCAAGTCCTCAGGTACTTAATGAAGGACTCCCGTGGGTCAGGTGATTTCCACATGGGCCTTGGGGCCTTCCTTTGCTGCGCAAAGCATTCCGAGTGTGGCTGAGTCCCGCGTTTCCGGGAGCTGTTCACTTGGCCGCGAGTCTCCGTGCAGTCCGGCTGACTTGCCGCGATGGATCCCACCGGCGCTTCGAGTCGCTCTCAAAATCCACGAGGCCGACGAGAGAGGTTGGTTTTGAAGCCCAGTCAAAGAGAGATTCTGCAAGCAGCGTTTGAACAGAACCCCTACCCTGGTATAACTACCAGAGAAGAACTCGCCAGAGAAACCGGCATCGCGGAGGATCGCATTCAGACTTGGTTTGGAAACCGCAGAGCAGGTCACCTAAGGAAGAGCCGCTCGGCCTCTGGACAGGTCTCAGAAGAAGAGCCGTCCCAGGGACAGGGAGAGCCTCAGCCTTGGTCTCCGGAAAATTTCCCCAAAGCGGCCAGACGAAAACGCACACGCATCACCAGATCGCAAACGAGTCTCCTAGTCGAGGCCTTCAAGAAGAACCGGTACCCTGGTAACGAGGCCAAGGAAGAACTGGCTCAACGAACTGGCCTTCCGCGATCCCGAATTCACGTATGGTTTCAGAACCGAAGAGCTCGGAAGCCGATGCAGAGCGCGAGTGCACCCCCGAAGTCCTTGGCAGACAGCCCGACTCCTGCGGCCACGCTTCCACTTGACCAGAGCGACCTGTCCTCTGTACAGAGCACCTACCCTCTCGGCCCACCCTCCCATCCTTCCAGCAGCAACCAAGCCATCCTACCTGTTCTCATTGAGTCCCATACACCGTTTCTTCCTTCGGAACCCACCCAGGGCTGTGCCGGCCAAGCACCAGGTGCCCTGATGGACCAGCCCGCCCTGATTGTGAAGAAGACAGCAGAGACCTCTCACGCCCCGGGGACACACCTGAACCAATCGCCAACAGGACCCACTGTGGGAGACAGGCTGTCAGACCCTCAGGCTCCTTTCTGGCCCCAATACCCAGGAAATGACCAGGATCGCGACCAACACGCTGTCTCGGCAGGGTGGCTCGCCCAAGACCCTTCTCGGCCTGACAATTCAAAGACGCAAGGGCAGGTTCCGGCTCAGCAAGTCACAGCTCCCTTCACGCAATGGGGCTGTGAGGTGGCCCAGGGTGTGACTGCCCGATGGGAACCCAGCCAAGAGACACTCCAGCAGCCCGGACACTCCGAGGCACACCTGTGGCCAGAGCCGGCACAATCGGCTCAAGGGTCATCTCATCCACCAGACCAAGACTGCCAGGAAACCGAGAGCCTTTTAGATGAACTCCTCTCCGCCCCAGAGTTGCAGGGAAAGTCCCAAACCTTTCTGAACGCGGATCCACAGGAGGAGGACCCTCCACAACTCGAACTCTCCCTCGGCGACATTGACTTTCAGGCTCTGCTTGACGCGCTGCAAGATTGACCGAACCCACAACCAGGCATCTATCCCTTGAGGACGAATCTGTACGATGGAAAGAGATGCTGGACAGCCACGATGCGGTGTTCCGGAGCCGAAGGAACGCGGGAAGAAAGATAAGACTCTGGGAAACTTGGACCTAGCACATGGACGCAGCGCTGACTGTGCATCTTCAAGTCGTGGGGTGCCTGATCCTTTGGAGGCTCCTCGGTCTTGCCCCCGGAGGCACCAGGGGCACCAGGCGATGGACCCATTGGCTAAAGCCAGATGAACAAAAGCCTTCGCACGACTGATCCCAACTCCTCCCTGCCATCATTGCCTCCTTGGCAGTCTGTGCAATCCACGAATCCTAAGCGAACCCCGGCGACGGAAATAGGCCTACCTTGTACACATCTCAACTTCTTTCCCTTCTGGCAAGATGGGCCCTCAAATTGGAAATTATTGGGTAGGTGTGTAGAGAAAGAGCGGACGCCCTCTCTACTCATAAGGGGATTTTTTAAAAAGGACAGTTTTTTCCTTTTTCTTTTCCTTTTCTTTCTTTTTTAACATGTTTCTTTTCCCTTAGGTGTGAGAGTGGGAATTGTGAACTGGAAGACAGTTTGTTCCACAGCTATCACCGAAGGAACGATGGCACCGTTTACGTCCCAGAGCAACCGCCCCCTTGTCAACGGATGTCTCCCTTGGACCACTCTCAGCACACAGAAGATGGCCTGAAAGGCGTTAGAGCAACACCATTCCATCGCCGAAGAAAGTGTATCGATGCGATTGCTGTCGCACGTGTTTGGAGTAATGTATATATATTCCGGGTCATATCTGTCCAGACACTTGCCCAACTTATTAATAATTAAGTTTTTATACATAAACACCAGGCCTCTTTCTTAGCGTCTTTCACCTGAGACTCCTCCCATCGTCGTTGGACGTGGTAGCCTCGGAAAGGTGATAGAGATTATCGAGCTGGATGAAGGAGTTCATTGGTAGAACAGACAGATAATTGAAACCATAAAAAAGAAAACAAAGTGCCGCTATTGAAACACAGAGAACATGCATGCGAAACAAAAACTCTCCAGAGCACAAAGGATTGGGAAATGACAAGTGCCTCTCCAGGGCCTCTGCCCCATTCCTATGGTCCAAAGCTCCTACCCCCATCCCAGACGGCTACGCACTCCCCCACTTGCCCAGTAGGAATGAAGTCATACTGCCCGCTCTTCTTCCTCCTGCGGTTTCTTCCTTTGCTGGCGTCTAGGCATTTGGTCCCACCAGCCCGCCACTGCCTGTCTGACCCTTTGTGCCTCCTCATTGCTTGCTGACCACTTGGGAAGGGGCCGATGTGTCCACAGCGTGGCCATCTTTGCGCATTACCGAATCTCTTGATTTTCGTCGGTCAGAAGGGTTTCTTAAGGGAACCAATGGGTTAAAGGAAGGAGCAACCAAGAAGGGAAGTGAAGAAAAGAAGGAATGTGTGACTCAGGAGACTATTTGCTTCGTTCCCTCTGGGCTCCTGAGCCTGAGCTTTGGCGACCCCGGGCTGTCCGGACTGAAGAGGAGATGACGCCGGAGCTTAGACGCCCTAAGCCCTCGCGGCTCTTCAAAGGCCCCGGGTGAAGAGCGGCGGGTTCAGCGTGAATTAGCACCTCACCCTCACCCTCACCCTCACCCTCACCCTCACCCTCACCCTCACCCTCACCCTCACCCTCACCCTCACCCTCACCCTCACCCTCACCCTCACCCTCACCCTCACCCTCACCCTCACCCTCACCCTCACCCTCAAACTAACCCTAACCCTCGCCCTAGCCCTAATCCTAGTCCTAGCCCTAGCCCTAGCCCTAGCCCTAGCCCTAGCCCTAGCCCTAGCCCTAGCCCTAGCCCTAGCCCTAGCCCTAGCCCTAGCCCTAACCCCCCCCCAGCCCTAACCTGAACTATAGCCCTAAGCCTACCCTTAACCAAAACCCTCCTGAGCCTGAGCTTTGGCGATCCCGGGCTGTCGGGGATTGAAGATGAGATGACGCCGCAGTTCAGAGGCCCTGAGCCCTCGCGGCGCTTCAAAGGCCCCAGGCGGAGAGCGGCGGGTTCTGGGTGAATTAGTCCCTCCGAGGGGTGGGGGGCTGGTCTGGGGAGGGGGAGGGCGGATAGCTCAGACGGGGTTCAGTGTGTCCAGAAGCGAGTCAGGGAGAGCTAGAGGAGGCGACGAGGTCCGCGCGGTGTCAAGGCCCTCCGCAGAGGCCTGCTCCCCAGGTCAGGGCGGATGGCGAAGGCCCTAGGCTGGAACGGGAAGCCCGGGAGCTCCCGGCGCTTGGAGGGGACCAGGCCGCGCTCTCGAGGGGAGGCTGCGCCCTCTGGCGGCCGCGGGCGGCAAGGAGGCGGGCCCGGAGCCTGGGCGGCAGCTGAAGGCGGGTCAGGGAGGTGAGTCCGGGAATGAGTCCGCGACAAACTCAGTGGGTCCAGGAGAGCAAATTTATCCCGGGCCGACTGCGCGCCTACGTGACTACCTAAAGGGGTTGACCTGCTTTTCCCAGTGAAGTCACGGGATGGGGGTCGTGGAGAAGCGGACCCAACCGGGTGACGCTGTCAGAGGGCCACACCAAAACGACTGTCCAGAAACGTCGCCGATGCGTTCCAGCAGACGTAGGTTATTTTGAAAACGATATCCCTGGAGTTACACATACCTACAGAAACATTTTTCGCAAGCCGTGCTTACGTGTGTCGATACAACTACAAGGTTAAAGAAGCTATGCGAACCTCCCTTCGGAACCTGATAAAGCACTGCGGGGAGAGATGTGGCGATCACCCGATTACAAGGACGCTTGGAAACGCGTGGTTCCGCGGTCTGTCTGCTGTTGTTTTCTTGGCCGCTGGGGTTTTTGGAGTCGCTGATTTGGTCAAAGTTTCTGCTGTTTTAGGTACGATATTGTGGGAATTAGTATTTGTGAGCCGGGGTCAGTTATGTCTAGATAGATATGCATGTCTCTTTTTTCTATATAGTTATTTTTTGGAGGATGAAGTAGTAACTCAAGGTGAAAGAAGGAGCGATGTACGGGAATTACGATGTACCGTTAACATTAGGACAAAAACCAACGCTGAATACTCTGTACGGTGCGGTATGAGAGGCGGTGGCCTGCGCGGGTGACGCCCTCAGTTGCTGAACTGCGTGACACGAAGCCTCGAGACGCCACCGTATTGTGAGGTTTTAATCCTAACTTGAACCCTAAAGCTAATCCTAAACCCTAACCCTATCCCTAAACCCTACCCCAAACCCTAACCCTAAACCCGATCCCGAACCCAAAACCCGAACCCGAACCCCTATCCCCAACCACAACCCCAAACCCTAACCCTAACCCTCACCCTAAACCCTAATCCTAACCCTAACCCTAAACCCTAACCCTAACAACTGTAACCCTAACTGCAAACTTAACCCCAACCCCAACCCCAACCCCAAACCTAACCCTGACCCCAACCCCAACCCAACCACAAACTTAACCGCAGCCCTAACCCCAATCCTAATCCCCAACCCCAACCCCAAACGAACCCCAAACCCAACCCTAACCCGACCCCGAACCCCCACACTGACCGTGGCCCTGACCCTAACCCTTAACCCGTAACCCTGACCCTAACCGTAACCCTAACCGTAAAACCCTGACCCTAACCCTAACCCTAACCCAACCCCAAGCCCAACCCCAACCTGAAACCCGAAACCCTAACCCTAACCGAACCCAACCCATCCCAACCCAACCCAACGCTAACCCTAACCCTAAACCTGACCCCGACCCTGGCCCCGACCCTAAACCCGAACTCTGACCCTAAACCCTGACACTAACCCTAACCCTAAACCCTAACCCTAACCCCTAACCGTAACCCGACCCCGACCCCGACCCCGACCCCTGACCCTAAACCTAACCCTTAACCCTTAACCATAACCCTAACCCTAAAACCCTAACCCTCTGATTTTTGTATGTTTATCTTATATCCCAATAGTCTGCTGAACTCTTCTATTAGTTTCAGTAGTTTTCTGGAGGATTCCTTAGGGTTTTCTGTGTATAAGATCATGTCGTCTGCAAAAAAAAAAAATATATATATATATAATTTTTCTTCTTCCTTGCCAATCTGGATGCCCTTTGTTTCTTTATCTAGCCTAATTGCTCTGGCTAGGACCTTCAGCACAATGTTGAATAACAGCGGTGATAAAGGGTATCCTTGTGTGGTTCCCTATCTCAATGGGAATGCTTTCAGGCTCTCTCCATTTAGGAGGATGTTGGCTGTTGGCTTTGTATAAATGCCCTTTATTATGTTGAGGAATTTTCCTTCTTTTTCTGTTTTGCTGAGAGTTTTTATCCTGAATGGGTGTTGAATTTGTCAAATGCCTTTTCTGCATCAGTTGGTAAAATCACGTGATTCTTGTCTTTTATTTATTTATGTGGTGGATTACATTAATTGTTTTTCTAATGTTGAACCATCCCTGCATACCTGGTATGAATCCCACTTGGTCATGGTGAATTATTTTTTTGACATGTTGTTGAATTCTATTGGCTAGAATTTTGTTGAGGATTGTTGCGTATCAGTTCATGTGGAACATAGGTCTGTAATTTTCTTTTTTTGTGGTGTCTTCAGCTCGGTTTGGTATCAGGGATATGCTGGCTTCATAGAATGAGTTTGGGAGTATTCCGTCCTCTTCTATGGTCTGAAATACCTTTACTAGTAGTGGAGTTACCTCTTCTCTTAAAGTCTAGTAGAACCGTGCAGTGAAGCTGTCAGAGCCAGGACTTTTTTTGTTGGGAGTTTTTTTGATTATCTTTTCAATCTCTTCTTTTGTTATCTGTCAATTTAGCTGTCCTACCTGTGTTTGTGTTAGTTTAAGTAGATAGTGTGTTTCTAGGAATTCATCCATTTCTTCTAGGTTTTCCAATTTGTTAGAGTACAGTTTTTCATAGTAATCTGATATGATTCTTTTAATTTCAGTTGGGTCTGTTGTAATATCACCCATCTCAATTCTTATTCGGGTTATTTGTTTCCTCTCTTGTTTTTCTTTTGTGAGTTTGGCCTATGGTTTATCAATTTTTTGATTTTTTCAAAGAACCAGCTTTTGGTCTTGTTAATTCTTTCAATTGTTTTTCTGTTTTCTATTTCATTTAGTTCAGCTCTAATTTTTATTAAATGTTTTCTTCTGGTGCCTGAGGGTTTCTTTTCTTGTTTTCTTTGTATTTATTCAAGTTGTAGGGATAATTCTTAGATTTTGGCCCTTTCTTCTTTTTTGTATGTGTGCATTTATTGATATAAATGGACCTCTGAGCACTGCTTTCACTGTGTCCCAAAGGTTCTGATAGGAAGTGTTTTCATTCTCATTGAATTCTATGTATTCCTTTATTCCACCCTTAATGTCTTCTATAATCCAATCTTTTTTGAGCAGGGTATTGTCCAGTTTCCAAGAGTTTGATTTGTTTTCCCTGTTTTTTCTGTTATTGATTTCCACTTTTATAGCCTTATGGTCAGAGAAGATGCTTTGTAATATTTACATGTTTTGGATTCTGCTAAGGCTTGCTTTATGACCTAATATGTGGTCTATTCCAGAAAACGTTCCATGTGCACTAGAAAAGAAAGTACACTTGTTTGCTGTAGGTCTATGAGGTCATGTTGGTTGATTGTGGCATTTAGATCTTCCGCGTCTTTATTGATCTTCGTTCTGGATGTCCTACCCGTTCCTGAAAGTGATGTGTTGAAGTCTCCTACTATTATTGTGGAGCTGTCTATCTCCCTTTTCAAGGCTGATAGAGTTTGTTTTATGTATCTTTTAGCCCTATCGTCGCGTGCATAAACATTAAATATGGTTATATCTTCTTGGTATACTGTCCCTTTAATCACTATATAGTGTCCTTCCTTATCCTTTATGATGGACTTAACTTTAAAGCCTATTTGTCAGAAATTAACATTGCCAATCCTGCTCTTTTTTGATTGTTGTTTGCTTGATATATTTTTTCCATCTTTTGAGTTTTAGTTTGTTTGTGTCTTGAAGTCTAAGGTGTCTCTTGTAGGCAACATATAGACAGATTGTGTTTTTTAATCCATTCTGCCACTCTCTGTCTCTTTATTGGTACATTTAGTCCATTTACATTCAGTGTGATTATGGATATGTATGAATTTAGTGTTATCATTTTGATGTCTTTTTGTGTGTGTTGTTAACAGTTTATTTTTCCCACTTAATTTTATGTGCTGAGTAGATTATACATAGTCCTTTCCTCATATTCATTGTTGTTGATTTTGTTTCTGCTGAGTATTTTTTTCTTGTATTTTATTTTGATGAGTAGAATACTTTGTCTCCTTTTGGTTACCTTATTGTTTACCCCTGTTGCTGTTGTTAGGTGCCGTCGAGTCGGTTCCTACTCATAGCGACCCTATGCACAACAGAAGAAAACACTGCCCGGTCCTGCCCCATCCTTACGTTCCTCGTTATGCTTGAGCTCATTGTTGCAACCACTGTGTCAATGCACCTTTTTGAGGGTCTTCGTCTTTTCTGCTGACCCAGTAGTCTGCCAAGCATGACGTCCTTCTCCAGGGACTCATCCCTCCTGACAACATGTCCAAAGTTTGTAAGACGCAGTCTCACCATTCTTGCCTCTAAGGAGCATTCTGGCCACACTTCTTTCAAGATAGATGTGTTCATTCTTTTGGCAGCAGTGCATGGTATATTCAATATTTTTCGTCAACACCACAATTCAAAGGCGTCAACTCTTCTTCGGTCTTCCTTATTCATTGTCCAGCTTTCACATCCATATCATGTGATTGAAAATACCATGGCTTGGGTCAGGCCCACCTTAGTGTTCAGGGTGACATCTTTGCTCTTCAACACTTTGAAGAGGTCCTTTGCAGCAGATTTGCCCAATACAATGCGTGTTTTGATTTCTCGACTGCTGCTTCCGTGGGTGTTGATTGTGGATCCAAGTAAAATGAAATCCTTGACAACTTCAATCTTTTCTCCATTTATCATGATGTTGCTCTTTGGTCCAGTTGTGAGCATTTTTGTTTTCTTTATGTTGAGGTGTAATCCATACTGAAGTCTGTGGTCTCTGATATTCATTAGTAAGTGCTTCAAGTCCTCTTCACTTTCAGCAAGCAAGGTTGTATCACGTGCATAACGCAGGTTGTTAAGAAGTCTTCCTTCAATCCTGATGCCCCATTCTTCTTCATATAATCCAGCTTCTCGGATTATTTGTTCAGCATACAGATTAAATTTACCCCTAGTTTTCTAAATTTAAACCTTACTTTCACATCTTTGTATCGCCATATCTTCCTGTCCATATGGAAGATCTATGATTACATTTCTTAGTCCCTCTTACTGTTTTAATGTTGAGGTTTTTTTTGTCTTGTTTTTTTTTTTTTTTTTTTCCCTGTCTGGGTTGCCTTCTGATTGCTCTGCCCAGTGTTCTAGTCTTGGGTTGATGCCTGATATTATTGATTTTCTAACAAAAGAACTTCCTTTAGTATTTCTTGTAGTTTTGGTTGGTTTTTATGAATTCTCTAAACTTCTGTTTATCTGGATATGTCCTAATTTCTCCTTCATATTTAAGAGACAGTTTTGCTGGATATATGATTCTTGGTTGGCAATTTTTTTCCTTCAATTTTTTTTAATAAGTCATCCCATTGCCTTCTTGCCTGCATGGTTTCTGCATAGTAGTCTGAGCTTATTCTTATTGACTTTCCTTTGCAGGTGACTTTTTGTATATAAAAATACTCTATCTTTGGTTTTGGCAGGGATGATTATAATATGTCTTGGTGACTATCTTTTAACATCTACCTTATGTGGAGTTCAATAAGCATCTTAGATAGATATCGTCTCATCTTTCACAATATCAGGCAAGTTTTCTGCTAACAAATCAACAGTTCTCTCCGTATTTTCTGTTATCCCTCCCTGTTCTCCAGTCCCTCGCAGGTTATTTCTCTTGATAGAGTCCCACATGATTCTTAAAGCTTCTTCATTTTTTTAAATTCTTTTATCCGGTTTTTCTTCAAATATGTTACTGCCAAGTGATTTATGTTCAAGTTGAGAAATTATGGCTTCTACTTGCTCAATTCTGCTCCTCTGATTTTCTGTTGAGTTGTGTAAGTCTGTAATTTTATTGTTAATCTTCTGAATTTCTCATTGCTGTCTGTCTATGGATTTTTCCAGCTTATTAAATTTTTCATTATGTTTCTGAATAATCTTTTAAATTTATTCAACTGCTTTATCTGTGTGTTTCTTGGCATGTTCTGTGTATTGTCTCATTTCCTTCCTGATGTCTTGAAGAGTTCTGTATATTAATCTTTTGTATTCTGCCTCTGGTAATTCCAGGAATGCACTTTTATCTAGAAGATCCCTGGATTCTTTGTTTTGAGAGCTTATTGAGTTGATCATGGTCTGTTTCTTTATGTGACTTGATATTGACTGTTGTCTTTGAGCCATCTATAAGTTATTATATTAGTTTGTGCCTGCTTACTCTGTTGTAGCCTCTTGCTTTGTTTTGTTTTGATATGCCCAAATGGGTTGCTTGAGTGATCTAGCTTGATTATTTTCACCTTTGGAACTCTGACATCCTGTCCCCAGATGGAAAGAGCTGTTATCAGTTATATCATTCTAGGAGTCCATTCACTTTTCTTGTATGAATTCAGCTCAGGTGTCCAGGTAGCTGATCATGAAGTGTGTGGTACAGGCTCTGTCCTACAGTCTTAGAGGGGCAGTGGTAATTGGTATATATACCAATATCTGATTGCAGCAGGGGGTCACACTCTGAACAAGGCATGGGGCTGAGAACTGACCCCCGAGTGTCTCTGAGAAAAGTGCATTCCTGTTCCCTAGAGTGCATAGGGTGGGCTCTTCAGACAGACCATGGGCTCCTATTAATTTGGTTGTAAAGACTGGGAGGTGCTAGTTATCCTTGGAACCCGGTAGTGGGTGGCTGGGTGACCTGAGTGGAGCTATCAGTCCTTAGGCCCATCATTTGGGTAGGTGAGGACCCTGTTTAATGGGCAAATCAATGCCAAACATCACCCACCTCTCTGCTGCACAGCTGTAATGGTTAGAGTCTGCCAACAAGGGTCTAGCCTCCTGAAATAGGCCCACACAGGTCCATGCAGAGGGGAAGTGTGCTCAAAATCCATGGACTGTTTATGCCTGGACAGGAGCCACTTCTGTGCTGAGCTCCTGTGGTTAGTGGAACTGGCAAATTATCTTTTCCCCCAATTGCAAATTTTTTCCTTCTCCATGGCTGGCAGGATGGTTCTAGGCACTCAACGGTGCCTATCTCAGGCCCAGGGAATCCAGGTGCTGAAGCTGGCTTATGAGTGGGGGGCGTGGTAAAACATACGGAAGTACTTAACTTTTGCTGAGAGCGCCATTCTTCTCTGGTTCCAAACGTATGAGTAGGCTGTGTGGCTGGCTGCTTCTCCCTAAGGAAACTGTGGCAAAATGCTAGTACCAACCCGCTGCCGCCACTCCGGAATGATGCCTGAGGGCTTTCCGAGATTCAGGCCCAGTAACTCCTCTCTGCTTCTGTACTGTCTCTTCTTCCCCCTTCCCTTCTGTTCTTTTTCTAAGCTTGCCTTTGATGCTAGGGCTTCTAGCTTGTCATAAATATACTCGTTTCACTTTTTTTTTTCGGTCTTTGTTGTATAGAGGTTTCGCCGGAAGCATCTGTCTATTCCACCATCTTAGCTCAGCCAGCGTAAACAAAATCTTTTGGATTCTCTAAAACTAAGAGAAACAGATCACAAATTCTAAACTTGCAGTGGTATAATTATAGGTATATGGTTTAACAGTTCTGAAATTGTCGTATGTATTTACTAGGTTTAGACAAATAAAGAAGTGTATTTTAATAATGGGAGTCTCTGGTTGGTGCAAATGGTTAGCATTCTCAGCTGCTAACTGAAAGACATATGTTCAAAACGTTCACATTTCTAATGAAGACGATTCTTTACAAATTTGATCAAAATTTCACCTTTTATAAGAAAGTGGGTTTCTTATTTTATTACTCATAAAATATGAAGTAAGGATGAATATTAAGCAACTTATTAATGGATATAAATATTACATAGAAGTCACCATCTTAGGTCCTCTGTGGGATGCAAGGATGAACATAACTCTTCTCAAGAGAGATTTGCTAGAGAGAGGAGTGAGCAGGTTACTGTGAAAACCAAGAACCCCTTCCAGATTTCCCTCATGGTCTATAATATAGCAGAGATGTGGCCTGACTTGGTCTGGTTTCCAGGAGATCAGTACACAGTGTTTGCTGAGGTTAAAAATAGTTCCACATCTTTTGAAGGTTTCTGATGTTCTACTTTTTATGTCCTGAAAAACTGCCTTTAAGCTATTATAAAATATGATTAGTGTGGGTGTTGCTAGTAGTTGGAAGGTATGCAATGATTTTACATTTTATTCTTCACAACAGAAATTTTACTCTCTAAAATCAAAAGGAGATAGCTGTCAAGATTTTAATGGACAGAATTGATAAACTATTACTACATTCAAAATAGCATTTGAATAGGTGGGAACTAACTGAGTAGGTTAGGAAAATGGAAGAAGTTTTTTCTTAACTTTTCCGGATATCCATTTGGATAAACAGACTTATGGACAAGATAACTGTGAGACAGAATTACAAGAGAATGAAACATTTTTTTCCAAAAAGCTTAATAACTCAGTGTCATGGATTGAATTGTGTACCCTAATAATACATGTCAAATTGATTAGACCATGATTCCCAGTACTGTGTGGTTGTCCTTGATCTGGTGATTGTAATTTTATGTTAAAAACTATTAGGGTAGGATTGCAACACCCTTACCCAGGTCACATCCCTGATCGAATGTAAAGGGAGTATCCCTGGGGTATGGCCTACACCACCTTTTATCTTACAAGAGATGAAAGGAAGGGAAACAAGCAGAAAATCTGGGACCTCATACCACCAAGATAACAGTACCAGGAGCAGAGCCAGTCCTTTGGACTTGGGGTCCATCCGTGGAGAAGCTCCTAATCTGGGGGAAGATTGATGCCCTGAATTTGGACTTTTACCCTACTTCACTGTGAAGAAATAAATTTCTCTTTGTTAAAGCCCATCCACTTGTGTTATTTCTGTTACAGCAGCATGAGAACAACACACTCAGGAAGATAATTTCATGGAAAATGCAATGAGCCATAATCCAGTGACAGAGTTGATAAGATATAAGGTTAGCAGTCACTTTTCAATTTGTGCTTCAGTCAAAATGAAAAATAAATACATTATGCCTCTTTCAGTTCAAAAATAAAAATGTTTCTATTCAAATACATACATGTACATTTTTAGGAAGCCATACAGAATGTGGAACATTAAAGATCGTGATGGAATAAGAAGACAAACCAGTGAGTAACTGAAATTTTTCTATTTTTTAAATAATTGGGTTACTTATTCTGTCTTGTAGCAATTGTATTTAGTGTACTCATATGGTCTTGGCAATTAGACCCATAAATCTTAGGGTTAAAAATTTAAATATATTACTTGTAATAAGGCAACTGATTTCTTACATCCTAAAAAAAATGATGAGTTGTTACTTCAGGCTTCTAAGTTTGACTTTTACTTTTTGGTAAGTTAAAGTAGCCCATTTCTGTTTCTAGGAGATAGACTGTCTAATAAATTATCTGAGTGAAAAGAAAGGGCTATGTAATTCTTATGACTGTTTCAACAAAATTGTAATGAGAGTTCGCATAAATGGGACATAAAATGACAATTATTTTATTCATTGACTCCCAGAGATGTGCTTTGTTGTGTGAAGATTTCCTATCTGCTACTGTATTTTTAATATAAAAGAACTAATAAATGTGTATTAAAAGAATGCCAACAAGACCTTAAAAATAAGAAAAAATTTGCATGGATTATACAGGATATTTTAGAATATTGGAGATGATGATGCTGATCATGATGAATTATATCTTTCACCTCTTCCCCTTAATACTCTTTTTGTCTAAATGGGATTAAAAGAAGAATAATTGAAGAGAGAGAGAGAAATGAATAACTACACAGTGGTCACAGAGCTTGTCCTCCTAGGCCCTTCTGATGATCCTGACCTTCAGATTGTGACCTTCCTCTTTCTATTTATCACATATGTATTAAGCTTCACTGGAAACCTGACTCTCACCACCCTAACCTTGGTGGACTGCCATCTACAGACACCTATGTATTTCTTCCTCCGGAACATCTCCTTCCTAGAAATCTCCTTTACAACTGTATGCATTCCTTGATTTCTGGGTGCAATTATCACCAGGGATAAGACCATTTCCTATAACAACTGTGCAGCTCAACTCTTCTTTATTTTCATGAGGATGACAGAATTTTACTTTCTGATGGCCATGTCCTATGACTTCTATGTGGCTATCTGCAAGCCCCTGCATTACACAAGCACCATGAACAGGAAACTCTGCTCCCTGCTTGTGTCATGTGTGTGGCTGAGAGGGTTTCTGACCATATTCCCACCCCTTATGCTTCTTCCCCCCCGGCTTACTGTGCTTCCCAAGTCATTGATCACTTTGCATGTGACTATTTTCCCCTCTTACAACTATCTTGCTCAAATACATGGCTCCTAGAAGTAATTGGTTTTTACTTGGCTTTGGTTACTTTGCTATTCACTTTGGCATTAACGATTTTGTCCTACATGTGTGTCATCAGGACTATTCTGAGAATAAGATCTTCCAGTAAGAGAAAAAAAAACTTTCTCCACTTGTTCCTCCCACATGACTGTCATTTCCATCTCTTATGGAAGCTGCATCTTCACGTATGCCAATCCTTCTGCAAAAGAAAAGCATCATTGACCAAAGGAGTTGCTATTCTGAACACCTCTGTTGCCCCCATGCAGAACCCCTTCATTTATTCCCTGAGGAACCAGGAAGTAAAACAAGTCTTCGAAAACTTCCTCCAGAACATAGCGTTTTCTACAAATTGGGAGTTTTTTTTTTTTTAGGAAAAATACAGATACATGCGGTTGACATGAGTTGGAATCGACTCCACACCAACAGTTGTTTTTTTTTTGGGGGGGGCGTATAAAGAACAATTAAATATAAACCTGAAATTCATAGATGTTTGTACAGGTATGCTTGTTCTTTTAGAGTCTCTTTACCTGTCACATCATTTGATCTGATATTTTGCAAATCCTTCACTTTAACTGCTGTGCCTGAGTTTCTCTAATGCAGTGTCTATTAACATATTTTAAAATATGGTAAAGCTTATTTCTCCTATTGAATTTTCTGAAAACCTTACATTTTCCTTGAAGGCACACTGTAGTTAAGATGGAGTAAAGTTGTTTTAATTCTGTTTATTTTCTCAGCTCTTAAAAGACACAGTTATTATTGCTTCGTACTTCAAATGTAGTGTTTCAAATGTATGTAATTTCTTGTGTATTTTCAGGGTGAATATTGATAGTGTTTTCAGTAATGTTTATAGAATTTCCACGCTCTGTGTCATTGTTCATTAAATTCAGTTCAATACATACTATTGTGTTGCACTTTGAATACAGAGCTTTATACTTTGTGAAATTTAATGTACATTTTCTGGATAAATATTGATCATGATATTAAGTAATTTTTATAAAATTTTCATGTTTTTAAAACTTCTTAGGAGATATTCATAGTTTTTCTAAAACATGCAGAGTAAATGCACTAAAACACATTTCACTTCTATTTTTCTGTAAATTATATAAGTTCCGCGTTGCAAACTACAAAAATAAATTTAGGTTACCCTATCATTATTTTGGAAAGCCTGGTGGTGTACTGGTTAAGGGCTACGGCTGCTAACCTAAAGGTCAGCAATTCGAATCTGCCAGGCACTCCTTGGAAACTTTATGGGGCAGTTCTACTCTGTCCTATAGGGTCGCTAGGAGTCAGAATCGACGGCAGCGGGTTTTGGTTTTATGATTATTTTAATTATATGAGCCGCACAAGTTATATGAACAGTGTTGTGATAATGATTCATCTGGCTTAAAATATAAAACATTAATTAATGGCTATATTTTAGAAGAATTACAATTTCAAATTTTCTTTCTCTTTTCTTGTTCTCGCAAATTATGTTGACTAGAAAATTTTGTTTAACAGACTTCATTGTTAAATTCTAGACTACTTACAAAGTGAAGTATAAGAAAATAAAATAAAAAACTTGAAGTACTTGTCAAATCATGAAAAGTGTTGTTATGCAGATTTTTAGTATAATTCAAATAAGTTTTGGTCTTTATATGTATCTATATGTTTTTAAGATCTGGTACACAATGCGTTCCAATATGAGAAATGAACATAGTGACTTCTCTCTGAGGAATTTAAAACCTGTAAGTCTTGGTGATACCTTACACTTGTCTGTGATTTAAATAGTCTCAGAGATCTTTTACATGTCCCTTTTATTCATGTATTTATTCATCTCTTTATTCCCAAATTTCAGTATCTACATAGGAAATGATAATGGCTTTTGTGTTTGTTCATATCCAGTGTAAGGAAAACAAGTAAACTGATGATTATAATCCAATTGTATAAAAATTCCATAATATCTCTATGAAGAATACACTGTACAGGCACATGAAAATATTAAGGTTATAAATATAATAGGCTTGCCCACATTATTCAGAATTTGGAAAAAACATTACAGCAATAAGGAAGGCACAATCATTGTTATTTTTATGTATTAGGATTACAGTCATGATACAGACAGCAGATAAAGGGAATATTTGCTACATTGCAAAGCCTTGCATAACTAGACATTCCATTAATAATTAACATTTAGTTAATACTTAAAAGTATTACACACACGACCAAGTATAAAAGCTTAATTATTTTTGCACACTCCTATGACTTTTTTTTTTTATGACATAGTGGGTTCCTTGGGTGGTACAAACTGTTAATGCTGCACTCTACTGCTAAACAAAAGGTTGGAGATTCGAGTCCACCCAAAACTGCTTCAGGAGAAAGGCTTGGAAATCTACTTCCAAAATATAAGCCATTGAAAACCCTATGAAGCACATTTCGATTTTTAGGCACATGGGGTTGCCATTGGACAGCAACAGTTCTTTTTTTTTTTTTTTTAACGACATATGTAGTAATCATTCTACGTGACTACATTTTATGTTTTTAAACTTGATTGGCATCTGGCATGCCGGAACAATAGCTGTCATTCTGAGCAAACTAAGTAAACTACAGTCTGCAACTATAGACAAAAATACTTATCCATGTACGTAGATTTGGGGTTCCATCTGAAATTGAGTTAAATTTGGTGTATTCATAATTATTTAATACATTATAAACATTTTTCTGGTTAAATAAATAATGACTGTTATTGAAGTACTGAGTTATGATACCTAACTTTCAACTTACCATCAATAAAAACTTAAGAAAATTAGGCATGTTAGCTTTTCCAACTTCAGTGTCCTCATTTTTTTTAAATAAAGATGATAATACTTTAGTTTTTATGCCATATGCTTACTGTGGAAACCCTGGTGGCATAGTGGTTAAGTGCTACAGCTGCGAACCAAAGGGTTGGCAGTTCGAATCCCCCAGGTGCTCCTTGGAAACTCTAGGGGGCAGTTCTACTCTGTCCTACAGGGTCGCCTCGAGTCAGAATTGACTCGACAGCACTGGGTTTTTTTTTTTTTTTATGCTTACCATGAGATAAAACTATAAAAGATATACATGGATTAATTTTTTAAAAGTAAGAAACGTTATTCAAATGTAACACTAGGGTTTAAGAATCCAACAGTATGAAGGGCTTAGGTTTTGCTCCAAATCTATGACTTTGTTTATATGTGAAATTATATATATATATATATATAATTTTTTTTTAGGCACTCCAATCTATTGTGCACAGGTGAAATTTCTTTCCCAGCTCTTAATTTCATATCATGTAAAGCCATTACTTGCTAGTCACATTGAGTTTAGTCTGGTCAATGGAAAAATATCATTTTCATATTTAACTAGCTTCAGCCAGGCATTGAAATTTGGATGGAGTCTTGGGCTCCTTTCATTGCCTCTTCTCTACTCAGAGATAGTTCGTGATTGGGACAAAGGCAGAAGACAGATGGAAAAGGACAAACACCTTTTATTTATCTGGTGCTCCTTTAAATCTCTTTTGATTAACATTGGATCTTTGTGGGAGGGTGTCTAAATGCAGATACTCCTATATGGTGCATATGAGTAAATTCAATGGACTTCACACAAATTGCGGTGCTACAACCAATCCCTCACCAGTATTTAACTCTGAGGTACACAACATAGAAAATTGCATTAGTGTTCCTTAATCTGGAAGCAGCTAAACTTGAAAGGGTTCTTGCAAAATGCCTAAAGTGTGATTCTCTTTTCTGATGTTTAATTGATCTAAGGGAAACCTGCACATTCTTGGTTTAACAAGTAATAATTGTAATGACTACTTCACTTCTGCTCACTCTCTGTGCCCAAATGTCTCTCTGAAATTCTCTTTCTCTCCTACTCAAATTGAGAGGGCAGAGCAGCAAATATGGTGTGATATACCAAATCATTGTAAAGAGAAGCCTGTCATTCTCAGAAGCACTGCGTATTCATGTATCTGGTTCTCTAAGACCTTTTAAACTTGACCTTGAGAGTCATTGTCAGGTTGCAACATTCACAGAAAATGGAGGGAAAATCGTTTCTAAGCTGATGATGACATGGTTCCATTAATCTTTCTCTTTTAGCAACTCCACTGTATACGGAATAATGAGAGATTCTAGATAATGGTTTCTGGTAGCAGAATCTGTCCAACTGCCAGTTATTTAGCTCTGTAATGGTTGCTTGACCCCAAAATTATCTTGACTGTAGGGTGTTATAAATTGAATTGTGTCTGCCCCAAAATATCTGTTGCAAGTCCTAACCCCTCTACCCGTGGTTATAATTCCATATGGGAATGTGTTTTTTCGTTGTGTTAATAATGTAGCAAAAACAAACAAATAAACATTGCCGTTGAGTCTATTCTGACTCACAGCAACCCTATATGAAAAAGTAGAACTGCTTCACGTGGTTTCCAAGGAGTGGCTGGTGGATTCAAACTGCCAACTTTTTGGTTAGAAACAGAACTCTTAACCACTGCACCACCAGGTTTTCCAATAATGTAGGATGTGTCTTAAATCAATCTTTTTTGAGATATAAAAGAGCAGCTTAAGCCAGGGATAGCAAGCATAGTCGGAGAAGGTAGATACCATGCCACTTGAAGATCACCAAGGAACCAAGGAACAGAAGCTGAAAAGAGAGAAGGACCTACCCCTCGAAGAGACACAGATAGAACGCCTTCCTGCAGAGCTGGTGCCCTGAATTCAAACTTCTGTCTAGCCTCCTAAAATGTGAGAAAATAAATGTGTTTTTTAATGTCACCCACTTATTGTATTTCTGTTATAGCAGGACAAGATAATTAAGACACGAGGGTTAAGCATTTGATTTTTATAGCTGTGGAAAGTCAACCACAATGCCAACCCAGAAGAAAATTTTCTTAGCATCCTGTTACAAAGACATGAAAACAGCTTGGCACTATTTCCATTTTTCATATCTTTGTAAGTTAATACAGTAGAGGAACCAGCATCCAAGTTTAGATGAATGAGGAAGTACACATAAGTGAATTTTCTCATGAGAATTATGCTGTATGACAGTACACTAGGCAAAGGAATGGTATATTATCCCTTTGATTAATTATAAAGACATCTAGAACTGTTTCTTAAACTCGCTCAGCCTCAGATGCATTGGCTCAGTTGTTTATCCTCAGGGTAGATCTGAAAATATAGATAACAAGTATATTCACTCTCAGTTCAGGACAATCCTTGCACAGAAACAATAGGAAAGCAAAAATAATAATAAATTTTATTGAAGATATTGGAAAGTAAAAAAAAAAAACAAAGTATTTTAGGATTAAAATACAATATATTAAAGAATTCAGAATGATAATCCCAGAAAGGAGGTCACTTTTCCCTGCCCATAATGGAAGAGGTAGCTGAACAGATAAATCAGGAAATCTTCCTAATAGGTTAAAAAAAAAGAACAAAAACTGGAGTGTAGGACTTGCCAAGTTTGTGAAGCTAGAAAAATTTATACTTTCAAAGTTTATGTAAAAGGTTAAGCCCTAGAAATAAGAGTGGGGAGAATATAGCCTTTACCCTAAAGAAAAGCTTCAAATTACATCAATTCATGGATTTAGATTAAGATGCCTTTGAATATTAGTGTCCCTAATCATCTGCTAGAAAAAAGCATAAAATCTCTGTAGGAAGATATCATTGCCCTAAACACCACTATATTTCTATAACTTTGTCACACAACTCCTATCTATCAGAAACAATACCCTGGCACATGAGCTGATAAAGCAATATAAATAAAATCAAAGCTAACAATAAAAACAGAGGAAGAGTAGCTATAGAAAAGAGACTCAAAAGGCACAAATGTTAAATTAGCTATGCTTAATATATTCAAAAGATCACAGTAAGAATTGTAATTTTGATTCAAGTTCTTAGAATTACTGAGGAAAAAAAAATCTGATATTTAAAGCTCTCCTTAATAACTCAGTGGAGGAGTTTAAGAGCAGATTAACACAGCCAAAGAAAGAGCTAGTGTACTGGAACAGAACTCAGAAGCGTGAATATTTGAGAAATACTAAAGGAAAACTAGAGAAGAGGGTAAGAGACAAAGAGAATAAGGTGAGAACTTCTACCAGATGGATTAATGGGGTTCCAGAAAGAGAAAGGAAAAAAAAAAAAAGAAAAAAGGAGAGGCAATTTTTGAAGTGATAAACCAAAAAAAAAATCTGTTACCTTTGAGTCGATTCTGACTCATAGCGACCCTAGACAGAGTAGAACTGCCCCATAGGGTTTCCAAGGAGCTGCTTTGGATTTGAGCTGCCAACTTTTTCGTTAGCAGCCAAGCTCCTTTTTTTTTTTTTTCCTTCTTTTTTGTTTTAATTATTTTGTTACTGTCATTGGGAATATACATAGCAAAACATACACCAATTCAACAGTTTCTACATGTACAATTCAGTGACATTGATTACATTCTTGGAGTTGTGCAACCATTCTCACCCTCATTTTCTGGGTTCTTCCTCCCCCATCAACATAAACTCACTGTTCCCTAAGATTCCTATCTAATCTTTTGAGTTGCTGTTGTTATTATAGATAGTTCTTTTTTTATTGTGCTATAGGTTTACAGAGCAAATTAGCTTCTCATTAAACAATTAACATACATATTGTTTTGTGACATTGATTGCCAACCCCATGACATGTGAACACTGTCCACTTCTCAATCTTGAGTTCTCTATTTCCAATCCTCTCTGTCAGACCAGTAAGTCTGCTCTTTTTTAGTGAGTTAGAATTTTGTTCTACATTTTTCTCCGGCTCTGTCCAGGACCCTCTATTGTGATCCCTATCAGAGCAGTTGGTCTAGGTAGCTGAGCACCATCTAGTTGTGTTGGACTCAGTCTGGTGGAGGTCGTGGTACTTGTGGTCCATTAGTCCTTTGGACTAATCTTTCCCTTGTGTCTTTCATTCTCTTCATTCTTTCTTGCTCCAGATGGGGTGGGACCAGAGAAGTGTCTTAGATAGCCGCTCACAAATTTCTAAGACCCAAGAGGTTACTCACCAAAGTAGAATATAGAACATCTTCTTTACAAATCATGTTATTCCAATTGAGCTAGATGTCCCCTGAGACTATGGTCCCCAGCCCCTAGCCCAGTAATTCTGTCCCTCTGGGAGTTTGAATGCGTCTATGAAGCTCCCATGACCTTGCCTTGGTCAAGTTGTGCTGACTTTCCTAGCATTGTGTACTATCTGACCCTTCACCAAATTTACCACTTAACCTATTGTTTAGTGATTTTCCCTCCCCACTCTTCTCCCCCATAGTTTCTTTCTGTGTGTAAACCTTTCCGTGAGTTTTTCTAACAGTGATCTCATACAGTATTTGTCCTTTCGTGATTGAACTTCACTCAGCATAATGTCCTCCAGATTCATCCATGTTGTAAGATGTTTCACAGATTCATCATTGTTCTTTATTATTGCACAGTATTTCATGTTGTGTATGTACCATGGTTTGTTTATCCATTCTTCTGTTGATGGGCACTTAGGTTGTGTCCACCATTTTCCTATTGTTAATAATGTCGCAATGAACATGGGTGCACATATGTCTGTTTGTATCATGGCTCTTATTTCTCTAGGATATATTCCTAGAAGTGGGATAGCTGGATCATATAGTAGTTCTATTTCTAGCTTTTTAAGGAAGCCACCATATCTTTTTCCTAAATGGTTGTACCATTTCGCATTCCCACCAGCAGTGCATAAGAGTTCCAATCTCCCTGCAACCTCTCCAATATTTGTTAATTTCAGTTTTTTTTTTTTTGATTAGTGCCAGTAATGTTGGGGTGAGATGGTGTCTCATTGTAGTTTTCGTTTATGTTTCTTTAATGGCTAGGGATCGGAAATATTTTCTCATGTGTCTATTAGCCATGTGAATGTCTGCTTTAGAGAAGTATCTGTTCATATACTTTGTCCAGATTTTAATTGGTTTGTCTTTTTGTTGTAGAGGTGCTGGATTTTCCTACAGATTTTAGAGATTGCAACTTTGTTGGACTTGTCATAGCCAAATTTTTTTCCCAATCTGTAGGTTCTCATTTTGCTGGGTTGGTGAAATCTTTTGATGAGCATAAGTGTTTAATTTTTAGAAGATTCCAGTTACTAGCTTATCTTCTGGTGTTTGTGTATTGTTGGTTATGGTTTGTATGCCATTTATGCCATGTATTCGGGACTCTTGCATTGACCTTGTTTTTTCTTCTATGATCTTTATAGTTTTTTATTTCATATTTAGGTCTTTGACTTATTTTGAATTAGTTTTTGTGTATGGTGTGAAGTATGGGTTCTGTTTCATTTTTTACAGATGGACATCTAGTTTTGCCAGCACCAATTGTTAGAAAGACTGTCTTTTCCCCATTTAGTGGACTTCGGGCCTTTGTTGAAGATCAGTTGACCATAGGTGGGTGGATTCACATCTGCATACTTGATTCAATTCCATTGATTACTGTGTCTGTCATTGAACCAATACCAGGCTGTTTTGACTATTGTAGCTGTAGAGCAGTTTCTGAGGTCAAACAGTATGAGGCCTCCTGCTTTATTCTTTTTCTTCAATAGTGATTTACTTATCTGTGGCCTCTTACCTTTCCAAATAAATTTAATGATTAGTTTTTCCATCTTGTTATAGAATGCTGTTGGACTGGCATTGCATTGTACTTGCAGATTGCTTTGGGTAGAATTGACATTTTCACAATGTTGAGTCTAGCTATCCATGTGCATGGTATGTTTTTCCATTTATGTAGGTCTCTTTTGATTTCTTGCAGTAGGATTTTGTAGTTTTCTTTGTATATGTCCTTTATGTCCTGGTTAGATTTATGCCTAAGTATTTTATTTTTTTAGGACTTATCTTAAATTGTATTGCTTTACTCATTTCCTTTTCCATGTTCTTTTTATTGGTGTATAGGAATCCAACAGTTTTTTCTATGTTTATCTTGTATCCCGCTCTACTGCAGAATCTTTCTATTAGTTCCAGTAGTTTTCTTGTGTATCTTTGAGGATGTTTATGTACAGTATAATATCATCCTCAAATAGGGATAGTTTTACTTCTTCCTTGTCTATTTGAATGTCCTGTTTTTCCTTTTTTTATTGCTGTAGGTAGGTCTTCTAGCACAATGTTTAATAGCAGTAGTGATAAAGGGCATCCTTGTTTTGTTCCTGTTCTCAGGGGGAATGTTTTCAGCCACTCTCTGTTGAGAATGATATTGGCTGTTGGTTTTGTTTAGATGCCCTTTATTATGTCGAGAAATTTCCTTTTTATACCTATTTTATTGAGAGTTTTTATCAGGTATGGGTGTTATACTTTATCAAATGACTTTTCTGAGTCTATTGAGATAATTTTTTTTTTTTTTAATTGAGATGACCATGTGATTCTTTTGTTTTATTTATGTGGTGGATCACATTGACTGTTTCTCCAATGTTGAATCATTGTTGCATAAAAATTTTTTTTTTCATAGCTGGTATGAATTCCACTTGGTCAAGGTTTTTTTTTGTTTTTGTTTTTAATATGATGCTGAATTCTATGGGCTAAAATTTTGTGGAGAGTTTTTGCATCTATATTCATGAGAGATATTGGCTTGTAATTTTCCTTTTTGGGGGGTGTCTCTGCCTGATTTTGGTATCTGGGTTATGCTGTCTTCATAGAATCAGTTAGGAAGTATCCCTTCCTTTTGTATATTCTGAAATAGTTTTAGTAGTACTACTGTGAATTCTTCTTTGAATGTTTGGTAGAATTCTCCAGTGAAGTCATCTGAGCCAAGGCTGTTTTTTATTGGAAGTTTTTTTTATTACCTTTTCAATCTCTTCTCATTATGGGTCTGTCCAGATTTTAGACCTCAGTTTATGTTAGTTTAGGAAGATAGTGTGTTTCTAGAAATTTGTCCATTTCCTCTAGGTTTTCAAATTTGTTGGAGTATAGATTTCATAGTATTCTGTCATGAACCTTTTTATTTCAGTTAAGTCTGTTGTAATGTCCCCCGTTTTATTTCTTATTTGGGTTATTTTTGTCTTCAACTGTTTTTCTTTTGTCAATTTGACCAATGTTTTGTTGATTTTGTTGATCCTTTGATAGAACCAACTTTTGGTTTTGTTGCTCCGTTCTATTTTCTATTTCATTCACTTCTCTCTGATTTTTATTATTTCCTTTCTTTTCATGGCTGTGGACTTCTCCTGCTCTTCTCTTTCCGTTTGTCCGAGTTGTATAGCTAGTGTTTTGATTTTGTCCATTTCTTCATTTTTGATGTGTGCATCTATCCCTATTGACCTCTGAGCACTGCCTTTTCTGTGTCCCAAAGGTTTTGGTATGGGTTTCCATTCTCATTTGAGACTTTGAATTTTTTTTAATTCTCTCTTTGATATCTTGTATTACCCACTGGTTTTTAAGCTGGTTGTTATTTAGTCCCATATATTTGATTTTTTCCTTGCTCTTCTTTTTATTAATTTCTACTTTGGTTGCTTTGTGATCAGAGAAGGTGCTTTGTATTATCTCAGTGTTTTGGGTTTTGTTTAAGGTTGCTTTGTGCCCTAAGATGAGGTCTATTCAGGAGAACGTTCCATGTGCATTGGAAAATAACATGTACTTTGCTGCTGTTGGGTGGATTGCTCCGTATATGTCTATGAGGTTATGTTGGTTGATGGTGGCCTTTAAGTCTTCTGTATCTTTGTTGAGTTTCTTTCTAGATGTTTTGTCCTTTACCAAAACTGGTGTGTTCAAGACTCCTACTATTATTGTGAAGCTGTAAATTTCTTTTCAGTGTTGTTGGAGTTTGTTTTATGTTTTTGGACCCATGTCATTGCTTGTGTAGATATTTATTATTGTTATGTTCTCATGGTGGATTGTCCCTTTAATCATTACCTAATGTCCTTCCTTATCTTTTATGATTTTTGTTTTGCAGTCTATGTTATCTGAGATAAGTATTGCCTCTCCTGCTCCATTTTTGTTTGTCATTTGCCTACTATATTATTTTCCATCCTTTCATTTTTAATATATTTATGTCTTCATTTCTAAGGTGTGCCTCTTGTAGACAGCATGTTGATAATTTTGTTTTTTTTAACCCATTCTGTCACTCTCTGTATCTTTACAAGTACATTTAAGCCATTTACATTCAGTATGATTATTGATAGGTATGAGTTTATTGCTGTCATTTTGTAGTGCTTTTTTTTGTGTGTGTGGTGCAGATGTTTTCTTCATACCTCTTTCTCTCCTGTACTGAATTCCTTTTGTTTGTGGATTTTTTTCATGTCTCTCATTTTCATAGATTTTATGTTTATTGAGTGTCTATGTTGTCTAGTGCTGCTAACAGAAATACCACAAATGTATGGCTTTAACAAACAGAAGTTTATTCTGTCACAGCCTGGTAGGCTAGAAGTCCAAATTCAGGGCGTCAGCTCCAGAGGAAGGCTTTCTGTCTTTCTGTTGGCTCTGGAGGGAAGTTCTTGTCATCAATCTTCCCTGGTCGTGGAGCTTCTCAGCACAGGGACCCTGGGTCCAAAGGACACTCTCTGCTCCCGGTGCTGCTTTCACGGTGGTATGAGGTTGCCATCTCTCTCTCTCTTTTATATCTCAAAAAAGATTGGCTTAAGACACAAACTCTTCCTAGAGATTGAGTCCTGCCTCATTAGCATAACTGCTACTAATACCGTCTCATTAACTGATACTAATCTCATCTCATTAACAACACATAGGCAAATCACATCGGATGACAAAGTGGTGGACAATCACAAAATACTGGGAATCATGACATAGCCAAGTTGACATATTTTGGGAGGACACAATACAATCCATGACACTGAAACTTTGTCTTTTTCTTCTTTATTTTAATGAGTAGGTTTATTAACTTTCTTTGTGGTTATCTTAAAATTTACACCATCTTCCTAAGTTTAAACCAGTCTTTTATTACATGATATCACCTTGACTTCCTCTCCATTTGAAAATTGTGTACCTACACTGTTTATTCTCACTTTTACTGTTCTGATGTTGTTGTCATTTGCAGATTGACTTCCCTTGTTCCCTGTTGTACATCTTTTAGTTTTCTTTTGTCCTTTAGTGCTCATTAGCTAGGTTGGCACCTGGCTGATACTCTCCTGTGTCCTAGATTCAGGTTGTTGTCTGATGTCGTTGGCTCACTAACTTAAGGAATCCTTTTCATAATGCTTGTAAGTTTGGTTTGGTTTTGACATATTCCCTTAATTTCTGTTTATCTGGAAATTTCCTAATTTCACCATCATATTTGAGTGAGAATTTTGCAGGATGTATTATTCTTAGTTGACAAATTTTCTTTCAAGTTTTTATATGTCATCCCATTGCCTTCTTGCCTTCATGGTTTCTGCCTAGTAATCAGAGATTAGTCTTATAGTATCCCCTTTGTATGTGACTTTTCATTTTTCTCAACTACTCTCAGGATTCTTTTTTGGTTTTTTGTTTTGGCAAGTATAATTACAATATGGTTTGGTGACTTTCTTTTGAAGTCTATTCTATATGTGCTTTTTTTGAGCTTCTTGGATGGTCAGCTTTTCATTTTTCATTATATTAGGGAAGCTTTCTGTCAGCAAGCCTTCAGTGATTTTCTCTGTGTTTTTCATTTTCTCCCCCTGTTCTGGAATTCCTGTCACTCACAAATTCTTGATTCTGTTTGTATCCCACATGGTTCTCAGGTTTTCTTTATTCTTTTTTCAGATTTTTCTTCAAACAAAGTGGTACCCAAGGATTTGTCTTTGGTTTCACTGATCTTGTGTTCCCTTGTTTCAAATTTGCTCCTAAAACCTTCTATTGCACTGCCCATTTCTAAAATTATTTTGTCTTCTGGATTTCTAATTGCTGTTTTTGTATGATTTCTAATTGTTTATTTATTTTGACATTTTGCTCTTGTATTGTTTCCCCAAATTCTCCCTTTGCTTTGTGTTTTTCCTGATTTTTGTCTGTATTTTCCATAATTTTATCTATTTTTTCCTTAGTCTTGTCTGTCTTTTCCTTCATCTCTTTCTTAATCTCTTGGAGAGTCCTGAATATTAGACTTTTGAATTCCCTATGAGGTAATTCCAGTGCCTTTACTTCTACCAGAGGTCATGTGGTGTTTTATTTTGGTTGCTTTTTGGACTCATCCCGTCCTATTGTTTTTAATATGTTTTGATATTGTCTGTTGTTTCCAGGACAGTCAGGAATTATTTTCTTCATTTATTGATTGTAGATTTGCTTGTTTCATCCTGTTTTTTGTTTTGTTTGGTTATATCTGAGCAGGCAGGCTGGGTGTGTTTTGTTGCTTGTCTGTGGGCATACTTCTCACCACCTCGCCCAGGTGGGCAAGGCTGGTTGCTCAGCTATGATGCAGCTGGGAAGGTCCACTAGGGAGGGGAGAGAAGGAAGGATCATTTGCAACATGAACGTGGGCTGACAGGGAAGTGCTGATGTGGTTCAGAGGTCCAGGGATTTGGACTGATACCTCTCATGGGTACGGCACTTTGTGTGTGGTGTAGATAGGCAGGAGGCAAAGGAGAGAATGCAATGTGTGGAACTAAGCAGGTGACAGAAAGAAGAGAAATAAGAGACAGAGAAACAGAATGAAAACAAAGCAAAAAATGGAGAGGCAAAAGAAAAAGAAGTAAATACAATGGCAGTGTGGTGGAACTCAGCAGGTGGGGCAGGGCATACCCAGGGAGGTCATGTGCTGGTGACTTTCTAGTTGAGAGATCCTAGCTCAACCTGTTGAGAAGGTGCATGGGCAGTGCATGGACCTAGGTGGACTGGAGAAAGGAAAGGAAAGAAGGGAAACAGAGAGAGGAAACAAAACAACAACAACAAAAATAAATATGGTGCTGAAGGAGCCTACTGTTGGGGCAGGGTGGAAGCAGCGTGATGACAAGCTGATGTCTTTCTCACCGGCTGGTGTCGCATGGCCTGTCAAGAAAGAGTGGAGGCAGTGTAGGGCCTAGGTGGAAGGAAGAAGGAAAGGGGAGAAGAAGAAAGAAAAAGAAAAAATATGGTGCTGAGGGAGCCAGCCTGTGGGAGTAGTGCAGACCCAGAGAGGCCGTGTGCCAAAGGCTCTTTAACCAAGTGGTGCAGCAAGCCTGTCAATAAGGAGGGGGCAGCTCACAGGGCTAGGTGGGCAGGAGAAAGAAAAAGGAGGAATGAAGAGAGACAAAAGAAACAACTACAAAAAGGAAAAAAAGCAAAAACAAATAAAAATTGTGCTGAGGAAGCCAGTTGGTGATGATGATGCAGAACTGGGGAAGTGGCGTGCCAGTGTCGCTCTAGCCTGGGGGTGCATCACAACTCTTTGAGAGAGGGTGGGGGTGGCACACAAGGCTAGGTGTGTGGGAGAAAGGAAGAGGAGGTAGGGGGTGAGAGAGAAGAAACTGGAAAAAAAGAAAAGACCAAAGGAAACAAACTAAAACAACATTGTGATTAGGGAGCTAGCTGGTGGGGATAATGTAGGTCCAGGGAGGCTGTGTGCTGGTGGCTCCCTAGCAGAGTGGTGCAGTAAGGCCGTTCGAGAAGAAGCAGGGACACTGTACAAGACTAGATGGGTGGGAAACAGGAAAGGAGGAAGAGAGAGAGTAGAAACAAAAACAAAAAAATATGGTGCTGAGCCGGCCAGTGGCAGCAGCATGGATCCAGGGCACTCTAGCCCAGCGGTGCAACACTACCTGTTAAGATGGGATGGGGGCAGCACATGGGTCTAGGTGGGTGGAAGATAGGGAAAGAAGGAAGAGATAGAGAAAAATTTGAAAAAAAAAAAAAAAACGGACTGAGAGACCCAGTCAGTGTGGGCAGCACAGAACTGGGGAGGCCATGTTGGCAGCTCTCTAGCTGAACAGTGTTATACGGTCCACCAAGAAGGGATGGGGACGGCACATGGGGCTATCTGAGTGGGAGAAAGCAAAGGAAGGTAGGGAGAGAGAGAGAAGCAGGAAAAAAAATGTTGCTAAGAGACCTGGCCAGTGGGGGTGGCACAAAACTGAGGAAGATGTGCCAGTGGCTCTCCGGCCCAGCAGTGTGGCATAGCTTGTCAATAAAGGATGGGGACAGCAAAGGGGCTGGCAGGGTGGAAGAAATAAAAGGAAGGAAAGGAGACAGAGAGAAAAAACAAAGAAAGGCAATAATAATAATAATAACAAAAATAATCGGCACTGAAGGACCCAGCTGGTGGAGTCGGGGAGGACCTGGGCAGCAGTGAACTGGTGTCTCTCCATCCGAGTGACTGTAGCCCACTGGAAAATGGAGGAGGCCACGTAGAAGGAAGAAGGGTGAGGGGTGGGAAAGCGTGTATCCCTGCTTGCTGAGTGCTCTAACTCCTGTTGGGAGCCCTATGAATTTGCCTTCCTGTACTCTTTGTCTGCACTCCTTGGTGGTTATAGTACAAGATGGCGAATCTGTGCCACGTTAGCTGGTAGGGAGCCTCCACTCCACAGTTCTCCTCATTCATTCTCTGTTCTCTGTGAGTTTCTTATCCCATTCAGTGCTTGATCAAATTCTTTCCTTTCATTTGATGCTTAGGGTTCCAGAATTGACATTTGTGCCTGTTTTACTTAGTTTTGGGGGTCTTTGCTGCAGAGGGACAGCATGGTGCTTCTGTCCATAGCACCATGTTGGCTTCCCTATCAGCATCTGTAGCTCTTAACGACGGTGCCACCAGGGCTCCAAGAATTTTTCAAAACAAAACAATAAAACAAACAATGACAATAAAAGCAAAGAACTAGGCACTTTATAGGAAAACTACATGAAATTTCTTAGTGAGAAGATAGTTAATCATGTAACAACTTTTATACTTATGGAACAGAGCCATGGAAAGTTACTTCCCCACGTCCTTCCCTCATAAATAGTCAATTTCATCAATATTTTCAATTCCAGTGTCATAAAGTTTTCAAACAGTCCTCTTATGTGATAAGATCTATAAACTAAGAAGTAAAATCACCTCACTGTTTTTTATATCAGATACATGTATTTTCATTTTCTTTATCGTTAGTGCATATATGTATTCTGTTATTCTTATAATTAACTACATTTTAGCTCCATTAATACTCCCTAATGTATTGTATGTGTTTTATTTTGTTTGTTTCTCCTGCTCTCTATCTTCTTTCAAATTAAAGTGTAATTTGCCATTTTTAAAAATGTTTGGGATGGAAACTTAGATCATCCATCAAGATGGATGAACTTTCAGCCTATTCCTCTGTTCTCATGTGTTTATTTAAGGCCATACAATTTCTTAGAATGTTAACTTGACCTGCGTTTACATATTTTGATACGTAATTTTATTATTTTCATTTCATTCAATTGTAAGTATTCTAATTCCCATTGTGATTTTACTTTCAACCTATTCATTATTTATAAGTATATTGCCTAAATGTTCATGCATATTTGGATTTCTAGTTATCTTTGAATATTATTAAAAACAGCCCATTTCATTTATATTTACAACTCTACTGGTATAATTTTTTTAAATTCTATGATGTCAGAAAATATGCTTTATTTAACTTAAATTATCTGAAATTAGTTGAGTCTTATTTTATGGCCTAGCATATAGTCAAATTTTTAATAAAAATTGCATGAACATTTGAAAATTATAAGTGTTGTGTCATTAAGTACAGTGTTCTAGTTAGTTCAACTTGGTTGAGTTCATTAATCACATAATTTAAATATTCTATACCTTTATTTTATTTTCGCTTTGTATATAATTACTGAGCTATTTAAATCTCCAAAATTCCTATGGATTTTTTTTTATTCTCTTTGTAGTGCTGTGAATTTCTAATTTCCAATACTTTGACATTGTGCATACCAATTTGGAATTGTTCTATCTTCTTGATGAATATAACTTTTTGTCATTATGAAAAATATCTATACTGATTTATAGTAATATAGCTGAACCAGCTTTTAAAAATATTTTATCACATTTTTGGTAAAAATATGCATAGCAAAACATACTTCCATTTTAAAAATTTCTATAGATAATATTCAGCGACCTTGTTACATTCTTCACATTGTGTCAACATTGTCATTATTTCCATTCTAGTTGTTTCAGTCTCATTAACTTAATACCACTGCCTCACAAACTTCTAATCACAATCCTACTGAAATATAAAAAAAAAAAACTTTTATAGACACAGATAAATTCTAAATAATGTGACTTCACAATAAAATACCTTATATTATGTTTTAGAGGTCATCAAGTAATAGCAAGCAGAAACCATAACTGCTGAATAGACTCATAAAAACTAAAGAATTTGAAAGAATTCACACAAACTATACTGAAGAATGTTTAATAGTTTGATGAAATAAACATTTCCCAGGATATTTAAGTACATATATAAGACTATTGAACAGCAGGAATTTTTTAAAAAATGGGACCAGTTGAAACTAAAGTAAAAATTGAGGTAAAAAATTAAATATATAAGCTACATAGATGATTGACATATTTGTTAATAAATAAAATTGGAAACCATGAGTACATAATGATATTAAGTAATTAATGAGTAAGTTGAAAGTGTTATGAAGATTGCTTTATCCAGAGTATTCAAAGTACCTTCCCACAAAATGCTTATTAATTATAAATATAAAATATTACTTTTATGATGGAGAAGTCTGTCAATCACCACGTTATGCAAGAGATAGGACTCAATGAAAAAATAGAATCACTTCCGTGATTCTGGTGCCCAAAAGTAAATTAATGGAATTTTTTTTTTTAATGAGGTAAAACCTCAGAAAAACACAAATCAAGGGACATTATATAGGCTTACCAAAAAGTAATCTCCAACATGCAAGGAAGTTAAGGAAAGACTGAAAAGCCATTCTGTATTAAATGAAATTAAAGTCATGCTAATCAAATGAAAACATAACTCTGAGCTATTTATACCTCTATAAACTTGTAAAAATTGAACAGGATTGGGATATTGGATGTTATTAATATATCAATGTTAGTGTGTTACTGTTCTAATATTTATTAGAAACGGATTCATGTTATTATATAGTAGATATTTTCTTTTTGTAAGGAATGCACACTGCAGTGTTGAGCAGGAGATAGGGCATCAAATGATTCAGGAAAAAAAACAAAAAATTTCTTGCTCTGTATTTGTAAGTTTTCAGTTTAAGATGGTTTCAGAATAGAAATAAGAATTAATAGGAGCCATTTAAATCCTCCTTCTCAAGCCTTAGGGTGGGCCACAATCAAGTTAGTGGAATCTTAATACATTGCCTAATGAAGGCAAGAGAAATCTCCTGTTTGAGATAAGGTCTCTGACCAGTAGAACGACTCATATAGCCCCAAAACCCAAAAAACGAAACTGGTTGCTGTTGAGTAGATTCCGACTCACAGTGACCCTATAGGGCAGAGTACAACTGCCCCGTAGTGTTTCCAAGGAGCGGCTGGTGGATTTGAACCACCGACCTTTTGGCTAGCAGCCAAGCTCTTAACCACTGTGCCACCAGGGCTCCCATATAGCTCTGGGGGAGTGGAATATCGAAATCTTGTTGGCATCCCATATAGAGTTTCAATCGTTTCTAGTTATCTTTTGGGAGAGTGTTCCCTCAGCTTTGTATTTAAATCAATATACAGCTTTGTGGCTTTTTTTTTCTTGATGTAAGTGGTAGGTCCTGAACACCAGTTTCCACAGGAGATTTCTTTTTCTGTCTTCCCTTTATTTCAATTAATTCCCCTGAGTCTTTTATGAGCAAATTGATAAAAGTGTGGCTTTTGTTAGTGTACAACTGTAAACAGAGTCATTCTTTGCTACGAAGAGTGGGTTGTTTAACCTGAGACCTTTCCTAAAATGCCCTTCTCGTAGAGCATCATTTTCATTTAAGTTTAAATATTTAAGGAAAAAAATCAGAAAACCTCTATTTGGTAACCAGAAAGGACATTCTAGTTGAATTTTCTACAATATCTAGGTTCTGTGATTTTTGTAGTGTATGTAATATTGGGAGATATTAACAGATACATATACTTTCCAAATCTCCCCTCTGCTTTGAATCCTTCCCACGTAAAACATTGGAATTAAATTTCTTATGCAAATAATGGAATTTTTCTAATATTATAAATGCAATAATATTCAACATCTATTATTTGACTTTTGTTTATAGCATATGTCCTTAAAGGAGAAGGGAAATCAATAAATCCTGCATATGGCAAGTCACCTAGATCATAGGTGAAGGTAGTTCTACAAGTACAATAGTTATAACCACTGGCATCTGGATCATCATACATGCTCTGTGTAGATGCAGTATTCAAAGCTGCCTGATTATATAGGAACTGATATAAACTGTAGCATTATAGGCTTTTTACTATATGTAACTATGATCGTTCAGCAGATTTTGAAGAGTAAAAATAGCTTCTGTTTTGCAGGTTTTTAAGAAAGCAGCATATAGACTTGTCACCTAGACACGTGATGTTACAAAAATTGTTTGACTGACTCAGAGAGTTTCCTTTCCCACTGAGTTAGAGCAAAACTGAGATTAAAGAAATGGCAGTGCAGATATACATATTTGATAAATAAACACTCATGATCACTCAGCTTCTCATCCTTTCAGTAGTCAAGGAGTAGAAGAAAAATTGCTACTATTCTTGTGTTCTGGTTTTGAGATTTACACAAATCAATACTTAGGAATTTTTCATCAATATCTCTCTTGCTGTCACTCTCTCTCTTTTCCGGAGCAAAATGAAGATAGAAGGGACTACTACCTATAAAATATTGGGAAAAAAGCCACTTGGAAATAGGAGCACTGTACTTTTTTTTTTCAATAGTTATCATTTAAAACACAAAACAAAATTCTTATAAGAAAATAGATGTGTTTATTGCATTGAGTAGAGAGTGAGAAAATGAAATTCAGGGAAAACTAATAAAATTCTTATATGCAGGAATAGATTAAATTATTTTTATTCACATGGAAATTATTTTCATTCATGTGGAAAGCATACATTAATAACCCATGGAATGATTTTAAAATGAATAAGGAAAGTGTTTTGCAAATGCATTTATTTAAATACCATATGAAACCTGTAAATTAACTTTGACATTAAACATAGATGAATGCTTGGATAGCACCTCAATATCTTCCTTCAAATAAAGAGAAAAGCTCTCTTTTCTGTCCTAGACATCTATAAAAGGCCGTCATCTACTGAACATAATGTATCCAGTCAGCAATTTAGGCCTATTCGTCTGTAGAGAAAAGTCTTATTTATGGATTTAAGAACAATGACATTGAGTGCCAAAAACAATATAGTTAGCATCATAAGTGACTATTGACTACCACTTCTATACTAGTCTTTGAATAACAAAATGATTTTATTAAATTACTTCTAGTTATTAAAACACCTAGTTATTAAAATCATCCTCATATTTATACTAAAAAGACAAAATTATTTATCGTGGTCGGCTCAAACTGGGAAAAAAATATTACTTAAGAATTTACAAATTACCTGAATCCAAGGCAAAGATCAAGTCAGAAAATAATTGATTTTGATTTGTTTTATTTTTCCTGTAGCTACGGTTTTTCTCCCAAGTTGTTTAGAATTTTGAAATTACTAACTGTATCTTGAAGATATTTCAAAATGATAAGTTTAAATGATTATGAGAAGACTAATGATTTGGAACTAGAAAAATGGTAATTGAAGAAAATAAGTCAAAGGAACAATGGAGCAGTACTGCATTGGAACTAAAGAATTAATGGCATATATTGGAGAAATTCAATTGTAGTTAAGGAAATATTTCTATACGTTTCATCAATTTTTAAAAAATTCATAAAATAAAAATTGTTGAACATACATTGTAAATTGACACTGAAAAAGCTGCCTAGATGTTACAAGGCTTTTTTTTTTTTTTTTTTTTGCAGTAATTTATTAAACACACACAGAAGATACATAGAGAATGCTTTGGTTGACCTACACTATAATTTTAGGTATCATCTGCCTTGTTAAACTGCAGCAAATATTTACACTTGTTTACATTTCTGGATATCAGATTTTTTTCCTGAAGTAGCTTTAAAAAAATCGTTTTTCTGCTTTTGGAGTTGTTTCCTAATGTCAGTTTAATAGGTCTCAAAATTGAAATGAAGAACCAGTCAAGGGAGATAGAATTTGTTCTCTTGGGACTCACAGATGACCCACAGTTACCAATTGTGATTTTTATATTTCTCTTTCTCAACTACATTTTGAGTGTGATGGGAGCTTATCCATCATCCTCCTCACCCTACTGCATCTTCACCTCAAGATTCCAATGTATTTCTTCCTACAAAATTTCTCCTTCTTAGAAATCTTATTGACAACAACTCTAGATTGTTGTCTAGATTCTTGACAACCATTGTGACTAAAAACAAAATCATTTCCTACAATGGTTATGCATCTCAAGTATTCTTTTACTTTTGTCAGGAGTTACAGAGTTGTACCTTCTGGCTGCCATGTCCCATGACCACTATACAGCCATCTGCAAACCCCTGCATTACTCAGTCATTACGAGAAGCAAAGTGTGCTACCAACTTCTACTCAGTTCACGGACAGCTGGCTTTCTGATTACCTTTCCACCGTTGGTCTTGGGACTAAAGCTGGAATTCTGTGCTTCCAAAGTAATTGATCATTTCATGTGTGACACTTCTCCTATCCTGCAGATTTTTGCACAGACACTCACTTCCTAGAAATGATTTCATTTGTTTCAGCAGTTATAACACTAGTGGTCACACTACTCTTAGTAATTTTTTCCTATACATATATAATCAAGACCATTCTAAAAATTCCCTCTGCTCGGAAAAGAACAAAAGCTTTTTCCACTTGTTCTTCCCACATGACTGCAGTTTCCCTTACTTATGGTAGCTGTGTCTCCGTTTACATGAAGCCATCAGCAAAAGAAAGGGTGACTTTATCCAAAGATGTAGCTGTTATCTATACCTCAGTAGCCCCTTTACTCAATCCCTTCATTTACAGTCTTAGGAACAAGCAAGTGAAACGAGCTTTCAAGGATACACTCAAAAAAGTTTTCATTTTTTTCAAAAAATAAGGAAAAAAACTAAAATCTTGACAGAAACAGTGAATATATTTTTTGTTCCTTTTTTCATGTTTACTTAATTTATCCTTTCAGTAAGTTAAATTTCTTACAGCATTTAAACAAGTCTTTCAGCACAATACATTTCCCTACTTTTTCTTTAAAATTCTCGCAGTGTTAATATTAAGAGTTCCACCTTCAAATTTGCACAAATTTTAACTTTCTTTTGATCCCAAAGATATGCGACTTCAGGGTCGTGAAAACAAAATTAGTTATATATTAATTTTTCCTGTACAAATTTGCCTAGATAAGTGTAGTTTACATGCATTTATTATAGGTATACCTTGTCTTATATACTACGCTAGTTATAATTTTTGTCTTCTTTAGAATGATACAGCTTGCTATGGAGAGACAAAGAAACAAACAGTTCTCAAACAGTATGATTTCTCTTATGGTAAAGCTCTACACAAAATTGTGTTCTTATAGTAATGAAGGTTTAATTATTTCAGTGTATCAGAAATGCAGCTCGAAAAAGGGTAATTCTTATGACAGTTGTGATATATAGGAAAAAAAGAGTAAAATGGTGTTATAGGCATGTGTATAACAATATGCACAATGTTTGAGGCACTACTTCCTAGTTCAAGTGTCACTAGCTTGATAAGGGGAATGTAGGCTTTTAAGCCAGTCAGCCAGATATAAACCCAGGATAACATGTGAGCCCGGTCAAATTTTAAAACTCTGTTGCTAAGTTTCTCCATTTATGAAATAGATACAATAATAGTCCTTACTTGTTGTTTATTTTGAGAATGCAATGAGGCAGTATGTATAAAGCATTTTTAAATCAGAACCTGGCCCACAGTGAGTTATCAACAAGGGTTAGCTCCCCTTGGAGGGAAAGCTTGCCTCACTCATGGTAGTATGTAACAAGGGAAGAAAAAGAGGCAGCTTCAAATCATAAAAAGCTTTTATGACCTAAAATGTATTACGACTTAATCTGATTGGTCTATAGACCTGAAAATTTAGTGTGAATACATTACTGAGATAAAAATTTCATGTGTCTGTACCTAAAATAACTTTTTAAATCACATGGGATAGTCTAGAAACATGGACTGTAGATGATTCTGAGGCTGATTTTTCACAATGTGATCAGATTTTTATGTTATAAAGATTGATCTGTTAAATGTGCTGAGAATGGTTTTTTAGATGTTTGGAGTTAGGAAGACAGGGGAGAGGATCAACAGTTTAAGCTAAATGAGATATTTTAAAGGTTAAAAACACAATAGTGACAGTGGCTTGCAAGCTCAGGGAGCAGACTCCACAGATGTTTAGGGGAATGAACTGAGGTTAAACTGTTGAACATTTTCATGTCCGGGATAAGCGAAAGAAAGTTATTTTAAAAAAAGGAAAAAGAAAAGACTCTTCTTGGGCTCTCCCTTCTGTCCACTCTGTGCACAAGCACCGAAATGTCTAATGTCTTTTTTAAAAAAGAAGTTTTCTTAATATCTGTCAGATCAAAAAAAATCACCTATAAAACATATGGGGTTCTATATTGGATATAATTTTTCATCAGAGACATATAAGTGACGAATTTACTGGGGTGATAGATGGCTGTTACAGATTAAATTGCACCCCCCTACCCAAAATATGTGTCCACTTGGCTAGGCCATGATTGCCAGTAGGGTATGATTGTCCACCATTTTGTCATCTGATGTGATTTTCCTATGTGTAGTAAATCCTGCCACTATGAAGTTAATGAGGCGGGATTAGAAGCAGTTACATAAATGAGGTAGGCTCAATCTACAGGATTAGATAGTATGTTGAGTCAATCTCTTTGGAAATATAAAAAAAGGAAGCAAGCAGAGAGACAGGGGGACCTTATACCACCAAGAAAAACTACCAAGAACACAGCACATCTTTGGACCTGGGGTCCCTAAACTGAGAAGCTCCTCAACCAGGGGAAAATTGATGACAAAGACCTTCCTGCAGAGCCAACAGCGAACGAAAGCCTCCCCTGAAGCTGGCATCCTGAATTAGGACTTCTAGACACCTAGACTGTGAGAGAATAAATTTCTCTTTGTTAAAGCCATCCACATGTGGTATTTCTGTTATAGCAGTGCTAGATAACTAAGACGATGGCATATCTATTATTTATGTGGCCTTGAATAGAAGTCATGTAGTTTTTATTTGTGTTCAAATTTGTTTTACAATCTTTGAAAGCAACAATTTTTAGTCATCTACTTTTCCTTGGCAGAAAGAAGAGTGTTAGTTCATGTGATTATATTCATGGGCCTGAGAAATTTCACTCACACAGTTTGTTTTTTCAATACACTTTTTAAAAATTACTCGAGCTTTATCAGATAAATGATGCTCAAATATTTGTTCCGTTCTATCGATTATGTTTTCATTTTCTTGGTAGTGTCATTTAATGCACAAAACTTTTCATGAAATGGAGAAAAGAATACTTGCTTTTAATGTACAAATATGTAATTTGTATGATAATTTTTTACAAAGAATGAGCAGGATCAAGATACACTGAACATTATTGAAATTAAGACATTATTCATCTGAATGAGTTGGTTTTACATTAAGATGCTAACTGTAATCCACAACAAATCATTAAGAAAATAGCTTGAAACATATGCTGTAAAAGACATAATAAATAAATTTAAAGGTACACTAGGACGTACCAATTTAACACAAAAGAAGCCAGCAATCCAGGAATAGACTAATAAAAAAGACATAAGCATATTTAAAAAAAGGAAGACATAAGTCCTACTTTATCAGTAATTAAATTTAAATAGTGAAACAACCCAATTGAAAGGCAGAGATTGGAAACATAGTCTAAAAAGAGAACATAACCCAAATATATGTCTGTCTATTATAGGCACTCTTTAGATTAAAAGACACAAATAGATTGAAAATAGGATTTAAAAGATAGGCCAGGTATTTCGGATTGAAAGTGTCTCCGAAATATATATGTTGAAGTGCTAAAAATTGTACCTGGAAGTTGTGACCTTGTTTGGGAAAATAGCGCTATTCTTGGAAGATAAAAGAAAAACCTTCACCATCCTGTTGATTATAACTCATAGTGACCATATAGGACAGAGTAGAACCACCCCATAGTGTTTCCAAAGAGCAGCTGATGATATTGTCACTTAAGGCATACCAGAGTAGGATAAGCCCTATTCCATTCTGAGTGGTACCTTAAAAGGAGATAACAGAGAGGGAGCTGGAAAGAAACACACAGAGTAAGACAGATGCCAGGTGATGGTGGAGGCAGACACATCTATAAGCATCCATAAGCATGCCAAGAATTGCAAAGGGCTACAAGAAGCTACAAGGAGCCCTGACGGTGCAGTAGCTAATAGCTCAGCTCCTAACCAAAAGGTCAGCAGTTGGAATCCACCAGCTGCTCTTTGAAAACCCCATGAGAAAGTTCCACTCTATCCCATAGGGTTGCTATGAGTTGGAATTGACTCAACGGCAACAGGGTTTTTTTTTTTTTTTTTTTGCTGCAAGAAGCTGAGACAGGTAGGACCTTTCCGTAGAACAAACAGAGAGAGAGCTCATAGACCCATTAATGAATTTGGGCCTCTAGTCTTCAGAACTGAGACAATAAATTCTGTTCTTCAAAGCCATTTACTTTGTAGTATTTTGTTATGGCAGCACTAGGAATCTAACATACCATGTGAGCAGTAGCCAAAAAAAAAAAAAAAAGAGCTGAGTTGCCTATATTAATATTTGACGTATTAGACTTTAAGACAAAAAAGATACAGGATACAAATAATATTTTATAATTATAAATTGTCAATCTATTTGGCAGAATAAACAATTATAAACATATATTCCCCTAACATCTCACAATAATAGTTAGAGACTTCAATAACTCATTTTCAATAATGGATATAAAACTAGGCAGTATACCTGGGACATTCTCCAGAGTGACCATATGCCAGACTATAAAACAAAACAAAAAAAAACCTAAATAAATACAAAATAATTGAAATAATACAAAATATGTTCTTTGACCAAAATACAATTAAATTAGAAATCAACAATAGAAGAAAATATAAGAAAATCACAAATATATGTAAATTAAACAGTACACTCCTAAATAACAAATGAGCCAAAGAATAAATCACAAGGAGAGTTTAAAAATAATATTTTTAGATAAAAGGAAGTGACAAACAGCATGCTAAAACATATGGATTGCAACTTTAGAATCGTTTATAGAGAAATTAATAGCTCCAAGTGCCTATGTTAAAAAGGAAGACAGATCTCAAATCAATAAACAAATGTTTTACCGTTGGAAACAAGAAAAAGAAGAGTAAAATGGCACAAAACAAAAAAAGAGAGTACATATTATATGATTTTATTCACATGAAATTCTAGTAAATGAAAACTAATTGCAGATCCATTGTTGCCTGTATAAATATACATGTAGGTGTTAATATTGATGTAGATATATGTATAAATATTTGACTTAATAACTATATATATATATTTTTTGTGAAACCAAAACTTTCACCAATGAGAGGACAGTACAAGAGTTTCAAATCTTTGATTAAAATATATTTATTGAGTATGAATTATGTCACCTCTACCAGGCACTAGAGATATAAATATAAAACAACCAAATTCTGTTTCTTCCAGGTTAGGTAGTAATTTAATAGAAACAGGTTTATGTACAAATAATTTCAGTAGAGTAAGCTAAGAGGACAAAGTTTTGGGAGAGCAAAGAGGAGATAGCACCTAATCTTGGCTTTACACAAAGGGAAGATTTCAAGGATTTTATTAAATTTAGACCAAACCTTCAGGAAAAGTATGGGTGTATATGGGTGTGTATTTGTGTGTATGTGAGCACGTCTGAAAATACCTAGTGTTTATAGGAATAAATGAAAGATTTGATGATGTTAGTGCAAATGTTGCACAGGGCCTTGGTTCTGGGTTGCACAGGTTTGGTTTAAGAACAACAAAAAGGAGAAGTAACTGATCTAGCAGCACTTGTCCAAAATAATTTTCTACAATAATGGAAATGTTCTATAATCTGTGCTGCCTGATACATTAGCCACTAGACACATGTGGCTACTGATCATTTTAGATACGGCTAGTGTGACTAAGGAACTGAACTGCTATATTATTTCATTCATATTTAAATTTAAATAACCGCAAAAGTAACTTACTCCTGAGCAAGGCTGATACTTGGTTATTAGTTCAAATTCAAATAATATTACTGCTTTAAAGAGGAAGCACAGGACATTCTGGAAACATGTAAGAGTTTGAGAGAATCCGAGAAGACTTCTCCAAGAGAGTACAATTAAAGTACAAATGAATTGAGGTACCAGAGAAACCACCTCTAGCAGACAGAAGAACACATGTGAATGTCCTGAAGGAGAAGAGGAAGTGTCAGATTGTTAAAGAAACAAACAACAAATAATGAGTATCTCAAAATGACAAAAGTGAGGGACATGCTCATCGATAGGTGAGCTCAACATTGTGAAAATATCAATTCTACCCAAAGCAATCCACAAATACAAAGCAATTCTCATCCAAATACCAAGAGCATTCTTTAAAGAGATGGAAAAACTAATCATTAACTTTATACAGAAATGAAAGAGGCCCCACATAAGTAAAGTACTATTGAAGAAGAAGAATTCACTAGGAAGACTCACACTACCTGGCCTCAGAATCTACTGTACGGCTACGGTAGTCAAAACAGCCTGGTGCTGGTACAATGACAGCTACATTGACCGGTGGAACAGAATTGAGAACCCAGGTGTAAATCCATCCACCTACAATCACCTGATCTTGGAAAAGGGCCCAAAGTCCATCAAATGTGGAAAAGACAGTCTTTTTAACAAATTCTGCTGGCAAAACTGGATGTCCCTCTGCAAAAAAATGAAACAGGGCCCATACCTCACACCATACACAAAAACTAATTAAAAATGGATCAAACACCTAAATATAAAATCAAAAACCACAAAGGTCATAGGAGAAAAAATAGGATCAATGCTAGAGGCCCTAATACATGTCATTAACAGAATACAAACCATAACTAACAAGACACAAACTTTAGAATATAAGTTAGATTACTGGAATCTTCTAAAAATTAAACACTCCTGCTCATCAAAAGACTTCACCAAAAGATTAAAAAAAGAACTTAGATTTGGAAAAATCTCTGACTATGACAAATTCAACAGAAGTCTAATCTCTAAAATCTCCAGGAAAATCCAATACCTCTACAACAAAAAGACAAATAATCCAATTAAAAAATGGGCAAAGGAAATTAACAGACACTTCACCAAAGAAGGCGCTCAAGTGACTAACAGACACATGAGGAAATGACCCTCATCACCAGCCAATAGAGAATTGGCAATTGATACTACAATGAGATACCATCTCACCCCAACATTACTGGCATAAATAAAAAAAAACACAAAAAACAAAAAATAACGCATGTTGAAGAATTTGTGGGGAGACTGGAACTCTTATGCACTACTGGTGGGAATGCAAAATGGTACGACCATTTTGGAAAATGATATGGCACTTCTTTAGAAAGCTAGAAAGAGAACACCGTAAGATCCAGCAATCCCACTCCTAGGAATATATCTTAGGGAAATAAGAGCTGTCACATGAATAGACAAATGCATACCCATGTTCATTGCAGCATTTTTCACAACAGCAAAATTTTGCTCATAAAAGACTCGAGGGAATTAAATGAAATAAAAGGAAAAAAGAAAAAGAAATCTCCTGTGGAGGCTGGTGTTCCTGTCTACCAATTACGTACAAAAAAAAAAAAAAAAGAGAGAGAATTGTCAATTCCTTTCAGTACAAAACTGAGGGGACATTCTCCCAAAAGATAACCAGAAATGATTTAAACTCTATATAAGATGTCAACAGTATTCTGCTATTCCACTCCCAAGGGGTCATAAATTGTTTAGAAATTTATCTATGTCTATATCTGTTGTAATAAGAGAATTGTCCTTCACAGTTGTTCAGTAACTGGCTGCTCATCACTCGGACCCTATGTTAAATACATTTTGAGATGGTGATATTTAAGTTACGTGGTGGTATGCAATCTACTCTCAACTCCCATGGAGCTGTTGAGTAATTTTACTGGTCAGATGTTTAACTCCAAAAGGAACTTTTGTCTCCATTAGGCAATATATTAAGATTCTGTTACCTTGGTTGTTTCCCATCCCAATACTTGAGAAAAAAATATGTTGTCGTTGTTAGTTGCCATCGTCGCTATGAGTCAGAATTGACTCAATGGCAATGGTTGTTTTTTTTAATAGTGACACCATGTACAAGAGGGCAAGAAGCTGCCCCATCCTGTGCCATCCTCACAATCATTGCCATGTTTGAGCTCATTGCTGTAGTCACTGTGTCAATCCATGTCTTTGAGGGTCTTCCTCTTTTTCACTGACCCTTTACTTTATCAAGCATAATGTCCTTCACCAGGGACTGATCCCTCCTGATAACATATCCAAAGCACGTGAAAGAAAGTCTCGGCACCCTTGCTTCAAAAAAGTATTCTGGCTGTACTTCTTCCAAGATAGATTTGTTCATTCTTCTGGCAGTCACTGGCATATTCAATATTCTTCACCAACACCTAATTCATTGTCCAGCTTTCACATTCATATGTGGTCATTGAAAATACCATAGCTTCGGTCAGGCACACCTTGGTCTTCAAAGTGACATCTTTGCTTCTTAACACTTTAAGGAGGTCTTTTGTAGCAGATTTGCCCCGAGCAATACTGTTAAACATATAATATGAGATATTTCATTCTGAGATCATATTGTTTAGAAATTTATCTATGTCTATATCTGAATTGTAATAAGAGAATTGTCCTTCACAGTTGCTCAGTAACTGGCTGCTCATCACTCGGACTCTATGTTAACTCAATTTTGAGATGGTGATATTTAAGTTACACGGTGGTGTGCAATTTACTTCCAAATATATGTAAGTGTGGGGATGAGAATAGAAATTTTAAGAAAAGCTTTTTTATTTCCCTTCCACAGACATCTATGGTTAAGGGAAGTCATGGTCCTCATTTATCTTTGACGTAGCTTTTTCTTACTGGGTTGTTTAAGAAAATAACTTTCCTGGTCCCAGCTTGATATCTCTGCATGTGCAATAACTAACCACTGTGCATGGGACTTAATTTTGCTTCCTTTCCACATTGTGTGAGTAAAGTCGAATACCTATATCAACACCTTTTTTGTGTCTGTTACCTGTATTGACCTTTTTCAGAACTCATTCACAATATTTTTCTAGATAGTGCAGGTTTCTCTTACTTTTCCAGTAGCTCAATCATTCATCTTACACCATATATATATACATATAAAACCAGATCAAACCAGTTGCCCCGAGTCAATTCCAACTCATAGTGACCCTATAGAACAGAGTTGAATTGCCCCATAGGGTTTCTAAGGCTCTAAATCTTTATGGAAGCTGGCTGCCACACCTTTCTCCTGTGGAATAGGCTGGTGAGTTCAAATTGCTTACCTTTTGATTAGCATCAGAGCACTTAACCGCTGTGCCACCAGAACTCATATATAGGTGTATATATATATATAAACCCACCAGAGCTTATACACACACACACGTACCCACACAAATATACAAAAATACAAGTCTATTTTTAATTTCTTTCAGCAATTTGAGGCTTTTTGTGCCAGAGATATATTTTTCAATATACCTGCTGTCTCAGCTAGCTAGTGCTGCTATAACAGAAGTACCACAAGTGGATGGATGGGTTTAACATAGAGAATTTTTTTCTCTCACAGCATAACAGGCTAGAAGTCCGAATTCAGGGTGCTAGCTCCAGGAGAAGGCCTTCTCCCTCTGTTGGCTCTGGGAGAAAGTCCTTGTCATCAATATTCCCCAGTCAAGAGATCCTAAGCACAGGGACCCCCAATCAAAAGGATACTCTATTCTCCTGGCTCTTGTTTCTTGGTGGTATGATGTCCCCCTGTCTCTCTGCTTGCTTCTCGCTTTTATATCTTAAAAGAGATTGACTTAAAACACAACCCAGTCTTGTAGATTGAGTCCTCCCTCATTAACATAACTGCCACTAATCCTACCTCACTAACATCATAGAGGTAGGGTTTACAGTGTGTAGGAAAATCACATCACTTGACAAAATGGTGGACCACCACACAATACTGGGAATCATGGTCTAGCCAAGTTGACACACATTTTTGGTGGACACAATTCAACCCATAACATCTGCCTTATTTTAAGAATTGAAAGACCCTCTCCTTCCTTAAGTTTTTAAGTCTGGATATGTTATTAAAAATATTATTAACTAGATGGTGCCCGGCCACAACCGACGACTGCCCTGACAGGGAGCACAACAGAGAACCCCTGAGGGAGCAGGAGAACAGTGGGATGCAGACCCCAAATTCTCATAAAAAGACCAGGCTTAATGGTCTGACTGAGACTAGGAGAATCCCGGCAGTTGGGGTCCCCAAACCTTCTGTTGGCCCAGGACAGGAACCAACTCCTCAGACATGGATTGGACTGGCAATGGGTTGGAGAGAGATGCTGATGAGGAGTCAGCTACTTGTATCAGGTGGACACTTGAGACTGTGTTGGCATCTCCTGTCTAGAGGGGAGATGGGAGGGTAGAGAGGGCTAGAAACTGGCAAAACGGTCACGAAAGGAGAGACTGGAAGGAGGGAGCGGGCTGGCTCATTAGGGCGAGAGTAAGTGGGAGTATGTAGTAAGGTGTATATAAGTTTATATGTGAGAGACTGACTTGATTTGTAAACTTTCACTTAAAGCACAATAAAAATTATTTAAAAATATATATATTATTGATACCGTAAACAACAGGGTTAAATGGTTCCCCTTCCTCCCATCACAGCTGAGCCACATCACACTCTTTTGATAAGAAATTCTGTGTAGCAGCTCAAGGCCATCTTACTGCTTCTCTGTTCAAGTTTGCTTTGCTACCCACCAACCTTCCCCTCACTCCATTTGGACATGAGCAATAAGCCACAAAACTGTCCTTGGATAAACTTCATGTTTCATAAAAAAAAAAAAAAATTTATACCCCCCTGAAAACCACATGCCCCCAGCCATCATATTGCACCCCCTACTGCACCCCTGTATGTGTTCATTTCCTGAAATTGTCTGCCAGTTCTTAGAAACTTCATGAATTATGCATAAGTTCCCTATCACAAGCCCTGCAACTGCACTAGAATCCCCAACCTCAGGGAGCTTGATTTGAGACTTAATCTCTGAGCTCCTTGCTTGACCGGCTTGCAATAGAGTCTGTTTCCTCTTTTTCAAAGGCCTGGTGTCTCTCAATTGACTCAAGGGTTCACACTGGGCAGGACCCACCCTCATCAGGTTACAATACTATAATGATGCATAGATTACCACATCTTTTATTGGTCAGTTAATTCATTTTCTGTGTCTGTTATAACAAATTGCTACAAACTGAGTGACTTAAAACAACAGAAATTTATTCTTCCACAGCTCAGGAGGCCAGAAATCCAAAGTCAGAGCCAAAATACCTGAGCCTTAATCAAGCTGTCATGGCAGAACCACACCACACACTCTTCAGAGGCTCCAGGGGAGAATCTGTTCATTGCCTGTTCCAGATTCTGGTGGCTGTCTCTGTTCCATGGCTGTGGCTGCATCATCCAATCTCTGCCTCTGTGGTCACATTGTCATCTCTGCTTGTGTCTTTATGAAATCTCTCTCTGCTTCTCCCTTCATTCTCCCTATATTCTTCTATATTCTATATTCTTCTGTATTCTTCTATATTCTCTATTCTTCTATATTCTCTATCCTATATTCCATATTCTTCAATATTCTATATTTTGTACTCTATATTCTATATTCTGTATTCTCTATTCCATATTCTACATTATACATACTATATTCTATTTTCTATGTTCTTCTGTATTCTATGTTCTTCTGTATTCTATATTCTTCTATATTCTATACTGTTCTATATTCTATATTCTTCTGTATTCTTCTATATTCTCTATTCTTCTATATTCTATATCCTATATTCCATATTCTTCAATATTCTATATTTTGTACTCTATATTCTATATTCTGTATTCTCTATTCCATATTCTACATTATACATACTATATTCTATTTTCTATGTTCTTCTGTATTCTATGTTCTTCTCTATTCTATATTCTTCTATATTCTATACTGTTCTATATTCTATGTTCTATATTCCTCTATATTCTATATACTTCTATATTCTACATTCTATGTTCAATATTCTATATATTGTATTCTATTTCCTATCTTCCATATTCTATATTCTACATTCAATATTTTTCTATATTCTATATTCATCTTTATTCTATACTCTATATTTCATATTCTACATTCTGCATTCTTCTATATTCTATAATCGATATTCTCTAGTCTTTATTATATATTTTATGTTCTACATTATATATTCTATATTCTTCTATTTTCTATAGTCTTCTATATTCTGTATTCTGTTTTCTATATTCTATGTTCTGTATGCTATATTCTATATTCCACATTCTATATTTTATATTCGTCTATATGCTATAATCTATATTTGAAGATCAAAGACCACAGCCTTCAGTATGGACTGCACGTCAACATAAAGAAAACAAAAGCCCTCACAACTGGACCAATGAGCAACATCATGATAAACGGAGAGAAGATTGAAGTTGTCAAGGATTTCATTTTACTTGGATCCACAATCAACAGCCATGGAAGCAGCAGTCAAGAAATTAAAAGACGCATTGCACTGGGCAAATCTGCTGCAAAGGACCTCTTCAAAGTGTTGAAGAGCAAAGATGTCACCCTGAAGACTAAGATGCACCTGAACCAAGCCATGGTATTTTCAATCACATCATATGCATGTGAAAGCTGGACAATGAATAAGGAAGACTGAAGAAGAGTTGACACCTTTGAATTGTGGTGTTGGCGAAGAATATTGAATATACCATGGACTGCCAAAAGAACAAACACATCTATCTTGGAAAAAGTGCGGCCAGAATGCTCCTTAGAGGCAAGGATGGCGAGACTGCGTCTTATATACTTTGGACATGTTGTCAGGATGGATGAGTCCCTGGAGAAGGACGTCATGCTTGGCAGAGTACAGGGTCAGCGGAAAAGAGGAAGACCCTCAGCGAGGTGGATTGACACAGTGCCTGCAACAATGTGCTCAAGCACAACACCGGTTATAAGGATGGCGCAGGGCCGGGCTGTGTTTTGTTCTGTTGTGCATAGGGTCTCTATGAGTTGGAACCGACTCGACAGCACCTAACAACAACAATATTCTATATTATTTTTATTCTGTATTATTCTATATTTACCTATATTGTATATTCTAAATTCTATTTTCTATATTTCATATTCTTCTATATTCTACATTCTACACTCTATTCTTCTGTATTCTATTTTCTTCTGTATTCTATATCCTATGTTCTATATTCTGTATTTTATCTTCTATATTCTGTACTCTATATTCTACATTCTACACTCTATATTCTTCTATATTCTATATCCTATATTCCTTATTCTTCAATATTCTAAGTTCTATATCCTGTTTTCTATCTTCTATGTTCTACATTCTAAATTCTATATTCTGTACTCTATACTCTATATTTGATATTCTATGTCCTGTGTTCTATGTTCAATCTTCTATCTTCTATCATCTGCTTTCTTCTATCTACTATCTTCAATCTATCTTCTATCGTCAATTTTCTTCTATATTGTATATTCTATGTTCTATATTATATTTTCTATTTTCTGTATTCTTTTGTGTCCTATATTCTATTATCTTCTATATTCCATATTCTACAGTCTATATTCTATTTTCCATATTCTATTCTCTTCTATATTCTTCTACGTTCTATACTCTATATCCTATAATCTTCTATATTTTTCTATATTTTATAATCTACATTCTATTTTCTATATTCAATATTCTATCTTCTATGTTCTATATTCTTCTACATGCTCTATTCTATATTACACGCTGTAATCTATATTCTACAGTCTATATTTTTCTACTTTCTATATTCTTCTATATTCTATAATCTATATTCTTCAATATTCTATATTCTATGTTTTATATTGTATCTTCTACATTCTACAGTATATATTCCATATTTTTCTGTATTCCTTAATCTATATACTTCTACATTGTTTTCTATATTCTTCTACATTGTATGTTTTATATTTTATATTCTTCTACATTGTATATTTTATGTCTTATAGTCTACATTCATCAATATTCTATTTTCTATATTCTTTTATATACTGTATTCTTTTATAAACTATATTCTTCTATATTCTATATTCCATATTCAACATTCTATATTCTACTATATTCTATATACTTCTGTATTCTACTGTCTATATTCTATAATCTATATTCTTCTGTATTCTATATTCTATGTTCTATAATCTATATTCTACATTCTGTATTCTATATTCTTCTATATTCTGTAATCTACATACTTTTACATTCTATATTCTATATTCTTCTATATTCTGTAATCTATATACTTTTACATTCTATATTCTCTCCTCTATGTTCTGTATTGTATTATCTATATTCTACATTCTACGTTCTTTATTCTATATTCTTCTATATTGCATATTTTATGTCTTATAGTCTGTATTCCATTTTCCTGAATATCCTCTATTCTATATTCTTCTATATTCTATGTTCTATCCTCTATGTTCTATATTCTACATTCTCTTCTCTATATTCTATACTCTTCTATATTCTATAATCTATATTCTTCTATATTCTACAGTCTACATTATGTATTCTAAATATTTCTATATTCTTTAACTTCTCTCTTTTATATTCTGTATTCTATATTCTACATTCTATATTCTTGTATGTTCTGTATTCTATATCCTATGTTCTCCACTCTACATTCTATATTCTAAATTTTCCTATAGTCCATATTCTTCTATATTCTACATTCTATAATCTATATTCTCTGTCCTATGTTCCATATTCTATATTCTGCATTCTGCATTCTATATTCAATATTCTTCTATATTCTATAATCTATATTCTTCTACATTCTATATTCTGTTTTGTATATTCTATATTCTTCTATATTGTACATATTATATCTCATAGTCTACATTCCATATTCAATATTCTGTATTCCATATTTTCTATGCTATATTCTTCTATATTCTATCTTCTATGTTCTATATTCTGTTCTGTATATTCTATATTCTTCTATATTACATATTCATCAATATTCTATATTCCATATGCTATATTCTACATTCTATATTCTTCTTATTCTGTATTCTATATTCTTCTATATATTATATTCCACATTCTACATCTTCTGTATTCTATAATCTATATACTTCTACATTCTATATTCTATAATCTTCTATATTGTATATTTTATATCTTATATTCTATATTTTCCATTTTTGTCAATATCCTGTATTCTGTATTCTATATCCTTCTATAGTCTATCTTCTATATTCTTTATTTTATATGCTATATTCTGTTCTCTATATTCTATAATCTATATTCTACATTCTATACTCTATTTCATATTCTGTATTCTATATTCTACTTTCTACATTCTGTATTCTAAATACTTCTATATTCTTTATTCTTCTCTATTCTATATTCTGCATATTCTATGTTCTATATTGTATATGGCTCTATATTCTACATTCTATAATCTAAATTTTTCTTTATTCTATATTCTATATTCTTTGTTCTATATTCTACACTGTAAACTCTATATTCTATATTCCTCAATAATCTATAATCAATATTCTTCTATATTGTATATTCTATATCCTTTATTCTATATTGTATATACCATAATTGTCAATATTCCTTATTCGTCTGTATTCTATCTTCTATATTCTCTAGTCTAGATTCTATATTCTTCTATATTCTATACTCTAATTCTATATTCCAAATCCTATATTCTATGTTCAATATTCTTCAATATTCCTTATTCTATCTTCTATATTTTGTCTTCTATAGTCTATATTCTCTACTCTATATTCTTCTATATTCTACATTCTATATTCTGTATTCTATGTTCTTCTATATGCTATATTCTATATTTTATCTTCTATATCCTATATTTTGTACTCTATATTCTATGTCCTATATTCTGTATTCTATATTCTTCCAAATACTGTATGCTTCTATGTTCTATGTTCTGTATTCCATATTCCATATTCTGTATTCTACATTCTGTGTTCTATATTCAATATTCTTCTTTTTTCTATATTTTTCCATATTCTATATTCTATGTTTTACATTCTATATTCTTCTATTTCTATATATACTAGAAATATATACTAAATTTTATATTCTATACTCTGTATTCTACATTCTATATCCTACATTCAACATGCTATATTCTTTATTCTATATTCTTCTCTATTCTACATTCTATATTCAATATTCCATGTTTGCTCTTCTATATTCTGTATACCATATTCTTCTCTATTCTATATTCTGCATTCTTCTATATTCTATGGTCTTCTATATTCTGTATTCTACATTTACTTTCTATATTCTATATTCTGCTACATTCTCTATTCTATGTACTGTATTCTATATTCTACATTCTATATTCTATTTTCTATAATCTACTTGTACAGTCTGTATTCTATATTCTTCTCTATTGTATATTTTATTTCTTATATTCTTTTTGCCATATTCATCAATATTTTATAGTCTTCTAAACACTGTGTTCTTCTATGTTCCGTATTCTATACTCCATATTCGATTTTCTACATTCTATATTTTATATTCTAGAAGCTACATTCTATATTTATCTATATTCTATAATTTTTATACTTCTATATTTTGTATTCTATATTCTTCTACATTGTACATTTTGTCTTATATTCTGTATTCATCAATATTCTATATTCTATACTCTTGTGTTCTATCTTCTATTCTCTATGTTCTTTATTCTATATTCTGTACTCTATATTCCATATTTTATAAACTATACTGTTCTATTTTATATATTCTATATTCCAAAAAAATTTTTTATATATTCCATATTCAATATTGTAAATTCTATATTCTATACACTTCTATTTGTTATATTTTATATTCTACCACATTATATATATTATATTCCACACTCTACATGCCATATTCTATATTCCTCTATATGCTATAGTCTATATTCTTCTATATTCTACATTCTATATTCTTCATTTCACATTCTGTATTCTTTTATATTCTATATTCTAAATACTATAGTCTATATTCTACATTCTAAATTCTATATTCAATATTCTACATTCTTCTATATTCTATATTCTGCTTTATTCTATATCGTATATCCTATATTATTCTATATTCCATATTCTTCTATATTCTATATCCTCCTAATTTCTGTACTCTTCTATATTCTATATCCTATATTCTTCTATATTCTATATACCTCTATATCTTTATTCTTCTATATTCTATATCTCATTCCATATTCTATATTCAATATTCTATGTTGTATGTTCTATATTCTTCTATATCTATATTCCATATTCTTTATCCCATATTCTGCATTCTTCTGTATTCTATATTCTATACTCTATATTCTACATTCTTTATTCTGTATTCTTCTATATACTAAAATCTATATTCTATGTTCTATATTCTACATTCTGTGTTATATACTCTATATTCTTCTATATTCTGTATTCCACATTCTACATTCTATATTCTTCTGTATGCTATAATCTATATTCTTCTATAGTCTATATTTTATGTTCTGTATTCGCCTTTATTCTGTATTATTCTATATACTGTATTCTTTATTCATATTCTACATTCTGTATTTTTCATTCTTCTATATTCTATGTTCTACACTCTATATTCTATATTATCTATTCTTCTATATTCTGTATCCTACATTCTATATTCCATATTCTTCAATATTCTATATTCTTCAATATTCTATCTTCTATATTCTGTACTCTATATTCTACATTCTAAATTCTGTATTTAACATTCTTCTATATTTTATATTCTTCTATATTAAATATTCTGTGCTGTATAGTCTATATTCTTCTATAGTCTATATTTGATATTCTTTGTGCTGTATTCTATGTTCAATCTTCTATCTCCTATCATCTTGTGTCTTCTATCTACTATCTTCTATTGTCTTCTATATTTGATATTATATTTTCTTCTGTTTTCTATATTCTTTTGTGTCCTGTATTCTATTGCCTTCTATATTCTATATTCTCCTCTATTCTATGTTTTTCTATATTCCATATTCTGCTATATTCTATGTACTTCTATATTCTGTATTCCATATTCTATATCTATTTTCTATATCCTTCTGTATTCTATTTTCTTCTATACTCTATTCTATATTCTTCTGTATTTTTTATTCTTCTATATTCTACATTCTGTACTTGATAATCAATATTCTGTTTTATGCCCTGTGTTCTATATTCTTTTATATACTATATTCTTGTATATTCTGTATTCCATAATCTATATTCCATATTCTTCTATATTCTAAATTCTCTGTTCTTTGTTCTATATTCCTTATTCTACATTCTACATTGTATACTCTATATTCTTCTATATTCTATACACTTCTACAGTCTGTATTCTGTATTCTATTTTTTATTCTTCTAAATTGTATATTTTATATCTTAAATTCTATATTTGTCAATATTCCATATTCTTCTATATACTATATTGTATATTCCATATTCTACTATATTTAATATTCTATATTCTCTTTTCTATAATCTATATTCTATGTTCTATATTCTACATTCTTCTGTATTCTGTAATCTATATACTTTTAAATTCTATGTTCTGTGTTCTATAATGTATATTCTATATTTTACATTCTGTATTCTTTATATTTCTCTATATTGTATATTTTATGACTTATATTCTGTGCTCTATATTCCATTTTCGTGAATATCCTATATTCTATATTCTTCTATATTCTATTTTCTAACTTCTATGTTCTGTATTCTATATTATATGTTCTGTGCTCTATATTCTATGCTCTTTTATATTCTATAATCTATATTCTACAGTCTGTATTATATATTCTTAATTCTTCTATATTCTTAATTCTTCTCTATTCTGTATTATATGTTGTGTTCCACATTCTACATTCTATGTTCTTCTATATTGCATATTCTACATTCTGTATTCTATGTTTTTATTCTATATTCAACACGGTAAACTCCATATTCTGTGTTCTATAATCTATATTCTTTTATATTTTATAATCTACATTCTATATTCTTGAATAATCTTATAATCTATATTCTTCTATATTGTATATTCTATATACCATATTCTTCTATATTCTCTCTTCTACATTCTGTAGTCTATATTGCTCTATACGCTATATTCCACATTCTATATCCTATATTTTATATGCTATGTTCTTCTACATTCTGTATTATATATTCTTCTACATTCTAAATTCTTCTATAATGTATATTCCATATTCTTTTATATTCTATAATTTTCTATATTCCTGTATATTCAGTATTCTATATTCTTCTACATTCTATACACATCTACATTCTATACTCTATAGTCCATATTCTATACAATTCTGTATTCAATATCTATATTCTTTTATATTCTATGTTCTATTTTCTTCTATATAATATATTCTTCTGTATTCTATATTCTACATTCTGCATTCTTCTATATTCTATATTTTCTATAATCTATGTTCTATATTTTATATTCTTCCATATTCTATAATCTGTATTTCTCTAATTTGTATATTCTACATTCTATATTCTAATTCCTTCTATATATTCTATATTCCACATTCTACTTTGTAAATTCTATATTCTATACTCTTCTATATTCTACTATACGCTATATTCTAGTTTCTCCATTCTTGATCCTACATTCTATATTCTGTTTTCTGTATTCTGTATTCCACATTCTACATTCTCCTATATTCTGTATACTATAATCTTCTATATTCTTTTATAATGTATATTCTATATCCCATATTCTACTATATTTTATATTCTATATTCTTCTATTTTCTGTATTCTATATTTTGTATTCTTCTATATTCCATATTTCTCTATAGTCTATATCCTTCTATATTCTAGATTTTATTTTCTACATTATTCTACATTCTATTTTCTTTTATATTCTGTATTCTATCTTCTGTGTTCTGTTCTATATTCTATATTCTTCTATACGCTATATTCTAGTTTCTCCATTCTTGATCCTACATTCTATATTCTGTTTTCTGTATTCTGTATTCCACATTCTACATTCTCCTATATTCTGTATACTATAATCCTCTATATTCTTTTATAATGTATATTCTATATCCCATATTCTACTATATTTTATATTCTATATTCTTCTATTTTCTGTATTCTATATTTTGTATTCTTCTATATTCTATATTTCTCTATAGTCTATATCCTTCTATATTCTAGATTTTATTTTCTACATTATTCTACATTCTATTTTCTTTTATATTCTGTATTCTATCTTCTGTGTTCTGTTCTATATTCTATATTCTTCTATATACTATATTCTTCAATATTCTGTATCCCATATTCTGTATTCTATATTCTTCTATATTCTACATTCTATTTTTTTAATATTATTTAATCTATATTCTTGTGTATTCTATATGCTACATTCTATATTCTAAATTCTATATTCTTTGATATTCTGTATTCTACATTCTATATTCTTCTATTTTCTATATTATTCTATATTCTGTATTGTATATTCCACATTATGCATTCTATATTTCTCTATGTTCTTCTATATTCTGTATTCTATACTCCATATTCTACACTCAATATTATATATTCAAAAATTTTCTATATTCTATATTCTTCTGTATGCTATATTCTGTGTTCTGTGTTCTACATTCTACACTCTATATTCTGTATTCTCTTATATTCTATAATCTATATTCTCCTGTATTCTCGTCTACATTCTAAATTCTTCTATATTCTATAATCTATGTACTTCTGCATTCTGTATTCTATATCACATTCTACATTTTATATATTTTATTCTGTATTCCATATATGTCATAATTTTGTATTCTATATTCTTCTATATACTATATTCTTCTACATTCTATAATTCATATTTCTTAAACTGTATTCCGTATTCTATACTCTACATTCTATATTCTGTAATCTATATTCTTCTATATTCTATATTCTAAATTCTATATTCCTCAATCTATATTCTTCTATATTCTATGTTGTATATTCTACATTCTATATTTTATAATCTACTTCTACATTGTGTATTTTATATTCTATATTCTTCTATATTGATTATTTTATATTTTATATTGTATATTCCATTTTTGTGAATATCCAATATTCTATGTTCTTCTATATTCTATCTTTTATCTTTTGTGTTCTATATTCTATAATCTATATTCTATGTTCTGTTCTCTATATTCCATGATTCTATATTGTATAATCTGTATTATTCTGTATTCTATATTAAATATTCTGTATACTATATTTTATATTCAACAGTCTACCTTCTATATTCTTCTATGTTCTTTGTTCTTCTTTATTCTACATACTATATTCTACATTCTCTATTCTTCTATACAATCGTTTATACTCTATATTCTTCTGTAATCTATATTCTTCTATATTATATATCTTATATTCTATGTTCTATATTCCACAATCTATATAAATTTTTTTTATATTCTACGTTCTTCTATATTCTATCTTCTATGTTCTAACTGTACATTCTATATACTATATTCTTCTATGTTCTGTATTTTTCTATATTCTGTGTTCTATATTGTATACTCTACATTCTATATTCTAGAATCTATATTCTTCTGTATTCTATAATCAATATACTTCTACATTCTATATTCTGTATTCTTTTATTTTGGATATTTTATATCTTATATTCCATATTCTATGTTGTATGTTCCATACTCTGTATTCTATATCCTATATTCTACATTCTTCATTCTGTATTCTATATTCTTCTGTATTGTATATTCTACATTCTATATCACCCTGTATTCTATAATCTATATTTTTCTATATTCTATGTTCTTCATTGTGCATTCAATATTCTATGTTCCTTGATATTCTATAATCTATATACTTCTAAACTCTATATTCTATATTCTTGTATCTTGTATACTTTATATTCTATATTCCATTTTCATCAATGTTCTATAATCTATATTTTCTATTTTCTTTCTTCTATGATCTATGTTCTATGTTCTGTACTCTATATTCTATAATCCACATTCTGTTCTGTATTCTTTACTCTATATTGTATATTCTATATACTACATTTTACATTCTAAATTCTGTTTTCTATATTCTACATTCTATATTCTTCTATATTCTATATTCTCCACTGTACATTCTATACTCTAAATTTTTGTATATTCTATATTCTTCTATAATCTATATTCTGTATCCTATATTTTACATTCTACATTCTTCTATATTCTAAAATCTATATTCTTCTGTATTCTATATTCTCTATTCTATGTTCTATACTCTACATTCTAAATTCTATTTTCTATATACTTCTATGTGCTATAATCTATGTACTTCTACAGTCTATGTTCTGTGTTGTATATTCTACATTCTTCTATGTTGTACATTTTATGTATTATATTCTATATTCCATTTTTATCGATATTCTATATTTTTGTATGTAAGACATTCTTCTGTAATCTGTATTCCATATTCTGTATTCCATTTTTGTCAATATCCTATATTCTTCTATATCCCATCTTCTACGTTCTAAATTCTATATTCTATATTCTGTTCTCTACACTGTATATTCTTCTGTGTTCTAAATCTATATTCTTCTATATTCAATATTCGTCAGTATTCTGTATTCTATATTCTTCTGTGTACTCTATTCAATATTCTATATTCCTTAGTCCATATTCTGTATTCTATATTCTTCTATATTCTATATTCTACTTTCTACATTCTATATTCTTCTATGTTCTATAATCTATATCCTTCTATATTCAATATTCCATATTTTAAATACTGTATTCTATTTTCTATGTTCTACATATTATATTCTGTATTCTTCTATATTGTATGTTCATATTCTACATTCTGTATTCTACATTTTTCTGTATTCTATATCCCTCTATAGTCTATATTCGGAATTCTATAGTCTTTATTTTATATTCTACATTCTAAACTCTATATTCTGTTTTCTTCTATATTCTATATTACATATTCTACATTCTCCATACTACATTCTATTTTCTATATTCCTCTGTATTCTATAATCTGTATTCTACATTCTATATTCTTTATTCTATATTCCATATCTTATATTCTATACACCATATTCATCACTATTCTATATTCTTCTATAATCTGTCCTCTATGTTCTGTCATCTTCTATATTCTACATTCTATTATCTTCTATATTCTGTATTCTATATTCTTTTATAATGTACATTCTCTATTCTATATTGTTCTATATTTTATATTCTTCCATATTCTATATCCTTCTCTATACTTTATTCTTCTATAATCTATATTTTATCTTCCAAATTCTATATTCTACATTCTATATTCTTCTATATTCTATATTGCATATTCTTCTATATTTCATATTCTACATTCTATAATCTACATTCTTCTATATTCTGTATTCTACAGTCTGCATTCTATATTCTAAATTCTTGTGCATTTTATATTCTTCTATATTCTTTGTTCTAAATTCTATATTCTACATTCTATATTCTTTTATTTTGTATATTCTGTATTCTGTACTCCATATTCTGCTTTGTGCATTCTATAATCTTTATTCTTCTATATGCTACATTCTACATTCTTCATTGTATATTCTAATGTTTTCTATATTCTATATTCTCACTCTACATTCTAAATTCTAAATTTTCTGTTCTATATACTTCTATATTCTATAATCTATATTCTTCTGAATTCTATATTCTCTCTTGTATGTTCTGTATTCTCTATTCTATATGCTTCTGTATTGTATAATCTATATACCTCTACATTCCATATTCTGTATTCTATATTCTATGTTCTTCTGTTTCACATTTTACACATTATATTCTATATTCCATATTTGTCAATATTCTATATTTTCTATATACTATATTCTTCTTTATTTTATATTGTTTATTCCATATACTACATTCTGTATTCTGTATTGCACAATCTATAGTCTACATTCTATATTCTAAATTCTTCTTATTCTCCTCTCATTTATATTCTGTGTTCTATATTCTATATTCTACATTCTATATTCTGTATTATTCTATATTCTACTTTCTATATTCTTAATTTTTCTATATCTATATTTTTCTCTATTCTATATTCTGAATTGTATATTCTATATTCTGTACTATACATTCTAAACTCATATTCTGTATTCTTGTATATTCTATGTTCTATATTCCATGTTCTATGCTCTACATTCTACATTCTATATTCTTTAATCTATATTCCTCTACATTCTATATCCTATATTCTTCTATGTTGTATGTCCTATATCCTGTATTCTATATTCAATATACTGTATTCATCAATATTCTATATTCTTCTATGTTCTATCTTCTGTCTTGTATATTCTACATTCTGGCATATATTCTATGTTCTACATTCTATATTCTTCTGTATTCTGTGTTCTACATTCTCCTATAATCTATATTCTTTTACATTCTGTATTCTATGTTGTATATTCTTCTATATATCATATTCTATATTATTTATTCCATATTCTACTTTCAACATTCTGTATTATAAATTCTTCTATATTCTACATTCTATATTCTATGTTCATCTCTATTCTGTATTCTTCTATATTCTATATTCCATACTCTATTCTATATTTGATATTCTATGTTCTATATTTTATATTCTACTATATACTGTATTCTATAGTCTGTATTCCATATTCTATAGTCTACAGTCTATATTCTATATACCATATTCTTCAATATTCTATAATCTATTTTGTATAATCTGTAGTCTATATTCTTCTATATTCTATACTCGACATTGTATGTTCTTTATACTCTATATTTGATTTTTTATATTCTATATTCCTCTACATTCTCTACTCTATATTTTTCTATATTCTGTATTTATCTATATTCTATATCATATATTTCGTATTCTATATTCTACATTCAACATTCTATATTCTGTACTCTATATTCTGTATTCTACATTCTATATTCTCTTTGTTCTATGTTCTATATACTATGTTTCTCTATATTCTGTATTCTTTATTCTCTTATATTCTATTTCCGATATTCTACATTCTATATTCTTCTGTATTCAATAATTTATATTCTTGTATATTCTATAATCAATATACTTCTACATTCTATATTCTGTGTTTTTATTTTCCATATTTTATATCTTATGTTTTATATTCATCAATATTTTATGTAGTGTATTCTTCTATATTCTATATTTATACATTCTTCTATGTTCCATAATCTGTATTCTTCTATATTCTATATTCTTTGTTCTATATGCTATATTCTACATTCTGTATTGTTCTATATTCTATAATCCATGTACTTTTATTTGCTATATTCTATATTTTGTATCTTATATTCTATATTCCATTTTCATCTTTGTTCTATGTTCTATATTCTACATTCCATATTCTATATCCTATATTTTACATTCTATATTCTTCTATAGTGTACATTTTATAGATTATATCCTATATGCCATATTCAATGTTCTATATTCTATATTGCATTTTCATCAATATCCTATATTCTGTATTCTATATTCTTCTACATTCTATGTTCTGTTTTCTACATTCTATGTATTACATTCTGCTCTGTGTATTCTATATTTTTCTGTATTCTATAATCTATATTCTTGTATATTCTATATTCTGTATTCTACGGTCTACACTCCATATTTTAAATTCTTGTATATTCTTTATTCTTCTCTATTCTGTATTCCATGTTCTACTTTCTAAACTGTATATCCTATATTCTTCTATAATCTATATTCTCTATCCTTCTATATACTATATTCTTCTACATTCTAAATTTTATATTCCATATTCCTCTATATTATATATTCTACATTCTAAATTCTATATTCTCCTACATTCTATATTCTATATCCTTCTATATTGTGTATTCTATATCCTATATTCTATATACCATATTCATCAATATTCTATTTTCTTCTATATTCTATCTTCTGTATTCCCCTGTATTCTCTATTTTTCTATATTCTATATTCTCCTACATTCTGTGTCTATGTTCTTCTATATTCTTCAATAATGTATGTTCTATTTTCTATATTCTACATTCTGTATTCAATATTCTGTATTCTTCAATATTCTATAATCTGTATTCTTCTATATTCTATATTCTTCTATATTGTATATTCTATATCCTTTATTCTATATTCTTTATGCCATATTCATTAATATTCTATATTCTGTGTTTTATCTTCTATATTCTATATTTCATATTCTATATTCTTCAACAATGTATTATCTATATTCTACTTTCTTCTACATTTTATATTGTATATCATATGTTCTATATTCTATATACCATATTCATCAATAGTCTACATTCTATATTCTTCTATATTCTCCTGTATTCTATATTTGAAATTCTCCTATACTCTGTATTTCTCTATACATTCTTTATTCTATGTTCTGTATTGTATATTTTCCAATAATGTATATTCTATATTCTTCTATATTCAATAATCTGCTGTATTCTATAACCTTCTATATCCTATATCCTTCTTTCATCTATGTTCTTCTATATTCAATATATATATTCTTTTATATTCTATATTCTATGTCCTATGTTGTATATTTTTCTATATTATGTATTCTTCTATACTCTATATTCCATATTCTATATTCTACATTCTTCTATATTCTATATTCCATGTTATTGTATATTCTACATTCTTCTTTTTACTATCTACTATATTCTTCTATATTCTATATTCTACATTCCATATTCTATATTCTGTGTTCTATTTTCTGTGTTATTCTATGTTCTCTATTCTGTATCTTTCTATATTCCATACTCTGTATTCTATATTCCATATTTGGTGTTCTATGTTCTATATTCTATATTTTTCTATATAGTATATACTTCTGTATTCTATATTCCATAGTCCATATTCTATATTCTCTATTCTACATTCTACAGTCTGCATTCTATATTCTAAATTCTTCTCTATTCTGTATTCCATATTCTATGTTCTACATTCTGCATTCTATATTCCATTTTCTTGTATAGTCTAAATTTTTCTAAATTCTATGCCAGGCGCTCCTTGGAAACTCTATGGGGCAGTTCTACTCTGTCCTATAGGGTTGCTATGAGTCGGAATTGACTCGACGGCACTGGGTTTATATACTTCTGTATTCTATATTCTGAGTTCTATATTTCTTATTCTATATCCTACCTTCTAAACTCTATATTCTATATTCTTCTGTAATCTATTTTCTGTGTTCTTGTATATTCTATATTCCATATTCTACATTCTTCTATATTCTGTATTCTTCTATAATGTATATTCTATATTCTCGTATATTCCATATTCTTCTATAATCTATATTCTGTATTCTATCTTCTAAGTTCTATATTCTATAGTTCTCTATATACTATATTCTTCTATATTCCATATTCCATACTCTATATTCTACATTCTGTATTCTAAATTCTTCTATATTCTGTATTCTATATTCTACATTCTAAATTGTATATTCTATGTTCTTCTATATTCTTTTATATTCTATATTTTTCTATATTCTATGTTCCATCCTCTGTAGTCTATATTTGATGTTCCATCTTCTATGTTGAATATCCTATATTTCTTTATGTACTGTATTTTCTGTATTCTGTATTCCATATTCTACACTCTACATTCTTCTACATTCCATAATCTTCTATACTATATTCTATAGTCTAAATTCTATACTCTGTTCTGTATTTTTCTATATTCTGTATTTCATATTCTACATTCTATGTGTAGTATTCTATATTCTGCATTTTAATTCTATATTCTTCTATATTCTATATTCTTTTATATTCTACTTCTATATTTTTCTATATTCTATGTACTATATTCCATGCCCTGTATTCTATATTGTATATTCAATGTTCTACCTTCAAATTTTTCTATATACTATATTTTTCTGTATGCTATATTCTATGTTCCATATTCTATACTCTGTATTCTATATGCTATATTCCTCTATATTCCGTATTCTATATTCTATATTTTATGTTCCACATTCTATATTCCCTCATCTTCTATAATCTGTATTCTTCTATATTCTATATCTTTATTCTATATTTTATATTCTATGTTCTAAATTCTATGTTCTATATTCTGTATTGCATAGTCTATCATCTATATTCTTCTATAACGTATATTCTATATTCTTCTGTATTCAGTATTCTAATTTTTCTATTTTCTGTATTCTTCAGTTTCCTGTATTTTATATTCTTCTGTATTCTATATTCTTTTTTATTGTGTTCTATGTTCTATATTCTGTTTTCTTCTATGTACTATATTCTTGTGTATTCTATATTCCACATTCTATATTCTACATTGTATATTCTATATTTTTCTATATTCTATAATCTATATTCTTCTATATTCTATATCCTTTATTCTGTATTTTGTATAATAAATTCTACATTCTATATTCTAAATTATTCAATATTCTTCTCTTGTATATTCTGTGTTCTATATTCTATACTCTACAATCTATATTCTATATTGTCCTGTATTCCATATTATATATTCTACATTCTATTTTCTATATTCTTCTATATTATAAAATCTATATTCTTCTGTATTCTGTATCCTCTATTCTATTTTCTATATTCTAAATTCTATATTTTCTGTATTCCATATTGTATATACTTCCACATTCTATATTCTGTACACTATATTCTGTATTCTACTATATTGTACATTTTACATATTATATTCTATATTCTATGTTCCGTATAGGTCAATATCATATATTCTATATTCCATATTCTGTATTTTATACTTTTCTATATTTTATATTCTATATTCCATAATCTTATAAATTCTATAATCTATATTATTATATATTCTGTAGTCTTTTTTTGTAGTCTACATTCTACACTCTATATACTTCTATATTCTATACTCTTATACATTTTTATTCTATATTTTTCTATATCCTATATTCCATACTCTGTATTCTATATTCCGTATTTGATGTTCTATGCTCTGTATTTTTCTATATGCTATATTTTTTTATTTCATATTTCATATTCTATATTCTATATTGTCCATTCTATATTCTCTTTTCTTCTACATTCCTTATTCTATATTTTACATTCTGTATTCTATAATCTTATATAATCTATATTTTTCTATATTCTTTAGTCTATATTTTATATTCTGTATTTTTTATTCTACATTCTTTATATTCTACAGTCTACATTCTAAATTCTTGTATATTTTTTGTTCTCTATTCTTTATTCTGTATTCTATATTTTATAATCTACTTTCTGTCTTCTAAATTTGTCTATATTCTATATTATTTTCTATATTCTATACTCTGAATTCTATATTCTTTATTCTATTTCTACTGTCTAAACGCTATAGTCTATGTTTTGCTATATTGTATATTTTTGTATATTCTACATTCTATAATCTATATTTTTCTACATTCTATGTTTTGTATTCTTCTATACCATATATTCTATATCCTATTTCCTGTATTCTATAAACCATATTTTTCAACATTCTATATTCTCTTTCAATTTTCTGCATTTTATATTCATATTCTTCTACATTCTATATTCTAAATTTATATTCTATATTCTGTATTGTATAGTCTTCTATCATCTATATTCTATAATGTATATTCTTTTTTCTTTATACTTCTATATAATATATTCTAAAATCTAGAATATAGAAGAATTAAAAAAAATTTTTTTAATTCTATATTCTATATCATTCTATATTCTTCAATATTCTGTATTCTATATTCTATTTTCTTCTATATTCTATATCTTTCTATATTCTATATTCTTAAATAGTCTGCATTCTATATTATTCTATATTCATCTATATTCTATATTCTTTTATATTCTGTGTTCTATGTTCTATATTCTTCCATATACTCTATTCTTTTGTGTTCTATATTCTATCTTCCATATTCTGTATTCTACATTCTATATTCTTCCATGTTCAGTATTCTATATTCCTCTATATTTTATATTTTACACTCTACATTCTGTATTCTACATTCTTCTATGTTCTATAATCTATATTGTTCTATATTCTATATTCTACAGTCTACATTTGATAATCTAAATTCTTTATATTCTTTATTCTTCTCTATTCTGTAATCTATATTCTACATTCTATATTTCATTTTCTTCTATATTCTATACTCCAAATTTTGCTATATTCTGTTTTCTTCTATATTCTATGTTCTGAATTTTGTATTCTTTATTCTACACTCTAAACTCGATATTCTATATTATTCTATAATCTACATTCTATATTCTATGTTTTACATTCCATATTCTACAGTCTATATTCTATAATCTATATTCTTCTACATTCTATATTCTTCCATATTGTATATCCTATATATATTTGTCAATATTATATATTCTGTCTATAGTCTACATTCTATTGTCTGTCATCTATATTCTATGGTCTATATTCTAAATTTATATTCTATATTCTTCTATACTTTTATATTCTGTATTCTATATTCTTCTGTAATGTATATTCTATAATCTGTATTCTCCTATATTCTATTCTACTATTTTCTATATTCTTTTATGTTTTGTATTCTATCTTCCACATTCTGTGTTCTACGTTCTGTAATATAAATTTATTCTATAATTTATCCTATAAATACTATATTCTTCTATATTCTATATTCTAAACTCTTCTATATTCTACATTCTACAGTCTATATTCTATGTTCTTCTATATTCTATATTTTCCTATATTCTGTACTCCATACTCTGTATTCTATACTCGATGTTCTATATTATATATTTTTTCTATATACTGTATTTTTCTGTATTCTATATTCTGTATTCCATTTTTCATATTCCCTTTTCTATATTCTACATTCTATGTTCTTCTATATTCTATATTTCCCTGTATTTTATATTCCATACTCTGTATTCTATATTTGATCTTCTATGTTCTATAGTCTATATTTTTCTATATACTATATTCTTCTGTATTTTATATTCTATATTCCATATTGTATATTCTACATTCTATATTCAACATTCTGTATTCTATATTCTATGTTCTTCTATATTCCATATTCTTCAATGTTTTATTTTCTGTATTTTACATTCTATATTCCATAATCGTATATATTCCATAATCTATATTCTTCTATATTCTATATTGTGTATTCTGTATTTTACATTCTGGTAGTGACCCTACAGGACAGAGTAGAACTGCCCCACAGAGTTACCAAGGAGCGCCTGGCAGATTCAAACTGCTGACCTCTTGTTCACTTAACCACTATGCCACCCGGGTTGCTATGAGTCGGAATCGACTCGACGGCGGCAGATTTCGTGTGGTTTTGGTTTATTCTACATTCTACATTCTATACTCTATGTTCTTCTATATTCTATATTCTTCTATGTCATTATATTCTATATTTTTCTGTATTCTATATTCCATACTCCAAATTCTATATTTGATGTTCTATGTTCTATTTTTCTATATACTGTATTTTTCTGTATTCTATATTCTGTATTCCATTTTTCATATTCCCTATACTATATTCTACAGTCTATATTCTATGTTCTTCTATATTCTATAATTTCCTGTATTCTATATTCTATATTCAATCTTCTATATTTTTACATATACTATATTTTTGTGTATTTTATATTTCATATTCTATATACCATATTCAACATTCTATATTCTTCTATATTCCATATTCTCCTATATTTTATATTTTACATTCTACATTCTGTATTCCATAATCTTCTATATTGTATAATTTATAATCTTTTATATTCCATAATCTATATTCTTCATTTTATATTTTGCATTCTATATTCTGTATTCTATATTATACATTTTATATTCTTCTGTATTCTATATTCTAAATTTATATACTATTTTCTTCTATGTTCTGTATTCCTTATGCTATATTCTTCTATAATGTATATTCTATATTCTTATTTATTCCAAATCCCTTATACACTGTATTCTTCTATTTTCAAATTTCTTTTATATTTTGCAGTCTGTCTTCAGTGTTCTATGTTCCATATTCTATATTTTGAATTCTCTATATTCTATAATCTATGTTCTTGTGTATTGTATATTTTTGTATTCTACATTCCATAGAAGAATATACACAATAGAAAAAAAAAGACTATATAATACAGAATATGGATTATACAAGAACATATAATACGGAATTTAGAATATAGAATGTTGAATGTAGAATACAGAATATAAAACATAGGATAAAGACTATAGAATACATATTATAGAATATAGAAAATTATGGAATGTAGAATGTAAAATATAGAATACACTATATTCTTCTATTTTCAAAATTCTTTTATATTCTGTATTCTATCTTCAGTGTTCTATGTTCCATATTCTATATTTTAAATTCTCTATATTCTATAATCTATGTTCTTCTATATTCTATATTTTTTACTTTCTATATTCCGTACTGTGTATTATATATTTGATGTTCTATATTCTATATTCTATATTTTTCTACCTACAATATGCTTCTATATTCTATATTGCATATTTCATATTCCATATTCAACATTCTGCATTCTATATTTTAAATTCTTCTATATTCTTTGTTCTGTATTCTATATTCTGCATTCTAAATTCTATGTTCTTCCATATTCTATTTTTCTATAATCTGTATTCTATATTCTTTTATATTGTATATTCTGTATTTTACATTCTATATTGACTTCTATTTTCTATATTCTGCGTTTTTATACTTTATATTCTATATTCTTCTATAGAATATATTCCATACTCTGTGTTCTATATTCAATGTTCTTTTTCTATATTCTATATTTTTGTATATAATTTTCTGTATTCTGTATTCTACATTCTATACACTATATTCTTCCATAGTCTGTATCATACATTCTTCTATATTGTATATTCTATATATTCTATATTCCATAATCTTCTATATGCTATAATGTATATCCTATATATTATGTATTTTTATTCTATATTTTATATTGTATATTCTGTATTCTATATTCTGAATTCTGTATTTTTCTATATTCCATTGTATTCTATATCAATTTTTTTTCTGTTTTATATTTTTATAATTTCCTGTGTTCTATATTCCATATTGCGTATCCTGTATACTATATTCTACATTCTATATTTTCTTATATTCCATCTTCTATATTCTATATTCTGTATTTAATTCTACATTCTATATTAGAGAATCTTCTATATTCTGTAATCTATATTCTTCTATATTCTATGTTTATTCTATATTTTATATTCTGTATTCTACTTTGTACATACTCTATTCTATATTTATCTCTATTTTATATTTTTCTAAGTTCTCTATTCCGTATTCTGTATTCTATATTCTGTCTTATATTCTATATTTTTTATATACAATATTCTTCTGAATTCTACATTCCATATTCTATATTCTGCATTCTATATTCTTCTATGTTCTGTATTCTATACTCTTCTACATTCTATATTCTATATTCTTCTGTTATAATCTATATTCTTCTATCTGCTATATTTTATATTGTACATTCCAAATTCTATATTCAATATTCTAGTCTTCATTCTATATTCTAAATTTTTCAATATCCTTTTTTCTTCTCTATTCTCTATTCCATATTCTATGTTCTCCATTCTACATTCCATATTCCATTTTTTCTATATTCTACATTTTATATTCTAAATTTTTCTGAATTGTATATTCTTGTATATTGTATATTTTTATTGTATATTCTGCCTTCTAATCTCTATATTCTTCAGTAATCTAATATTCTCTTGTATTCTCTATTCCATATTCTCTATTCTACATTCTATATTCTTCTATAGTTTGTAATCTATATTCTTCTACTTTCTCTATTCTATATTCTTCAGTAGTGTCAAAATTCTATTTTCTTCTACGTTCTATCTTCTGTATTCTGTAGTTTGTCATGTATATTCTTTATTCTTCTATATTCTGCATTCTATATCCTATATCATCTATATTCTAAATTTATGCTGTTTTCCTATATTCTGTATTCTATATTTTTCAATATTCTATTCTTCTATAATTATATTCTACAATCTCGTTTTCCATATTCCATAATCTTCTATAATCTGTATTCTTCTATATTCTTTTATATTCTGTACTGTATCTTCTATGTTCTGTGTTCTTCTACCTACTATATTCCTCTATATTCTATAGTCCATATTCTCTAGTCTATGTTCTAAATTCTTCTATATTCTATTTGTACATTTTTCCATATTCTAGGTTCTATATTCCATACTCTGTGTTCTATATTGTATATCCAAAGTTCTATATTCTATATTCTTTATTTTTCTATATACTATATTTTTCAGTATGTTATATTCTATGTTCCATAATCTATATTCTATATGCTATATTCTACATTCTGTATTCTGTATTCTTCTATATTCTATATTTTACATTCTACATTCCATAATTTTCCATATTCTATAATCTGTATCCTGTAGTCTTTACACTATATTTTATATTCTGTATTCTACTTTCTATATTCTAAATTCTGTATTCTATGTTCTTCTCTAATCTATATTCTGTATTGTATAGTCTTCTGAGTATATTCTAGAATGTATATTCTATATTCTTATGTATTCTATATTCTACTTCTATATTCTCTATTCTTCCATATTCTGTATTCTTCAATATTCTGTGTTCCACATTCTACTATATTCTTTTTCTTGTATTTTCTATAGCCTTCTATATTCTAAATTTATATTCGATATTCTTCTATATTCCGTATTCTATATTCTTCTGTAATGTATATATTCTTCTATATTCCATGTTCTTTTATATTTTATATTCTACTGTTTTCTGTATTCTTTTATATTCTGTATAGTGTCTTCTGTGTTCTGTGTTCTCTGTTCAATATTCTTCTGTATACTATATCCTTCTATATTCCATATTCTATATTCTAAATTCTATGTTCTTCTATATTCTATATTTTCCTTTATCCTATATTCCATACTCTCTATTCTATATTCAATGTTCTATGTTCTATATTCTTCTCTATACTATATTCTTCTCTATTCTATATTCCATATTCTACATTCTATATTCTAAAATCTTCTATATTCTACATTCTGTATTCTAGATTCTATATTTTTCTATGTTCTATATTCAATCTTCTATTTTCTATATTTTTACATATACTATATTTTTGTGTATCCTATATTCCATTTTTATACTGTATTAAACATTCTATATTCTTCTATATTCCATATTTTCCTGTATTCTATATTTTACATTCTACATCCTATATTCCATAATCTTCCATATTGTCTAATGTATACTCTTCTATATTCTATAATCTATATTTCTCTTAATTCTTCACTTTATATTTTGCATTCCATATTCTGTATTCTACATTTTATATTCTTCTGTGTTCTATATTCTAATTTGTATTCTATTTTCTTCTATAGCCTGTATTCTGTATGCTATATTCTTCTATAATGTATATTCTATATTCTTCTTTACTCCAAATACTCTATACACTATATTCTTCTATTTTCAAAGTTCCTTTATATTGTGTATTCTATCCTCAGTGTTCTATGTTCCATATTCTATATTCTGTGTTTTAAATTCTCTAGATTCTATAATCAGTGTTCTTCTATATTGTATATTTTTGTATATTCTGTAATCCATACTTTGTATTCTATATTCTTCTACATACAATATTCTCCTATATACTATATTGTATTTCTCATATACCATATTCTATATTCTACATTCTGCAATCTATATTTTAAATTCTTCTATATTCTATGTTCTGTATTCTATATTCTCCATTCTAAATTCTATGTTCTTCCTTATTCTTCTATATTCTATATTTTTCTATATACTATATTTTTCTGTATTCTATATTTCATATTCTACATTCTTCCTTCTATATCCTTCTATATTGTATATTCTTTCTTTTACATCCTATATTCTATATTCCATTATCTTCTATATGCTGTAATCTATATTCTTCTATATTCTGTGTTTATACTTTATTTTATATTCTATATTTTGTATTCTACATTCTATACTTTTCCATACTCTACATTTTCTATATTCTACATTCCATACTCTGTGTTCTATATTCAATGTTCTTTTCTATATTCTATATTTTTCTATATAATTTTCTGTATTCTATATTCTACATTCTATACACTATAGTCTTCATAGTCTGTATCATATATTCTTCTATATTGTATATTCTGTATTTCACATTCTACATTCTATATTCCATAATCTTCCATATTCTATAATGTATACTCTCTACATGATGTACTTTTTATTCTATATTTTATATTCTAAATTCTATATTTTTCTATCTTCCATTGTATTCTATATTCAGTTTTCTATTTTTTATAATTTTCTGTATTCTAATTTCATATTGCATATTCTGTAAACTATATTCTTTATTCTATATTCTCTTATATTCCATCTTCTATATTCTATATTTAATTCTACATTCTATATTCCAGAATCTTCTTTATTCTATAATCTATATTCTTCTATATTCTTTGTTCTCTATTCTTTATTTTTTATTCTATAGTCTGTATTCTACGTTGTACGTACTCTGTTCGATATATTTATCTCTGTTCTATATTTTCCTTTATTCTCTACTCCATACTCTGTATTCTATATTCCATATTCGATGTTCTATATTCTATAGTTTTTATATCCAATATTCTTCTGTATTCTACATTCTATAGTCCATATTCTATATTCTTCGGTATTCTGTGTTCTATACTCTTCTACATTCTTATTCTACATTCTATATTCTTCTAATCTATATTCTTCTGCTATATTCTATGTTCTAAATTCTATATTCAATATTCTACAGTCCACATTCTATATTCTAAATTTTTCAATATTCTTTATTCTTCTCTATTCTCTATTCTGTTCTCCATTCTACATTCCATTTCCTTCTATATTATATATTCTACATTTCTCTGAATTCTATATTCTATATTTTTATTGTATATTCTACCTTCTAATCTCTATATTCTATATTCTTCTGTAATGCAATATTCTCTATTCTACATTCTATATTCTTCTATATTTTGTAATCTATATTCTTCTACTTTATTCTCTATTCAGTAGTGTATATCCTATACCCTATATTCCCTATTTGTCAATATTCTATTTTCTTCCCCATTCTATCTTCTATATTCTGTATTCTATATCCTGTATCTTCTATATTCTAAATATATACTCTATGTTTTCCTATACTGTGTTCTATATTTTGCAATATTCTATATTCTTCTATAATTATATTCTACATTCTCCTATTTCCATATTCCATATTCTTCTATACTCTATATTCTTCTATTTTCTTTTATATTCTCTATTGTACCTTCTATGTTCTGTGTTATTCTATATACTATATTCCTCTATATTCTATAGTCCATATTCTATATTCCACATTCTAAATTCTTCTATATTGTGTATTTTACATTCTACATTCTAAATTTTATATTCTTCTATGTTCTATATTCTTTTATATTCTATGTCTATATTTTTCCATATTCTAGGTTCTATATTCCATACTTTGTATTCTATATTGTATATTCAAATTTCTATGTTCTATATTCTTTATCTATATACTATATTTTTCTGTATGGTATAGTCTATGCTCCATATTCTATATGCTATATTCTACATTCTGTGTTCTATGTTCTTCTATATTCTGTATTCTATATTCTTCTATATTTTACATTCTACATTCCACAATTTTCTATATTCTATAATCTGCATTCTATAGTCTTTATCCTATATTTTATATTCTGTATTCTACATTCTACTTTCTATATTCTAAGTTCTTCTATAATCTATATTCTGTATTGTATACTCTTCTATTGTGTATATTCTTCTATAATGTATATTCTCTATTCTTCTGTATTCTATATTCTAATTCTTCTATATTCTATGTTCTGCACTATACTATATTCTTTTTCTTGCATTTTCTATGGCCTTCTATATTCTATATTCTTCTATTTTCTAAATTTATATTCGATATTCTTCTGTATTTTGTATTTTATATTCTGCAATGTATATTCTATAATCTATATTCTTGTTTGTATTCTATATTCCATATTCTCAGTATATTGTATATTCTATTATTTTCTATATTCTGTATTCTATCTTCTGTGTTCCATGTTCAATATTCTTCTATGTTCTATATCTTTCTATACACTATATTCCATAAAATAAATTCTTCTATATTCCATATTCTACATTTTAAAATCTATGTTCTTCTATATTTTGTATTTTCCTATACCCTATATTCCATACTCTCTATTCTATACTCGATGTTCCGTGTTCTATATTCTATATTTTTCTCTATACTATATTCGTCTGTATTCTATATTCCATATTGCATATTCTACATCCTAAAATCTTCTATATTCTACATTCTCTATTCTATATGCTACGTTCTATATTCAATAGTTGTCTATATACTATGTTCTATATTAATTCTTCTATTTTGTTTTTACATATACTATATTTTTGTGTATTCTGTATTCCATATTCTTTAACTGTATTCAACACTCTATATTCTTCTATATTCTCCTATATTCTATATTTTACATTCTATATTCCATAATCTTCTATATTGTGTAATTTATAATCTTCTATATTCTCCTAAATTCTTCATTCTGTGTTTTGCACTCTATATTCTACATTGTACATTTTATATTCTTCTGTTTTCTATTTCAAAATTTATATTCTATTTTCTTCAATATTCTGTATTCTTTATGCTATATTCTTTTACAATGTATATTCTATAATTTTTTATTCCAAATCCTCTATAAACTATACTCTTCTATTTTCGAAGCTCTTTTATATTCTGTATTCTATCTTCAGTGTTCCATTAACCCTAACCCTGACCCTGACCCTAACAACCCTAACCCTAACCCCAACCTTAACCCTGACCCTAAAACCCTGACCATAACCCTGACCCTAAAACCCTGACCTCTAACCCTGACCGTAACCCCTAACCCTGACCGTGACCCTTAAACCTGACCCTAACGCCTAACCCTGAACCGAACCCCTAACAATGACCATAATCCCTAACCCTGACCCTAACCCTTAACCTGGACCCTAACCCCTAACCTTGACCCAAACCCCTAACCCTGACCCTAACCCCTGACCCTGAACCTAACCCCTAACCCTGACCGTAACCCTAACCATAACCCCTAACAATAACCCTAACCCCTAACCCTAACCAACCCAACCCTAACCCTAACCAACCCTATCCCTAACACCCTAACCCTAACAACACTCTAACTCTAACACCCTAATACCTAACAACACCCTAACCCAAACCCTAACACCCTAACCCTATTCCTAACACCCTAACCCTAACCAACCCTAACCCTAACACCATAACCCTAACCAACCCTAGCCTATACTATTCATTATTATACTGTTCATTATATTCTTCTTCATTATATTCTTTATTATATTCTTCATTATTATATTTTTTATTGTATTTTCACTATCATATTCTTCTCCATTATATTCTTTATTATTATATTCTTCATTCTTACATCCTTCACTCTTACATCCTTCGCGATTAGATTCTTCTTATTAGATTCTTCATTGTTATATTCTTCATTGTTACATTCTTCATTGTTACACTCTTCATTGTTATATTCTTCATTAGTATATTCTTCATTATTACATTCTTCATTATTATATTCTTCTTTATTATATTGTTTATTATATTCTTCATTATTATTTTCTTAAATATTATACTTCTTCATTGTTATAATCTTCATTATATTCTTCCTCATTATTATGTTCATTATTATATTCTTTATTTTTATATTCATTTTTTTCATTATTATATTCTTCTTTATTATATTCTTCAGTATTACGTTCTTCACTGTTACATTCTTCACTATTATATTCTTCATTATATTCTTGATTATATTCTTCTTCATTATTATATTGTTCATTACTATGCTGTTCATTATTATATTCTTGTTCATTATTATGCTCTTCATTATATTCTTTATTATTATATTCTTCATTATTTTAATCCTCATTATTCTATTCTTCTTCATTATTCTATTCTTCATTATTACATTCTTCATTAATACATTCTTCATTAATATATTCTTCATTATTACATTCTTCATTAATACATTCTTCATTGTTAAATTCTTCATTAATACATTCTTCATTAATATATTCTTCATTGTTACATTCCTCATTATTACATTGTTCATTATTACATTCTTCATTACTACAGTCTTCATCATTACATTCTTCACTATTATATTCTTCATAATTATATTGTTCATTATTATATTCTTCATAATTATATTCCTCATTATTTCTTCTATATTGTAATATTCATTATCTTTTTATTTTGTTCATTATTCTATTCTTATTTTATCGTTCATTATTGTATCCTTCATTATATTCTTCACTATTGTGTTCTTCGTTATTCTATTCTTCATTATTATATTCTTTATTATTACATTCTACATTATTATATACTTCGTTATTATGTTCTTCATTATTGTATCCTTCATTATTGTTTTTCATTATTATATTCTTCATTATTATATTCATTGTTATATACATCCTCATTATCATATTCTTTATTGTATTCATTATTACATTCTTCATAATTATGTTATTATATTCTCCATTATATTCTTCACTATTGTATTCTGCATTATTATATTCTTCATTATTTTATTCTTTATTATTATATTCATTATTACAGTCTTCATTACTATATTCGTCATTATTAAATTCTGCATTATTTTATTCTTATATTCTTCCTTGTTATATTCATTATATTCTTCATTTATATATTCTTTATTATTATATTCTTCATTATGTTCATTAGTATATTCTTCATTATTGTATTCATTATTATATTCTTTAATGTATTCTTCATTATTATGTTCTTCATTTTTAGTCTTCATTATTATATTCTTCACTATTCTTCATTATAATATTCTACATATTACATTCTTCATTATTATATCCTTCATTTATATATTCTTCATTATTAAATTCTTTATTATATTCATTATTTTATTCTTCATCATTATTATTCTTATTATATACTTATTTATTATTATATTCTTCATTTTTATATTCTTCATTATTTAATTCTTCATTACTGTTTCCTTATTATATTCATTTTTATGTTCTTCACTATTCTTCATTATTATATACTTCCTCATTATTATATTCATCTTTATTGTATTCATTATTATAGTCTTCATAATTATGTTCTTCATTTTTACATTCTTCATTGTTCTATTCTCTGATATTATATTCTACATAGTTATATTCATTATTATATACTTCATTATTATAATCTTCATTTTTGTATTCTTTATTATTGTATTCTTCATTATTGTATCTTTCATTATGTTCTTCATTATTATGGTTTTCATTATTATATACTTCAATATTATATTCTTCTTCATTATATACCTTCTCATTATTATTCTTCTTTATTGTATTCTTCATTATGTTCTTCATGATTACATTCTTCATTATTATATTCTTTAATTTATAGTCTTCATTATATTCTTCATTATTGTATTCTTCATTATATTATACATTATTATATTCTTCATTATTATATTCTCCATTATTGTGTTCTTCATTATTTTATTCTTCATTATTATATTCTTCATTTTTATCTTCTTCATTATTGTATTCTTCATTGTTATATTCTTCATTATTATATTCTCCATTATAGCATTCTTCATTATATCCTTCATTATTATATTCTTCTTCATTGTTATATTCTCGTTGATTATCATATCTTCTTCATTATTATATTCTTCATTTTTACATTCTTCATTATTATATTCTACATTATTTGTCATTAGTATATTCATCATATTCTTCATTGTTATATTCTTGATTATTATATTCTTCCTTATATTGTTCTTCATTATTATATTCTGCATAATTATATTCTTTATTATATTCTTCTTTATTATATTCTTCATTATTGTATTCTTCATTATATTCTTCATTTGATATTCTTCATTTGATATTCTTCGTTATGTTCTTCATTATATACTCCTTCATTCTATTGTTCTTCATTATTATATTCTTCTTTATTGTATTCTTCATTATTATATTCTTCTTCATTATTTTATTCTTCTTAGTATATTCTTCAGTATTATATTCCTCATTATTATATTCCTCATTATTCTATCCTTCCTCATTATTATATTCTTCTTTATTTTATTCTTCATTATTATATTCCTCTTTATTATATTCTTCATTATTATATTCTTCGTTATTATGTTCTTCATTATTATATTCTTCCTCATTATATATTTTTTATTCTTCATTATTATATGCTTCATTATTATAAAAAATAGTCTTCATTATTATATTCTTCATTTTTACAGTCTTTCTTATATTCTTGATTATTATATTCTTCATCTTTATATTCTTCATTATTATATTCCTCATCATTATATTCATTATTTTATTCTACACTATTATATTCTTCATTATTTTATTCTACCTTATATTCTTCATTACTATATTCCTCATTATTATATTCATTATTAAATTCTTCATTATTACCTTCTTGACTACTATTTTTTCATTGTTATATTCTTCATTATCATATTCTTCATTATATACTTCTTCAATATTATATTCTTCACTATTCTTCATTATTATATTCTTGTTCATTATTATATTGTGCTTCATTATTATAGTCTTCATTATTATATTCTTCATTATTTTCATTATTTTATTCTTCATTATTTTCTTCGTTATTATATTCTTCGTTAGTATATTCTTCATTGTTATATTCTTATTCATTATTTTATTATTCTTCATTAATGTGTTCTTCATTATTATATTCATTATATGCTTCATTATTATATTCTACATTATTCATCATTATTATATTATTCATCATTATATTCTTCATTATTATATTGTTCATTGTTATATTCTTCATTATTATATTCAATATATTCTTCATTATATTTTTCATAATTGTTTTTCATTATTATATTCTTATTATATTATTCATTGTTGTATTCTTCATTATTATATTCTTCACTATTATATTATTATATTCTGCTTCATTATTATATCCTGCATTATTATATTCTTCATTTTTAAGTTCTTCCTAGTTATATACTTCTTCATTCTATTCTTCTTTCTTATAACATTCTTCATTATTATATTCTTTTTCATTATTATATTCTTCATTATGTTCACTATATTCTTCATTGTTATATTCATCTTCGTTAGTATATTCTTCATTATTATATCTTTATTATATTCTTCATAATTATATTCCTCATTATTATATTCTTCCTTTTTATATTCATTATTACATTCTTTCTCATTATTATATTCTTCATTATATTCATTAGCATACTCTTCTTCATTATTTTAGTCTTCATTATTATTTTCTTCATTTGTATCGTCTTCATTATTATACCCTCCCTATTATATTCTTCATTATTATATTCTTCACTATTATATACTTTATTATATTCTTCACTATTATATACTTCATTATTATATTCTTCATTATTGTATCCTTCATTACTACATTCATTATTATATTCTTCATTATTGTATTTTTATCATTATATTCTTCATTAATATATTCTTCTTGATTATATACTTCATTATTATATTCTTTATTATTATATCCTTATTATGTTCTTCATTATTATAATCTTCCTCAATATATTTTTCTTTATTATATTTTTCATTATCATATTCTTCATTATATTTCATTTACTATTCTTCTAAATTATATTCTTCATTGTTATATTCTTCATTATATTATTTTTATTATGTTCTTCATTATATTATTCGTTGTTATCTTCTTCATTATATTCATTATTATATTCTTCATTAATGTATTCATTATTATATTCTACATTATTTTCTTCATTATTATTGTCTTCATTTTTATATCCTTCATTATTATGTTCATTATTATATTCTTCATTATTGTATTCTTCATTACTACATTCCTCATTATTACATTCTTCATTATTGTATTCTTCATTACATTCTTGATTACCATATTCTTCAGTACTTTAGTCTTCATTATTATATTCTCTTTCATCAATGTATTCTTCATCATTATACTCCACATTATTTTTTATTATATTCTTCATTATCTTCTTCTAAATTATTATATTCTGCATTATGTTCTTCATTTTTATATTCTTCATTATTACGTTCTTCATTATTATATTCTTCATTATATACTTCTTTATTATATTCTTCATTATATACATCTTTATTATATTCTTCATTATTATATACTTCTTTATTACATTCATTATATACTTTATTATATTCTTCATTATTATATTCTTCATTATGATATTCTTCATCATGATATTCTTCATTATTTTAGTCTTCATTATATTCTTCTTCATTATTATATTGTTCATTATTGCATTCTTCATTATTGTATTCTTCGTTATATTTTTCATTATTATATTCTTCATTACTATGTTCTTTTTCTATATTCTATATTTTATACAATTTTCTGTATTCTTTATTCTACATCCTATACTCTATATTCTTCTGTAGTATCATATGTTCTTATATATTGTATTATTTTTTACTTCCTACGTTCTATATTCCATAATATTCTGTATTCTATAATGTATACTCTATATTATGTATTTTTATTCTATATTTTGTAGTCTACATTTGGTATTCTACATTGTATATTTTAAATTCTATATTGTTCTATATTTTATTGTCTGTATTCTATATTTAATGTATTCTATATTGTATATTTTTATAATTTTCTGTCATCTCTATTCCATTTTGCATATTCTGTAAACTATATTCTACATTCTATATTCTCTTATATTCCATCCTTTATTTCCTATATTTAATTCTACTTTATTCCAGAATATTCTTATCTATATTCTATGTTCTTTATTCTATATTCTACTTTGTACATACTCTATTCTATATCTCTATATTTTTCTGTATTCTATATTCCATACTCTGTATTCTATATTCTATGTTGTATATTCTATAGTTTTTTATCCTATATTCTTCTGTATTCTACATTCTATATTCTGCATTCTATATTCTTCTATGTTCTGTATTCTATACTCTTCTACATTTTATTCTACATTCTATATTCTTTTGTTATAATCTATATTCTTCTGCTGTATTGTACATTGTACATTCTATATTCAATATTCTACAGTCTACATTCTATATTCTAAACTTTTCAATATTCTTTATTCTTCTCTATTCTCTATTCCATATTCTATGTTCTCCATTCTACATTCCATTTTCTTCTATGTTCTATATTCTACATTTTATATTCTAAATTTTTTTGAGTTGTATATTCTTCTATATTCTATATTTTTAGTGTATATTCTACCTTCTTATCTCTATATTCTATATTCTTCTGTAATCTAATATTTTCTTATATTCTATTCTACATTCTATATTCTTCTATATTTTGTAATCTATATTCTTCTACTTTATTCTCTATTCTTATATTCCCTATTTGTCAATATTGTTTTCTGCTACTTTCTGTCTTCTATATTCTGTAGTCTGTCATCTATACTCTTTATTCTTCTATATTCTGCATTCTATACCTTATATCTTCTATATTCTAAATTTATGCTCTATGTTTTCCTATATTCTGTATTCTATATTTTTCAATATTTTATATTCTTCTATAATTATATTCTACATTCACCTATTTTCCATATTCTATATTCTTCTATAATCTATTTTCTTTTATGTTATTTTGTTCTATGTTCTTCTATATACTATATTCCTCTATATTCTATAGTTCATATTGTATACTCTACGTTCTAAATTCTTCTATATTCTACATTCTAAATTTTATATTCTTCTATGTTCTATATTCTTTTATATTCTCTTTCTATATTTTTCCATATTCTAGGTTCTATATTCCATACTCTGTATTCTATATTGTATATTCAAAGTTCTATATTATTTTTCTATGTACTATATTTTTCTGTATGGTATATTCTATGTCCCCTATTCTAAATTCTATATTCTTCTATATTTTATTCTACTTTCCATAATTTTCTATATTCTATACTCTGTATTCTATAGTCTTTATTCTATTCTGTATTCTGCATTCTACTGTCTATATTCTAAATTCTGTATTCTATGTTCTTCTGTAATCTATATTCTGTATTGTATAGTCTTCTATTGTGTATATTCTTCTATAATGTATATTCTATATTCTTCTGTAGTCTATATTCTAATTCTATATTCTCTACTCTTCCATATTCTGTATTCTATCTTCTACTATATTCTTTTTCTTGTATTATCTATAGCCTTGTATATTCCATATTCTTCTATATTCTAAATTTATATTCGATATTCTTCTATATTCTTCTGTAATGTATATTCTATAATCTATATTCTTGTTTATATTCTTCTGATACATATTCTCATATATTACATATTCTACTATTTTCTGTATTCTTTTACAGTCTGTTTTCTATCTTCTGTTCCATGTTCAATATTCTTCTATATACTATATCCTTCTATATTCTATATTCCATATTCTATATTTGATATTCCTCATTCTAAATTCTATGTTCTATTCTCCTAAATTCTTCATTCTATATTTTGCATTCTATATTCTGTATTCTACGTTGTACCTTTTATATTCTTCTGTATTCTATATTCTAAATATATATTTTATTTTCTTCTATATTCTGTATTATTTATGCTATATTCTTCTGTAATTTATATTCTATCTTCTTTATTCCAAATCCTCTATACACTATATTCTTCTATTTTCAAAGTTCTTTTATATTCTGTATTCTATCTTCAGTGTTCTATGTTCCATATTTTATATTCTATATTTTAAATTCTCTTTATTCTATAATCTATTCTTCTATATTCTACATTTTTGTATATTCTATAATCCATACTCTGTATTCTATATTGGATGTTCTATATTTTTCTACATACAATATTCTTCTATATTAAATATTTTATATTTTAAATTCTTCTATATTCTATGTTCTGTATTCTATATTCTACATTCAAAATTTTGTTCTATGTTCTTCCATACTCTATATTTTCTATATACTATATTCTTCTCTATTCTATATTCCATATTCTACATTCTTCCTTCTATATTCAATATTCTTCTATATTCTCTATTTTATATTCTTCTATATTGTATATTCTATATTCCATTATCTTCTATATTCTATAATCTATATTCTTCTGTATTCTGTGTTCTTTATACTTTATTTTATGTTCTATATTTTGTATTCTACATTGTATATTCTATATTTTTCTATACTCTATATTTTCTATATTCCGTTTTCCATACTCTGTGTTCTATATTCAATGTTTTTTTCTATATTCTATATTTTCCCATACAATTTTCTGTATTCTATATTCTACATTCTATACTCTATATTCTTCTATGGTCTGTATCATATATTCTATATTGTATATTCTCTTTTTTACATTCTACATTCTATATTCCATAATCTATATTCTGTAATGTATATTCTCTATATTGTGTATTTCTTATTCTATATTCTAAATTCTATGTTTTTCTATATCCCATTCTCTGTATTCTATATTCAATGTTGCTGTCTCTATTCTATTTTTTATAATTTTCCGTATTCTATATTCCATATTCTGTAAACTATATTCTACATTCTCTTATATTCCATCTTCTATATCCTATATTTAATTCTACATTCTATATTCCAGAATATTCTATATTCTTCCATATTCTATGTTCTTTATTCTATATTTTATATTCAAAATTCTGCGTTCTACTTTGTACATACTCTTCTATATTCTATATTTATCTCTATTCTATATTTTTCTATATTCTCTATTCCATACTCTGTATTCTATATTCTATGTTGTATATTCTATATTTTTTATATCCTATATTCTTCTGTATTCTAGATTCTATATTCCATATTCTATATTCTGCATTCTATATTCTATATTTTTCTATGTTCTGTATTCTATACTCTTCTACATTCTTATGCTACATTCTATATTCTTCTTTCTGCTATGTTCTATATTGTACATTCTAAATTCTATATTCAATATTCTAGTCTACATTCTATATTCTGTTTTTCAAAATTGTTTATTCTTCTCTATTCTCTATTCCATATTCTGTGTTGTCCCTTCTCCATTCTACTTTCCTTTTTCTTCTATATTCTATAGTCTACATTTTATATTCTAAATTTTTCTGAATTCTATATTCTATATTTTTTACTGTATATTCTACCTTCTAATCTCTATAGTCTATACTCTTCTGTAATCTAATATTCTATTCTCTATTCTACATTCTATATTCTTCTGTATTTTGTAATCTATATTCTTCTACTTTATTCTCTATTCTTCAATAGTGTATGTCTTATACCCTATATTCCCTATTTGTCAATATTCTGTTTTCTTCTACTTGTCTTCTATATTCTGTAGTCTGTCATCTATGTTCTTTATTCTTCTATATTTTGCGTTCTATATCCTATATCTTCTATATTCTAAATTTATGCTCTGTTTTCCTATATTCTGTATTCTGTTTTTCAATATTTTATATTCTTCTATAGTTATATTCTACATTCTCCTATTTTCCATATTCCATATTCTTCTATACTCTATGTTCTTTTTTCTTTTGTATTCTCTATTGTATCTTGTATGTTCTATGTTCTTTTATATACTATATTCCTCTTTATTCTATAGTCAATATTCTATGTCCTAAATTCTTCTATATTCTATATTCTGTATTTTATATTCTATATTCTACATTCTAAATTGTATATTCCTCTATGTTTTATATTCATTTATATTCTATTTCCATATTTTTCCATATTCTAGGTTCTATATTCCATACTCTGTATTCTATATTGTACATTAAAATTTCTGCTCTCTATATTATTTTTCTATAGAGTATATTTTTCTGTATTGTATAACCTATGTTCTATATTCTATATTCTACATTCTGTATTCATGAACAGGCCCGAATAGTGGAGCCCCGCACGCACAAACAGGCCCGAATAGCGGAGCTCCGTAGGCTCGAACAAACCCGAATAATTGAGCTCCATAGGCACGAACAGGCCCGAATAGAGGACCCCCGCAGGCAAGAGGAGGCCCCAAAGCACACTCCTGCAGTCAAGATTAGGCCTGAATGGAGAATTCCGCAGGTAAGAATAGTCCCGGATGGAGGGTCCCGCAGGCTAGAATAGGCCCGAATGGAGATTCCTGCAGGCAGGAATAGACCAGAATAGAGGAGCCCCGCAGGCAACAATAAGCCTGAACAGAGTTCCGCAGGGAAGAATAGGCCCGACCGAAGAGTATCGCAGGCAAGAATAGGCTCCAACAGAGAGTCCCGCAGGGAAGAATAGGTCCAAATGGAGAGCCCCGCAGGGGAGAATAGGCCAGAACGAAGAGTCCCCCAGGCCTGATAGGTCCGAAGAGAGTCCAGCAGGCAAAAATAGGCCTGAATAGAGGAGCCCCGCAGGCAAGATCAGGCCTGAAGAGAGTCCAGCAGGCAAGAATACGCCCGAACGGAGAGTCCCAAAGGCAAGAACAGGCCCGACCAGAGTCCCGCAGGCAAAAATAGGCCCTAATAGAGGAGCCGCACAGGCAAGAATAGGTCCGAATAGAGTCCCGCAGGCAAGAAGAGGCACGAACGGAGAGTCCTGCAGGCAAGAATAGGCCTGGAGTGTGCTGCAGGCAACAATAGACCCGAACGGAGATTCCCGCAGGCAAGAATAGGCCCAGAGTCCAGCAGGAAGTATAGGACCGAATAGAGGAGCTCCGCAGGCAAGAATAGGCCCAAACACAGTCCCATGGGCAGTAATAGGCCCAAAAAGAGGAGCTCCGGAGGTAAGATTAGGCCCGAACAGAGAGACCCGAAGGCAAGAATAGGCCCGAGTACAGGAGCCACGCAGGCAAGAATAGGCCCGACCAGAGTCGCACAGGGAATAGGCCCGAATAGCGGAGCCCCGCAAGCACGAACAGGACCGAATACCGAAGACCCGTATGCATGAACAGGCCCGAATAGAGAAGCCATGTACACACGAACAGGCCCAAATAGCGGAGCTCTGCAGGCTCGATAAGGCCTGAATAACGGAGCTCCATAGGCACAAACACTACCGAATAGAGGACCCCCACAAGAAAGAGGAGGCCCGAAAGGAGACTCCCGCAGCCAAGAATAATAAAGAACGGAGAGTCCCGCAGGTGAGAATAGGCCCAGAGAGTCCCGTAGTTAAGAAAAGGCCCGAATGGAGAGTCCTGCACGCCAGAATAGGCCAGAATGGAGAGTCCCACAGGCAAGAATAGGCCTGAACAGAGTCCTGCATGCAAGAATAGGCCTGAAAAGGGGCACTCCTCAGGCAAGATTAGGTCCGAAAGAGAGTCCAGCAGGCAAGAATAGGTATGAATGGAGTGTCCCGCACGCCAGAATAGGCCCGAACGGAGATTTCCGGAGGGAAGAATAGCCCCGAAAAAAAGTCCCGGAGGCAATAGTCCTGAGTAGAGAAGCCGTGCAGGCAAGCATATGCCCGAACAGAGTCCGGTAGGCCATAATAGGCCCGAACGGAGAGTCCCACAGGCAAGAATAGGCCCAAACAGAGGAACCCTGTAGGCAACATGAGGGCCGAGTAGAGTTCTGCTCGCAAGAATAGGCCCGAACAGAGAGTCCCGCAGGCCAGAAAGGCCCGAACAGAGAGTCCCGCAGGCCAGAATAGGAACGAATGGAGAGTCCCCCGTCCAGAATAGACCCGAAGAGAAGTCACGCCGGCGAGAATACTCCCAAACTGAGAATCCCACAGGCCAGCATAGGCCCAAACAGAGAGTCCTGCAGGCAAGAATAGACCTGAACGGAGAGTCCCGCAGGCCTGAATTGCCCGTAAGGAGAGTCCCGCAGGTCAGAATAGGCCCAAACTGAGATTCCCGCAGGCAAGAATAGGCCCGAAAAAGGGATCCCCGCAGGCAAGAACAGGCCTGAACAGAGTTCCGCAGGCAAGAATAGGCTCGAACGGAGAGTCCTGCAGCCAGAATAGGCCTGAATAGAGGAGCCCCACAGGCAAGAATAGGCCCAAACAGAGTCCTGAAGGCAAGAATAGGCACGAGTAGAGCAGTCATGCAGGCAAGAAGAGGCCTGAACAGAGTCCTGAAGGCAAGAATAGGCACGAGTAGAGGAGCCGTGCAGGCAAGAAGAGGCCCGAACAGAGTCCGGTAGGCGAGAATAGGCCCGAACGGAGAGTCCCGCAGGCCAGAATAGGGCCGAAGAGAAGTCACGTAGGTGAGAATACGCCCAAACTGAGAATCCCGCAGGCCAGCATAGGCCCGAACGGAGAGTCCTGCAGGCAAGAATAGACCTGATCGGACAGTCCCGATGGCCAGAAAGGCCTGAACAAAGAGTCTGGCAGGCGAGGAAAGACCCGAACGGCGAGTCCCGCAGGTGAGAACAGGCCTGAACGGAGAGTCCCGCGGGCCAGAATAGGCCCGAACGGAGATTCCTGCTGGCAAGCATAGGCTCTAACAGAGTCCCGCAAGCAAGGATAGGCCAGAGTAGAGTCCCGCTATCAAGAATAGGCCCGAACGGAGAGTCCCGCAGTTCAGAATAGTCCGAACGGAGACTCTCGCAGGCGAGAATAGGTCCGAACGGATAGTCCCTCAGGCCAGAACAGCAAAGAATGGAGAATCCCGTAGGCCACAATAGGCCTGAATACAGGAGCCCCACAGGCAAGAATAGGCCTGAACAGAGTCCCACAGCAAGAACAGGCCTGAATAGAGAAGCCCCACACTAAGGAACAGGTCCGAGTAAAAGAGCCGGCCACGAACGAACACACCGTGTAGCGCAGCCCTGCACGTATGCTCTGGCCCGAGTAGCGAGGCCATGCACGCACGAACAGGCCCGAATAGCAGAGCTCCGCAGGCTAGAACAGAACCAAATAAACGAGCTCCGTAGGTACAAAACGGTCTAATAGAGGAGTCCTGCATGGAAGAGGAGACCCGAAAGGAGACTCAAACAGGCAAGATTAGGTCCGAACGGAGAGTTCAGCAGGTGAGAATAGTCCCGAACAGAGAGTCCCGCATTCAATAATAGGCCCGAATGGAGAGACACGCAAGCAAAAGCAGGCCCGAACAGAGATTCCTGCAGCAATAATAGGCAACCTCCGGTGGCATACTGCATGTGCGTCACTTCTCCGAAGGCAAGGCCGAAATCAGAGCATCCAGGGCCCCAGCAGTCCAGAGTCTGTGGATGACGGCATAGGGATCACCTCTTTGCCACGTACAGGAGGGAGGACTGGGCCCTAGACTGGCTCTGCTAGAGCTCCAAGACCTTAGCTACTTGCCCTGACCTTGGCCTGTGCCTTCGACCGTGTGTGATCCCTAGATACGCTTCCCCTCTGACCACATTTAATCCGCTACCTGCGGATACCTGAGCGTGGACATCAACATCTATCACTGGCTGCAGTGTCACAGGTCACTAGGTGTCTCGGTTCAGGCTGACCTTAGCTGTCTTCTGCCCAGACAAGGAGCTTAATCCTTCAAAGGAAATGAGGACACGTGGTCACTGGCCGATATCCTGTCTTTCATCCACACAGCAGTCTAGATGAGGGTAAAGAGGCCAGGTCGGCCCGGTGAAGGCTGAGTGCGGGGCCTAAGGCTTCGTTCCCAATCAGCTCGGAGACAGCCACCGGAAGGCTGGCCCGAACTTCTGACGGGGACGGGTCACAAACACTGAGCCAATAGGAGAGGTCCAGCCTAACCGGCCAGTTCCGCAGAGCCCTCCATTTTACCCAAGGACACGCAACAGCCCCTTGTGTCTTTGGCCACAAAATCCAGGGCACACAGGGAATAACTTCACAGTAGCCAAACCCTGATGCGGACACGTTCGACACCCTGGGACAGCAGGCAGGTACCACTCTTCCACTTACACTAGGATATCGGTAGGCAAGGCGCCCTTCCTCAGCATCTGTGGCCCCTCTCTGGATGTGTTCATTCAGAGAAATCTCTTCATTCTACCCCTGAGACACATCACAAGTATGAGGGGCCTGAGAGAGAGCCTGGAGATGAAATGGGGTAGGCTTCTGGCTGTACCCCTTCCCCGTGGCTAGACAATAGCAGGTAGTCTCTCTGGAAGGTCTTAGCTTCTACTGATTCACATGGCAATACAGTAGGGGCGGACCACGGCCAGGTGGAGCTTGTGGGCAGATGCAACCTCTGAGGTGACGAATGCTTCCGCTCCTGCTTTGTATGGTGAAAACCTACCCCCGCCACCTGGGATGGGCAGAGAACATTGACCCACACCTGCCAGGGGCCTTTCCTGGGACTAAAGATCCCAACCTGGTCTCAACGTCGTCACCCTCTCAGCACACACCTTTCCTGCACACATAATCCTGCCTTTCTCCGTCAGTGCCCTATCCTACTAGGAAAAAAAGCATGCCGCTCAAAAAGGCTGATGCCAGGAAAATCGAGGAGACACTGCCGTTTTCCAAGTTTTTGCTGTCTACATGTCCCCACCTCCGCTGGAAGGCCGCGTACGCGGCCGGGCTCCGAAGGCAAGGCCGAAATCCTGGCAGACTGGGCCCCAGCGGTCCAATGGTTCATGGACGTGGGGACAGGGGTCGCCACTTTGCCACATACAGGAAGAATCCTTGGGCCCTTGACTGGCTCGCCATTCAGCTCCACGACGTCCACTACTGTCCCTGGCCTTTGGCCGGTGCCACATTGAACGTGTGCTCCGGAGCGATGTTTCTCCACCCATCACTATCATTCTGCCACCAGGGGATATGTGAGTGTGGGAGTCACCATTTGTCACTGGCAGCAGTGTCACAAGTCACTAGACTTCCAGCTACCCGCTGACCTAGGCTGCCTTCTGCCCCAGGCAAGGTCCCGAATCCTTTAACCCAGATGCTGACACCTGGCCACTGGCGGACATTCATTTTCATCAACACAGAGGTCTGAGTGAGGGTCAGCAGGCCAGGCAGGTGAAGTCAAGGCCAGGTGGGTGGGGCTAAGGCTTCTTTGCCATCCCAATCGAGACAGTCCCCCCACCGCAAGAGTGGGGGGAGGTTTTGATGGGCCTGGTGACAAGACTCAGCCAATGGCAGAGATCCGGCCCGCCAGGCAGATGACACTGGGCCCTCCATTCTGACCTATGGCACCAAGTGGCCACAGGGTTGGAGCACACCCTGGGAAAGGCTACGTAGGCACAAGGGAGCCCCTGGTGCGGACTGGTTCAGGGCAGTGGCAGAGCAGGCCAGGTACCTCTTTCCCACTTTCCTGAGGATATCAGTACACAAGGCATCCCCACTCAGCATCTCTTGCCTCTCTCTCTCTGTCTCTCTCTGGATGTGTTCATTCTCTGAAATCTCTTTCCTTCTCCCCCTGAGTCACTTCACAGCTTGGAGTGCCTGACAGAGGGCCTAGAGACGAAAGAGCAAAGGGGTAAGGTCTCTGGCTGTACTGGTTGCCCATGGGAAGAGAAGATCTGCTAGTCTCTCTGGAAGGTCTAGAGAGTAGTGATTGATTGGGGAGCTATATCACCGGCGGACCCTGGCCAGGTGAAGCTTGCTGACATGTGGCAGCCTCTCCGGAGACTACTAATTCCGCTGCTACATTGTATGCAGATACCTGGTGAGTGCCATGGGCAGAAAACATTGACAGGGACCTGCCAGAGGCCTATCCTGGGTCTGAAGAGTCCACCCTGGTCTCCAGGGACTCATCATCTCAGCACACACTTTGCCTGCACACAAGAAGTTCGCCTCTTTCCACAAATGTCTTCTCCTGCTAGGATACACAGGATGTCACTCAGACAAAGGAGAGCACAGGCAAAGTCAACAGAAGCCCCTATTTTCAAGATTTTGCTTCTGCTGGGCCACAGCCCCTGGTGGCACACTGCATGCCCGTCACTTCTCCAGAGACAAGGCTGAAATCCGGGCATCCAGGGCCCCAGCAGTCCAGAGTCTGCGGATGGCGCCATACTCTGCCGATGGTGGCACCTATTTGCCACGTACAGGAGGGAGGCCTCGGCCCCAGACTGGCTCCGCTAGAGCTCCACGACCTCAGCTGTTTTCCGTGACCTTTGGCCCGTGCCCTCTTGAGTGTGTGATCTCTAGTGACACTTCTCCTCCGACCACTCTCAATCCGCCACCTGCGGATACCTGAGCGTGGAAATCAACATCTGTCACTGGCTGCAGTGTCACAGGTCACTAGGTGTCTAGGCTCAGGCTGACCTTGGCTGTCTTCTGCCCAGGCAAGGAGCCTCATCCTTCAAAGGAAATGAGGACACGTGGTCACTGGCCGACATCCTTTCTTTCATCCACACAGCGGTCTAGATGAGGGTAAACAGGCCAGGTAGGCCAGCTGAAGGCTGAGTGCGGAGCCTAAGGCTTCTTTCCCAATCACCACGGAGACAGCCACTGGAAGGCTGGCCGGAACTTCTGATGCGGACGGGTCACAAACACTGAGCCAATAGGAGAGGTCCAGCCTAACCGGCCAGTTTCGCAGAGCCCTCCATTGTACCCATGGACACACAACGGCCCCTTGTGTCTTTGGCCAAAAAACCGAGGACACCCAGGGAATAACTTCACAGTAGGCAACCCCTGATGTGGACACGTTCGACACGCTGGGACAGCAGGCAGGTACCTCTTTTCCACTTATGCTAGGATAGCAGTAGGCAAGGCGCCCTTCCTCAGCATCTATGGCCCCTCTCTGGATGTGTTCATTCAGAGAAATCTCTTCGTTCTACCCCTGAGACACATCACAAGTATGAGGGGCCTGAGAGAGAACCTGGAGATGAAACGGGGGAGGCTTCTGGCTGGACCGCTTCCCCGTGGGTGGACAATAGCAGGTAGTCTCTCTGGAAGGTCTCAGCTTCTGTTGATTGACACGGGCAATACAGTAGGGGCGGACCCTGGCCAGGTGGAGCTTGTGGGCAGATGCAACCTCTCCGGCGACGAATAATTCTGCTGCTGCTTTGTTGGGTGAAAACATCCCCCCCGCCAACTCAGATGGGCAGAGAACATTGACCCACACCTGCCAGGGGCCTTTCCTGGGAGTAAAGATCCCAAACTGGTCTCAACGTCGTCACCCTCTCAGCACACACCTTTCCTGCACACATTATCCCTCCTTTCTCCGTCAGGGCCTTATCCTACTAGGGAACAAAGCACGCTGCTCAAAAAGGCTGATGCCAGGGAAATGGATTAGACACTGCCATTTTCCAAAGCTTTGCTGTCTACATGTCAAAGCCTCCGGTGCAAGGCTGCGTATGAGGCCGGGCTGCAAAGGCAAGGCCGAAATCATGACAGCCTGGGCCCCAGCAGTCCCATGGTTTACGGACGTGGGGACACGGATGACCTGTTTGCCACATACAGGAGAAATCCTTGGGCCCTTCACTGGCTCGCCATTCAGCTCCACGACGTCCACTACTGGCCCTGGCCTTTGGCCAGTGCCCCATTTAACATGTGCTCCGGAGCCATGTTTCTCCACCCATCACTATCATTCTGCCACCAGGGGATATGTGAGAGTGGGAGTCACTGGCAGCAGCGTCACAAGTCACTAGACTTCCAGGTACCCGCAGACCTAGGCTGCCTTCTGCCCCAGGCAAGGTCCCGAATCCTTTATCCCAGATGCTGACACCTGGCCACTGGTGGACATTCATTTTGATCAACACAGAGGTCTGAGTGAGGGTCAGCAGGCCAGGGAGGTGAAGTGAAGGCCAGGTGGGCGGAACTAAGGCTTCTTTGCCATCACCGTGGAGACAGTGCCCCCCACCGGAAGAGCGGGCGGAGCTTATGATGGGCCTGGTGACAAGACTCAGCCAATGGCAGAGATTCAGCCTGCCAGGCAGATGACTCAGGGCCCTCCATTGGGACCTAGGACACCTAGTAGGCACAGGATTTGTTCACTGTGGATGTGTGAGGGACTCAGTAACACTTGGAAAGATTTCCATGTGGGTGTGGTGCTCAAGTGTGAGCATCGGGGGGAATGGACCCCATGTGCACTTTGCATCCTTCTGGAGATTATGACACGACAAACATTCCCTCTTTATACTCCTGCATCTTGTAAGAGGACAGAGGGAATTGTTAGGCAGAACCATTTGAAAATACATGGCAAGAAATTTTATTGAAACATTAAATTCAAAATTAAATCTTCCTATGTTTTTCAACCTTCCCTACCTCATTTCAAAGAGGTAATTGGACTCACAGAGTTAAAGCCCTGAAACTTCGAGACTCTGAAGAGTCTGTTGGAACAGTCTCAGCTCATTGCAGTAATCACACTGAGTGAACTGGAACCCAGGGGAAGAGTGGGGGTCAGACAGCAGAGACCTACACATTGGGAAGGGGTGAGGCCTGCTTCTTGATAATGCCCTGGGCTAGGTGGCAGCACCTCAAAGGGTAATGCAGGCACACAAGTAGACAAACCACGTTACGGTGTTCCCAGCCCTGCCAAGGTTCTCATGCTCCATCTGGGAATGGAAGCAGCAGAGACAATGCTTCTAAAGAGATCACCCACATAGGCTGAGGCGATGGGTGTGTGAAAGATCTCCAAACCTTGGTCCTTCTTTAGACCCCGGGATACCCAGAAAATAAACCAACACCAAATATACCCCTACAAAGAAGTAAGGTTAAAATTTTACCCCAATTTTGTAAGCCGAGACCTGAGTTGGAATTCAGTTTATTTAAAGAAATATCAAGTTTTCTTGTACACATGAATTTGTGCTGATTCACACTTACAATTCATATTATTCATTCATCCATGAAGTCAGCAAACATTTACACTACAAGAGCTATATGTGAGACCCTATGGCAGTTGCTCTTGATGATGAAATGACTCAGAGAATTTCCCTCAATGCCTGGTGAGAGAAACAGCCAAGTTAACAGTTGTATCAGTCATATATTGCTGTGTAACAAATGACCCCAAATTGTCGTGTCTTAAAAGAGCAACAATTTACCAGCTCACAATTTTTCAAGTTGTCAGTTTGGAGCTCTTCTGATCTGCGCCAGCCTCAGTGGCTCACAACATGGCTTCCTCATGTGTCTACAATTTGCTTCCAGGTAGCTGGGAGCCAGTTCATAACATCAAGTCAGTGAAACCGCTAGATCCTCCCTCCATTGGTCTTCCATCATCTAGCAGGCTGGCATGAGGATGTTCCCATGAGTCCTCAGGGTTTAAGAGCAACAAAAGGGAAGTCTCAATGTAAAGTCTTTCAACTCTCTCATTTTATCAGGTTTTCTACCATCCCAATGTCCAAAACAATAATGTCAGCCCCAACTAAGGGATGGAGAAAGACTCCTACTGCTAATGAAAGGCGCTCCAGAGTCTCATAGAAGGCATGGGCACAGAGAGAGGATGAATGTGTAGACACTTCTTACATCAACCACAATAAGTAAATGCAATTGTGTTTTATGCTGTGGTAAAGGGTTTTGCAGGTACAATGGAGTAGGGAGCAAGAAGTGAACAAATCTACCAGGAGGATATTTAGGGAAGAGCAAAACCAGGAAGTGATGCCTGAACCCAGTTGGGAATATGATTGGATAGTTAAGGGGTGACAAAAGGCCCGGGTCCAGGAAGCCCCATGTCTTCTCCAGAGAGAAGTCTGAGGAGACAGGCTGAAGCCACTGAGGCATTTGAAACATTTGTGACCAGGTGCAGATCATCTTTTGTTCTACTGTTTTCCAACCACTCATTCCTATTTATAGTTTGGAGTCATACAAGAGTAGACCCTAGCATTTCCCTGTTGAAACTTTTATTTTCCTCTGAGAAGTCATCACCACCCCAATGTTCTTAACCGCTTCCTCAAATCTGTCTCCATTTACCAGCTCCTTTTCTATATGGGCTCCAGAGTGAAAACAGAGCCTGGAAGATGCAGAGGTCATGGACTTTCCCCAAGTCAACTCCTAAACTTCCCATTCTGGCTGACCACAAATTCCTGAGTCTTAGCATTTTATGGTGAGCTTATAAGCCCAATCTGTTCCAATGGGGCCAGTTCTCTTAACCACCATGCTTCACCAGAGAGTAGGCCATCAGCTGGGATGGGAGAGAAAATCTTCTAGTCACGGGGAAGAGCCTGTGTGAAGCCTCAGAGGCTAAGGAGACCTGAGAGGTGTTCAGAGCGGACATTGTATGACCAGGGTTGGAGAGACATGATTCCAAGAGAGTCAAATGAGAATTTTTGGAGAAATCAACTCCTGGTCACACTGTAACGATTCCCTGTACTCTCTCTCTCCCCACCAAGGGATAGTAACGACATGGAGTGCAGAGAAAAGTTGCAATTCCTTTTTTATATCTAAGCCCCCTTTTCCCAGTCTGGGACTGGCAGTATTCAAGCTCCTACTTGAACTGTTTCATATTTTTCTTTTTGCTGTGTTTCTATTTAAAGTGGGCCCATGGAACTGAGCAATGTCAGGAATGATGTCACACAGGGTTGTGGAAGCCATGCCGTTCATGCTGATCTCATCTACTCTTTTGGAGAGGGTGTCGATCTGAGATCCTGTGGGAGAGCACCTGGAACTACTCTATCACAGAAATTCTGGACTAAACCGGGGTCCCCAAGTCACCAAACGGTCATGCATCATGAAGAGCTGGGAAAAGAGATAAAGATCCTTCAGAACATCATTATGATTGGACATCTTCACCCAGACAGGATGAAACAGTGATACAGAAGGAAGAGGCCTTTCTCTAAGACTCTAGATAAGGGTGAGAGGAAAAATTGTCCCAGATTGATGTGTGTTACGGAACAAAGGGTCTGGTTTCCACCAGAAAAGACAGCCATGATAGGACAAGATGAAGGAATTGGGAATGGATAAGGTCATAAGGAGGAGCGTCCTGAGAAAGCATTTCCTGTCATTTGGTGGACAATTAACCAAATTCTTATATCAACAAGAAATGTAGGAATAAGTGAGGGATCAAGCTACAGAATTCATTGGGAGTTTGAGAGCTTTCCAGAACAGGTGCAGACGAGGCACTCTGTTGTTCAGGATCTGTACCTGGTGGAAAGGAAGGAAGCCAGTGGACAACTAGGGCAGAGAGTATAGGATGGGGCAAAGGGTGGTTAGAGAGAGAAGCGTACTTTATTATATTTTCTAATGACATGATACTAATGTACTATGTGAAGAATTAAGAAAATATCTCAGGAGGTTCTGGGAGTGAGAAGTTGAAGGAGCCCAGAGCCCACATCATTGAGGGCAGAAGATGGCTTGCAGACTCCTCCCCTAGATTCAGGAACTTTCCTTCTCCTATGTCTTCTCCCCACATCTCCCGAAGGGCCTAAAAAACCCTCACAGCAAAGAGAGCTATAGAATTTTTTTACATTCCTACTTTTCTTAACCTGAATTTTGTCTAGGATCTTTAATTTGCCACTCCTTTCAGGGCAGTTTTGTTGCCCTCTCCACTACCATTATTTTTGCTACCCCCCACCACTACTGTAGTGCTGCCCTCCACTGGCCCTATTTCCTTTTGCTTCCTAGGTTTCTAACTGGCCTCTAAAACCCTCTTGAGAGATCCCCTGCTGCAACTTCTGTCACGGAGCTTGCACTCCACTCCCAAGATGCTTCCATCTCTTTCTTCCTTAACTCGCCAATCCTACCTTCACACTCAGAAAAATACAGACTCTTATGTTGACATATACAACCCACACACACACACAGTTGATGTGGTTGTGTCTTGGCTACTGAGATTTGTACCATCGGACTCCCAAATATGGACATCTCTTTCTGCCTCACACTGAAAGAGTATTTCTCATAATGACATGGTGAGAGCTTTCTGTTCAGGGAAAGGCAATTTTAAAGGAGAAGTTTTAAATTATACATAAATATACAAATTTTGCTCTAAGTATAATTCCTTGAATAACAGGTCTTCCCTTAATGGCCACATAAACCAGGGACTCCATCAGCCTGAAACCAGAAGAACTAGATGGTGTGAAGCTACAGTCAATAACTGCCCTGACAGAGGATACTTGCAAGTTATAAAAATGATGGTACCCTCAAATACAGCCCTTATACTGAAAGAAAAGACCAAAATGAATGTCAGAGACACTCTGAAACTTGCTCTTAAACGTAAAGTAGCTAAAGCAAATGAAAGAAATGATGAAGTAGAAGAGCTGAAGAGAAGATTTACAAAGGGCGGCTCAAGAAGACAAAGTATGATAATGACATGTGCAAAGACTTGGCGTTAGAAAAACAAAAGGGAAGAACATGCTTGGCATCTCTCAAGCTAAAGGAACTGAAGAAAAAATCCAAGCCTCGACATGCAGTAGTGAAGGATTGTACGGGCAAAATATTGAACAACACAGGAAGCATCAAAATAAGATGGAAAGAATACACAGGGTCACTGTACAAAACAAACAAACAAACAAACATGGGTCGATGTTCAACCATTTCAGGAGGCAGCATGTCATCAAGAACTGATGGTATTGAAGGAAGAAGTCCACGCTTCACTGAAGGCATTGGCAAAAAACAAGACTCCAAGAACTGACAGGTACCAATTGAGATGTTTCAACAAACACATGCAGCACTGGAGGTGCTCAATCGTCTATGCTGAATAATTTAGCCAACCGATTGGAAGAGATCCATGTTTGTGCACATTCCAAAGAAAGTGATTCAACAAAATTCAGAAACTATCAAACAATATCATTAATATCAAAACCCTGTAAAATTTTGCTGAAGATCATTAAAAAGAAGTTGCAACAGAAATTCAAGTCAGATTCAGAAGAGGATATGGAATGAAGAATATCAGTGCTGATGTCTGATGGATCTGGGCTGAAAGCAGAGAATACCAGAATACCAGAAAGATGTTTCCATCCGTTTTATTGACTATGAAATGGCATTATACTGTGTGAATCATAACAAATTATGGGTAACACTTCAAAGAACGGCAATTCTAGAACACTTAAGTTTGCTCATGTGAAACCTGTACATAGACCAAGAGGCAGTTTTTCAGAGAGAATAAGGGGTACTATGTGGTTTAAAATCAGGAATAGTTTGTGTCAGGATTCTACCCTTTCATCACATTTATTCAATCTGTATGCTGAGCAAATAATCCAAAAAGCTGCACTCTATGAAGAAGAACGTGGCATTAGGTTTAGAGGAAGATTCATTAACAACCTAAGATATACAGATAACACAAACTTGGTGAAAGTGAAGAGGACCTGAAGCACTTAGCGGTGAATATCAAAGACTACAACCTTCAGTATGGGTTGCACCTCAACATAAAAAAAACAAAAATCTTCACAACTGGACCAATAAGCAACATCAAGATAAACAGAGAAAAGATTGAAGTTATCAAGGATCTCATTTTATTTGGTTCCCCAGTCCATGCTCATGGAAGCAGCAATCAAGGAATCAAATGATGTATTGCAAATCTGCTGCAAAAGAACTCTTTAAGCTGGTGACAAGCACAGATGTCACTCTGAAGGCTAAGGTGTGCCTGACACAAGCCATGACATTTTCAAATGCCTCATATGCATGTGAAAGCTGGACAATGAATAAGAGAAACCGAAGAAGAAATTCTGTCTTTGAATTATGGTGTTGGTGAACAATATCGAATATACCACAGACTGCCAGAAGAACAAACAAGTCTGTCTTGTAAGAAGTACACCTGGAATATTCGTTACAAGTACACATGGTGAGTGTTTGTCTCAGATACTTTGGACATGTTATCAGGGGAGACCAGGCCCTGGAGAAGGACATTATGCTTGGTAAAGTAGAAAGTGAAAAAGAGGAAGACCCTCAGCGAGATGGATTGACACAGTGGCTGCAACAATGGGCTCTAGCATAGTAACAAGTGTGAGGATGGCACAAGACTGGCCAGTGTTTTGTTCTGCTGTATATAGGGTCACGATAAATTAGAACTGATCTGATGACACCTAACAACAACAATATGCTGTTCAGCTCACTGCCTGTCTCTTAGTTTGCTGTACTGTGGTGGTTTGGATGTTGCTATGATGCTGGAAGCTAGGCCACCAGTATTTTGAATACCAAGACGGTTATCCATGGTGGACAGGTTTCAATGGAGCTTCAAGACTAAGACAGACTAGGAAGAAAGACCTGGAGATTTACTTCTCAAAATTAGCCAATTAAATCCTTACAGATCACAAGAGAATACTGTCCAATTCACTTGCTTTGGACACGTCATCAGGAGAGATTAATCAGTCCTAGAGGAGAATATCATGGTTGGTGAAGAAGAAGGCCAACAAGGCTGTAGGAGACCCTTGGTGAGATGGACTGGCACATTAGCCATAATGATGGAATCTAAATTGCTGGCATTTGTGAGGATGACACAGGACCTGGCAACCTTTAGTTCTGTGTTACCTAAGTTCACCATTAGTCGGAGTCACCTCAATGGCAGCTAGCAAAAAAATTACTGTTTGAGAGGAGAACTGAGATATGAACTTGATACAATATACCAAATATTAAAATGTTCAAAGATCTCATGTTTACTATGAAAGAATAGGAATTGAAAATACAACTTTCAAATCACTAGAAGGAAAAAGAAAGTAAGAGAAATTTCATCATTCCAATAAAAAAAGAAACAGGAAAGGCAGAATAAAAAAAAAAAAAAAAAAAAAAGAACTGTGAATGTGAAGTATAATATGGGAATTATGTCTAAATGTATGAGTAATAGCAAGAAAAAGGGATTAATACCTAAGGAAAAAACATGTACACTCAGCTTAGACTTGCAAATCCAGCCATATCTTAGTTATAAAACAAAATTAAAACATAATGACAGAAACTTTTAAATGATGTAAATGAAATTTCTACTGTCTAATGACTACATGAACAACCCTCTGCCAGATACTGCTGATACAGAAATGATTAAGAAAAGATTCCTTGCAGTCTCGTGAGAGAAACAGCCCAGTTAACAAACCAGTTATCAATTGCTGTATAACAAATGACCCAAAAATGAAGTGCCTTAAAAGAACAAGCAGTTACTTCGCTCACAGTTTTGCGGGTTCGCATTTTGGGGTTCTTCTGGTCTGGGGCAGACTCACCCGCTCTCAGCTGGGCTCCCTCATGTTTCTGGAATCAGCCACCAGGTCAGCTGGCGGGCAGAGGGCCTGAAATCTTCTCAGCTGGATTCTCTAATGATCTCTTGTCATTTATTAGGGTGGCCTGGGCTGTTCCCGTGGGTTCTCAGCATTTGAAGAGCAGCAAGAGGGCAAGGAGGAGCCCTGGTGGTGCAGTGGTTAAGGGCTCAGTTGCTAACGGAAAGGTAATCAGTTTGTACCCACCAGCTGCTCTGCAGAAGAAAGACATGGCACTCTCCTTCTGTAAAGATTACAGCCTTGGAAACCCTATGCGGCAGTTCTACTCTGTCTTTCAGGGTCACTATGAGTTAGAATATACTTGAGAGTGATGGGTTTGGTTTTTGGTAAGACAGCAAGCCACGATGTGTCTAATTATATCCGGTCTCTGCTTCTATTAGTCTTTGTACTGTCCCAAAGGCCAAAGCAATCATAGATCAGTCCAAATTCAAGGACTGGAAGAAAAATCTTGCTCTTGAGAAAGGGAGCTGTAAGTCATGTAATATGTATGGATACATACATATTAGAACATGTGGCCATTTTTGCTATCCATCACAACATGTAAATGCAATCAAGTTTGTCCCTAGTTGTGGCAGAAGCATTTCTTAAATACAATAGAGTATGGAGCAGGGTGGGAAATTCTACCCGGTGTAGGGTTGGAAAGGCTTTCACCAGGAAGTGATGCTTGACCTAAATTTTGAAATACGAGTGGATGGTTAGGAGATTTTCTTTTTTTTATATACTTCCAACCACTTGTCCACATTCTACCATCTGTAGTCACACAAAACGAGCCCTCTGCTCCCATGTTGACATCTTTCATTTTCCTTCAAATCCTCAGGCTCTCCTCTACCTACCAAGCACAACTTCTCAAACTCTGCCTTAAAATGTTTCAATAATTTGTTTGTTCCTTTTCTAATTGCCCCCCGGACAAAAAAGGAGATCAAGCAGAGGACAGTGGACCTTTCCCCGAGGGCTCTCCTAAGCCTCCCAGGCAGGTTGACCATAGACGTCTGGAGTCTCAGTGCTCTTCTGTGATGATGTAATCCTACCCTTTTTAGTGGCTCCAAGGGAGAAGCATGTGGACAGGCCAAGAGGCTTCACAGGGTTTAGAGTCAGGAGGTCAAGAGAGAGTGGCCTAGACACCACCACTGAGTGATGGTACCTCCAGGCAACAGACTGAAAACTCCATTGTGCATGGATGGCTACGAAGGGTGAGTATTTTGGAAGAGTTTTCTTTTATTTAATCAATAGATATATATTGAGTATCTCCTATGGGTGAGGCTCTGTCTCACTTTCTGGGACTGCCAAAAACAAGGCAGAACCCATCTTTGTCCCCAAGTTATTTATAATCCATTTGGAAGACACAAATTGGAAAATTAGCATCTTCTATGACTCAGTGCTATGATGGAGGATTACTAGGTGCTCTGAATACATAAAGCAGGAGCACAGACTGGGTACCTTGGAGGAGGAACCAGTCAACAGGAAGAAAGAAAACGTCTACTAGTCAGAGGGAGCAGCCTGTGTGAAGCCTAAGTGGCAAAGGAGGACTGAGAGGTGTTCAGAGTGGACATTGTGTTTCTAGGGCTGGAGAGATTTGATTCAGGGCCAAAGAAGAGGTTTGGGAGAAACAGCGACTCATTATACTCTTCTATTCCCTCAACTCACAGTTTCCTTCCTCTTGGATGTTGACTTAAGTGAACATTTCAATTCATTTTTAAGATATAATTTCCCTCCTCCCAGCCTCCTAGCCTCTCCCACAACAGTTGCCATATTTTTTCCTAGTGCGCTGTTTAGATTCAAACTGGGCCCTTGGAACTGAGCGATGTCAGCGATGATGTCACACAAGAGTTACTGGAAACCTTGGTGCTCACTCAGATCCCAACTGCTCTTTGGAGAGGTTGTGGCTCTGAGGTCTCCTGTGGGAGAGCGACTTTGGATACCAAATTACAAACGGTTCTGCCTAAATCAAGGTCCCCAACTTGTGAGAGTTTGGGACATCATCTCTACGTGGGAGGAGGAGAAACATCTTGCTGGTGACCATCCTTCCTGGTTCATCTTCACCCAGCCAGGATGGAGTGGCAATACATGAGGAAGAGGCCTTTCTCTAAGGCCCGAGGTAAGGATGGGAGGAAAATTCAGTCTGTGTGATGGGTGCTGGGCAGCAAGAGGTCTGATTCACCCTGGAAACAAGGACCACAAGAGATCACCGAGGCTCTCACCTGAAAAAACTTCCTGTCAATTAGTAAACAGTAAAAAATTATACTGTGAATAAATAAATGAAGGAATAAATATGTGAGTGAAGTATAGAATTCTACTCTCATCTGAGGGGCTTTCCATAACAGTAGCACACAAGTCAAATCTGTGAACTCTCCTGCTTTGTTAGTGGAAAGAACGCAGGTGGGCAACTAGGGCAGTGGGTATAGAACCAGGGAGAAGGGTGGTTACAGAGACTTGTACTTAATTTTTTCATGAGACTGAATTAATACATCATGTGAATTAAAAAAATATATCAAATTTATCAGGAGGTTTTCGGAGTGGGTGGTGTGATGGAGCACAGTACCACACGTTCACTCAGAGTTCCCAGTCAATGTAAGCTGCCACAGTCCTCAGCCTGGACTCAGGGGGAAGAAGGTCCAGGAAGGCCCTGCCCCTCTAGCTCTAGGGATTTCCCTTCTCCTCCAAGGTCTCCTGACCATCTTTTCCTAAGGGTTTAACAGTTCTTCTAGGTAAAGACAGCTATAGTATAGATCTTTTTTTTTTCCTCTTGTAATTGCAAAGTTTAATTTTTTTAATTGTGTTGAAAATATACATAAAACGTAACTGAATAATTTCTAATGTATGAGTCAGTGATACTCATTACATTCTTCAAGTCATGTAACCATTCTCAATATCCTTCTCCAAACTTTTCTACAACCATTAACATAACCTCAATGCCCCAGTGGAAAAACTTCCCCTTCCCCCTGCCCACAACTGGCAACGACCAATAATCTTTGCTTTCTATATATTTGCTTATTTCATATAAGTCAGATCGTATAGTATTTGCCCTATACTTAGGGCAAATACTAACTTATTCCATTTAGCATGATGTTTTCAAAGCCTAGCAGGAAAGAATTTTAAAATTCCAACTATAGCTAACCTCAGTTTCTGCTATCATTCTTAGTTATCCATTCTTTCTCCGACTAGTGTGCCCCCGCCCTTGTCTTCATTGTTGCTGCCCCATTCTGCCCTTCAGTGGCTGAGCCCTGCTTTCTGCTCCCTCCTTGATCTCTGTATCCTTCTAACCAACTGCTGGCATGTTCCATCTCTGAATCTTGTCTCTCTCTCGAGCTTTCCCTCCATCCAACGCACCCAACCTAGCTCCATCTCTTTCTGCATCCTGAACTCTGCAGTCCTTCCCACAGATTCAGAAACATACACAGACCTTTAGGTTGACACAGACAACCCACTGAGACATACACAGGAGAGGTGGTTGTGTGTTGTCCATCTGAAATTCTCGCATCAAGGTTCTCAGATACGGCCATCTCTTTCTGCCTCACTTCATCTACTAAGGACTGGGCTTCTATTCCGAGAAAAACAATTTTCATCTTCTACTGTGGCTGGGTTAATAGGGGTGCAAGGAAGAGGTATACATGTAAGAATCATAACTAAATATACACATTCTTCTCTTTACGTATAACTCCTCTATAAAAAGCCTTTCAGTAAAAAGAGGATGAAAAGAGGTTACCATTGCTCTGGAGTGTTTACACTCCAAATTTACTAAGAATATCACCCACATACAAAACGTCAAGAAACACATTTATTATGAAGCTTCATGGGAATGAGGTCATTTCTAAGTTCCAAAGGAACAAATTCATTGGAATTCAATAAATGTGGAATTAAAGAAAAATAACTTCTTAAAAAATGAACTACCATAAACAGTGCCACTTTACAATGGAGACTTTGTCTTCCACAGCAGTGCCCCCAAAGGGTGGTGGGTCTCTGGGGAAGAAGAAAGAAACCATGGGGTCTGCAGAGGTGGAGGATGTGGTGATGGAAAGGCCTCCAGGGGTCCCTATGACCAAAGCTTTGGCTCACAGGTGAGGATAAGGACCCTGAAAGCTCAAGTAAATTAACTCACTATTCTCAGAGGTCTCTATCCAAGAGGAAAATGCGCAAGAGTCAACAACATCCCAAGAAAAAAGTCGAAGCTCCAGGCCAAGGAAGATTCCAAAACAATCCGAGAACTCTTTTCTGTCCATCTTGCCCCGAGCAGACCTCTCATTCCTCCAGTTACGGGGCTGCCCCAGGAAAGCGATGGATCAGGTGCGCATAATTCACCAAGGTGCGCACGGTCAAGGGGGTGGCGGTCGCCTGGCAGACCAAAACCTCCTTTGCTCCCGTGGGCAAGATGCCCCAGGTCTTTGAGGCTGAGCTCTCTGAGGAGAACACCATCGGCTCTGCCCCCAGTCTGGTCAACACTGACTCCCTGGTCAGCACCCTGGAGCCCTGGCAGGAGGGGCCCCAGGCCCGTACCCAGGAGCCCACTGACCAAGGGGAGGAGCATGCTGAGAGACCCCGCGCAACCACCCCGGAGTGGCTGGTGACCCGTGAGCACGGCTTCCGCTGCGTGGCCTGCTGACGCGTGTTCGAGTCCCAGGAGGCCCTGGTTGCGCACGCAGAGCATGGTGTGAGCCAGGGCTTCAGCTGCCGGGTCTTCTTCAAAGAGCTAATGGAGAGGCGGCTGCCAGGCTCAGTCCAGCGAAGGCCCAGACGCTGCCACCAGCTGGCCAGGCGTTGCCTGATGGCCGCCAAGAAGAGGGAGGTGAGGGAGAAGAGAGCAGTCTGCAGGCGCCTGGAGGAGCAGCTGGAGAAGCAGAGAGAAGAACTGAAGAGGCTGAGGCACCAGCTGGACAGGCTGCAGAGGCAGGAGACCAGGCTGGAGAAGGCACAGGCGCACCACAGAGGCCAGAGGGGAAAGCGCCTGAAGACGTGCTAGAACCCCGGGATTAGGAGGAGCAGGGCCTTTGGGCTGGAAACGTGGGCCCTTCAGCAGAGACCTCAATTCAGGTTCGTTTAACCCAGCCCCCGTGGAAGATCATACCCTCCTTCCACTGTGACCCCAACCCTCCCAACCCAAGGGCACAGAAAACTCCAGCCAAGGGGGATCTGGATAGAAGAAGCCCCAGATAGCTGACCACAGATGCCAGGTCCCCTCAGAGGCTCCCCTGGCCCAGGAGAGGACAGGACAGGCCTCATTTGGATGGTGAGATCTTGGGACCCTAAGGATGAGCACAGCATAAATAGGGAAACGGAAATGGGATTTCAGTGGGACTTGGGAGGATTGGGGGGGCCCTGCTGAGGTGTGATGGTGAAGGGGGTGTCACTGAGTTCTTTGGAGGAGAAGGAATCAGAGAGATGGCAGGCTGTTGGGAAACATGCCTGCAGGTGAGCAGTGGACATAAAGCCCTAAACAAACAACTCTGGGTCCCTTCCCAGCAGTATAGAGGCAGAGAAAGAAGCATGGCTTGGTAGGAGGAGAGAAGGGCAGGTTGAAGGAAAATGAACTCACCCCAGCAATGTCTTCTGGTCTCCTAGGGTGAATTTGGGTTTATGATTGGGATGCATCCTTTTTGCCACATTGGGGGAATGTTAAGTGGGAGATGGTGTAGAAAAATCCCCCTGGATGTTAACCATTTCTGGATAAGAGTTGATCCAGGGCTTGCAGGATATTTCCTGTAGAGCATGTCCTAGGGGAAGGGGTAGAGCTTTGGAACTTTTTCTTCTCCTTAAAATCAAGCTGTACATTCCGATTCTTGACATGTCAAACAAACTTGCGAATTTTTTTTTTTTTCCCCTGTGGTCCAATCTGACCTGTCCCGAGGTCAAAGAACTGGAAGAAAAAGGCCCTCTGAGGTGAAAGAACCAAAAGAGAGGACAAGCTTCAAACCCAGGGAGAACAGCGAGAACACAGGTGATCAGAGGTAATGGTGGGAAGGGGCAGATTCAGGCCCAGACTCAACAGTGGACAACAAAGCCCCAGTCTCAGTCGCGACATCAAATCCCAAGTCTGGGGAAGCCCTGGACATGACAGGGGTGTATCCATGTCTCTGGGAGATGAGACCACAAGTATCACAGGGAACCCCCAGGGGCAGAGGAATGGAGGGCAGGGCCTCTAGGATGGGCACCTCCATCCACAGTCTGTCCTGTGTGTATTCCTCAGAGTGACAGAGACAGCTCCTGCGAGGCAGAGGGTCACAGACAGAAAAGAACCAAGGTGTTCAGACCAGGTAAATTCTGCAGTCTCCTAAGGATCCAAAACGAAAAATCAGAGATTCTCAGAGGTATCAGGGTGGGAGGGGTTGGCATTCCCAGGCTGGGGAGAGGCTGGCTGGGGAGGTGCTGCTTTCTGAAATCTTTTCATCAACATCTTTCTTCTTAAAAGCTACCTTCCCAGTTGATGTCCTCTATGATCTAGGCTCAGACCTGAATGGGGCCTAGAATGCACAAAGGTGGGTTATCCAGTGGGGCTAGGCAGGGAGGAGGTGGAAGCAGCATATCCAGGAAAGAGAATCTTCTAGAGGCGCATGAGTTACCTAGTGAATTGCACATGGCGTCCAGCCTTCTGAATTTAGCTGTAGACGTGTGCTTGCAAGACATGTTTGAGGGGTAACTCTACTGACTTCCCAAAATTATTTTTGGTCATTTCCAGTTATAGAGACCAGAAGAACTCACTAGCTCCAAGAACAACAAGAAATCCACTGGATCTGATTATTACTTTCTGCGGTGTGCTCTCCTGCCAGTGATTCAAATCTTTTGTCTGTCATTCTAGAGAATTTTCGCCTATTTTAAATATCTAACAAAACACGTTAAAATATACGTATATCTATGATGTTTATGAATTTCCAAAGCTCTGAAATTGTTTTTTATTACATTTGCAAGATTACAGATTTGTATGACAAAAAAATTTATGTCAGGGTCCCACTCTCATATGTAATTTGGTCCTGCTCCCCCAAGGTATCCAATGTTAATAGACACACGTGTATCCTTCCCTACACCTCTCTGCAGGGACACATATACACAGTCACAGGTACACAAGTACATCTGCTGGGGTGTCTACTTTTATGGAAGCCTGGTCACACTCTACCCACATTACTCTCGCCCCTTATTTCACTTGATATTCTACCTTCATTCTCTTTAAGTCATTAGATATGGCACTGACACTATATTTTTGGGTTTTTAACTTACATGAATAATTTAAATAGATGATATCAATTCAGTACACTTTATCTGGACTTCTACATGTTGTTGTCAGAAGCTATCAAGTCAGTTCTGACTCACAGTGGCCCTTTGCACCGCAGAACAAAGCATCACCCGGTCATGTGCAATCCTAACAATCTTTGCTCTATTTGAGCACACTGTTGCAGCCACTGTATCAATCTCATTGAGGGTCTTCCTCTTTTTCACTGGACCTCTGCTTTACCAAGCATGATGTCCTTTTCCAGGGACTGGTCCCTCCCTCTTGATAACATGGTCAAAGCCATTCTTGCTTCTAAGGAATATTCTGGCTTTCTCCCTTTAAGACAGATTTATTCGTCCATACATAACACTACTAAAATGGGAACATTATCATCCATGCTTTTTAAGTCCACTCTTCCTGCGTGTTCTAGCTCTCCTCCCCCTGTTCTTTCCTGCAAGTGAATCCAAGATAATTCAGGTTAACAATGCGGTAAGTAGTCTCTCTTGTCCTTGCTTAAACAAGCACACAGACTTATACACACTCATAAACATAAACACGTACCCAAGCATATTCAAACAATTGATATTGTTTAACCCAGATGTGCTCATTTTATGTACACTTCTCTGCATGCACCTTGATTTTTTCAGTAATACTTCAGTAATACTTCACAGAGATTTTTCCCACTCAACTACTACAACTCATTTATTGATGATGTAGCTTTACCATAAGTTATCTATCATTCAACTATCAATGTACAGTCAATGTTTGGTCAATACTAATAACAACTATCCTTTGTGTACTACAGGATCTGTTTCTGTGGAATAGACTCCATAGAGTGAGATTTCCAGTTCAAAGTATGTTTTAAAAGTACAGAGCCATGGCCATGTCTTTCCCCTAGAGGCTGTCCTAAAGCACATTTCCAGCCATGTCTCAGGGTATCCTTCTCCCCACAGCCCAGCCAGCCATAGATGGTGTTGATTTTTAAATCGTGCCAGTTTCACTGAGACTTTGATATTTTCTTAACTACCAGTGTTTTTGAGCAACTTGGACTATGTTTATCGGGCATGTGGATTTGCTGTGAACGATCTGTTTGAATTCACTGCTCATTTTTCAAGTGCTTAACTTTTATCCTTCTGTGTAAAACGGAAATTGTTATTAAGTCTTGTCATCTCCATTTCACATGATTTTCCAAATCTATCATTTGTGTATCACATTTTTGCAAGCTTTGTCCCCCAGAACGATCACTTGAGTCAGCACCATTAAATAAATAAATAAATATAATTTTCTCAAAATAACGCCTTTGTATCAATGGTTATTGTGACTTCTTAGCAGATTTTGTTTCATTGGTCGACTTGTCAGTTTCTATGCTATGTAATATCAATTTGTTCTGTTACCTGAAGAGGTAGACACCTGTCAGTATCCTGCTTTTTCATGTTTTTCTTCTCTATACCGTTTAAAGCAGCTGTAGTGTTGCAGTGATTAAGTGCTCATCTGCTAATCCAAAGAAGGTTTGGCAGGTCGAACCCACCAGGGGGCACTGAGGGGAAAGACCTGTTGTTCTGCTCCCATAATGATCACAGCCTAGAAAACCCTCTGGGCAGTGAAATGGGATCGCTATGAGTCAGAAATGGACTCCAAGTCTCCTAACACCAGCAACATCCTCTGTTATCTACTGTACTATTTGTAGCATACGATTACTGTATGCAATTCAAAAACAACTATCTTAATATTCTGACTGGAAATACATTCCACTTATATATTAGTTTTAGGGACCTCCATTTAATTGACAAGACTTCTCATTTGAAAATATGGCATATTTTTTGCATATATTCAGGTTTCATTTTATGTACTTTAGTACATTAGTTTTCGTCACAGAACTCCTTTGCTGCTCTGGTCAAAACAATGTTTTCCTAAATATTTTACAATTTTGAACACAGTTTGATCCAGTCAAGCAGTAGGGGCAAGAGAACGGTCTGCTCTTCTCACCCTTGCCAATTTGAGACCCTCATGTCTATACTGGAGAGAAACCATTGATTTTGATGTATTTGTGTTTTATTCAGGTACGCAATTATATCATCATTATTTGAAAAATCTCTTATTATACTTATACTAGGTTATTTAAATTTTCTAGTTTATTCCTTCACCTTAAAACTATGTTGATACCAAAATATTTGTCTAGTTCCAAATTTATCAGAATGAGTTGAATATTAATTTTCCATTTGTCTCACACCTGCTAAGTTTGGGGGAGAATCTATTATGCCCCAATAGATAACTACTACTCTGACCTGCTGACCATTATTGGAATCACACACAACTTGTTTCTGACAGTTAAGTACTTCTACCTGGCCTCTGTGGAGCTGGGATCCCATGATTTGCATTGCTACTAGGCAGCCCAGCTCCCACTAACAACCTGAGCCTATAGACGATTGTTGCTGTTAGTTGTCATCAAGTCATTTCTGACTCATGACCACCCCATGTGGGCATAGTAGAACTAACTGTTCAATAGTGCTTTTAAGGCTTTCATCCTTTAGTAGCAGATGGCCAGGAATGTCTTCCAAGGACCCTCTGAGTACGTTCAAACTGCCAGACTTTCGGATAATAGTCAAGCACTTAACTGTTTGTGGCGTCCAGGGACTCCCTACAAAGTATACATATTGGTAAGCTCTATCTTGCTGGTGCTCCCTCATGTCTGCATTCCTTATTCTTTTGATGAAATGGGTATCCTTCAGGACTTCCAAGAAATGGTCTTATAGAAGACTAACTGAGACATGCCCACATATTGGAGGCTTTTAATCCCTCTTCCAACATCTGACATAGCAGGTCTGGCAGTTCGATTTCAGAGAATGTGGGCCATGGCCTTTTCTAAGCTTCCAAAAGCAATCCCACAGCATATTAAACCCATTTCCAGAACCCTTGCTACGGCAATAAATCCTTGTCAACAAACACTCCTTGACCCAACTTTATATTAAACTCCCCTTCACTCAGCACCTTCAGCACCCATTCCTCAGCACACCCCCGTCCTGCTCACACAAGGCAGCCAAGTCTTGCAGCTCCTTCAGTGTACAGTCCCTCCCCCCTCAACCACAACAGCACTGCCCCCGGTGGCTATGCTGGTATCTGACAACTAAGTATCTGGATCTCAGGACTCTGCAAAGGAAAGTGTTGAAGGTGGATGGGGGCGGGGCGGAACCAGAACATAAAGTATGAACATTCCAGAGGCTGAAATTAAATGACCTCAAATCTCACAGCTGCACACCCGTTGTGCACAGAAACAGCTCCGAGAGAAGCCCTCTCTCATATAAATGGGATAGAAGGTCCGTAAAGGAGAGAGACAGGCAGGTGGGCAGGTGGGCAGACACCTGAAACTGTGGCAGAGGAGAATCCTTCTCTCTGACCAGAGTATGGAAGAACCAAATATTGTAGAGAAAGCTCCATTACATTTTCTCTCTCTCTGCTGTTAACTGGCACCTAGTCAATTCTACCTCAAAGGCTGAGACTTTTCAAAAGCAGATCGCCAGGCTTGTCTTCTGAGGTGCTTCTTGACAGGTTCAAACTGCCAGCCTTTTGGCTGGTTGTCCAGTGCTTTGGCCCCATAGGTAGAACCAATCACTTATGTGCACAACAGAATGAGGAGATTAAAGCCCCACCATTCTTGCCAGTGGGCCAGGAAAGCACTCCTTCAGAACTCAGAGAGCAGAAGAGAAAGAGAGAGAGGAGGCTGTGCAAGAAAGAGATTCTGCAGACTTGCTATGAACTCCTGGTTCACCCCCCAGATGCATATGCATTGCCCTGACCCCAAGAAGCATTATAAAATTCTTTAAGACCCGCACTATGGGTTAGAATGCCATCAAGGTTCCATACTGAGTGGTGCTCACATAGATTAGATCTGAATACAGCTGCAAAGCCTTCAAAAATTGAACTAACATTTGAACCTTAGAATACAGAAGATGGGACAGAACTTGGAGCCTGAACATAACTGGGTCAATTGACTGCTAAAAAAAAAAAAAAAATTCTCCATAAAATTTAAGCAGGACTTGTACTCTCGAAATCATAAGACACAGATTTTAAAATGCTATCCTAATCATTCTCCAAGAAATAACAGGGACACTTTTTAAATAAATGGAAAAATAAGTGCTATTTGCAAATGAAAATTTTACATGTTAGAAGTACAATGGTGGAAATAAAAAATTCAGTTGATATTTTCACAATAGCAGAATGGTGATGACAGAGAAAAAAACTAAATACTTGAAATAGATCAGTAGAAAATATCCATTCTGCAAATAGAGAGGAAAATACGGGAAAAAAAATGGACAGTGCCTCAAGAACTAGACAAAAAGCCTATTTATTGGAACTCCAGAAGAAGTAGAGAAAATGTGTGCTGTAGAAAATAGTATTTGAAGAAATACTGGCTGAACAGTTTCCAAATGTCGTGAAAGACACAAACTTACAGATTCAAGAAGTTCAGCAAACCACAGCAAGTTAAAGAATTCTATGCCCCAATACCGTATTTGCACAAAAATATTCTGCGGGTTATGGTTTTTTTTGCCAACCCAGCGGGCCTTACGCCACATCCCAAGTACATTTGTAAGTAACACTACTCTAGTTTTGTTTTTGTTTTTTTAACAGCAGCGTGTAAAAAGAAAAAAACAGTGTACTGTACTTACAGACATACCCGGGAGGGGAAAACAGTTGACATACATATATATATATAGAACGTGTTATTTGCATAAAAATACTATACATCATAATCAAAACTGCAGAATAACAAAGGTCAAGAAAATACTCAGGAAGGAGCTTGAGAGAAAACACATTTCACCTGAGAAAAACAATTTGAATGACTCTGTATTCACTATCAGAAGCCATGGAAGCCAAAAAAATAGATTGTGAAACAACATTTTTTCAGCCCTGAAAGATGGAAATACTAACCCAGAATTCTATGTCCAATCATTACCTTCAGGAGTAAAGCACAAATAATGCCATTCTTAGGGGAAGGAAAACTGAGAGAATTCATCGCCACCAGACTTCTAAGTGAAACACTAAAGGAAGTACTTCAGGTGGCAGACTTGGAATTTCAGTTGTTATTTAAGGAAAGCAGAAAATGTGGAAACTATGTGGTTAATATACTACGTCAACACTGTAGTTATTGCACAACATGGCGCTGGACAAGCCTCTTTGGAAAGTTTTTCCAGTCTCTTGGAAACGCTTGGAAATATATCCTGGCAAATCATTATTAGAGAATGGAATTAATTTTGACAATACCTGAGAGATGTCTGTAGTCAAGTCTCATGAATAAACTGGAAAATAAATTTTCTGACTGAAACTAAGGTGTGGTAACAAAAAATGAGTCTCACTTCCCACATGGCCATGAGCTGGCTCTGAAGGCCAACCTTCCCCAGAGAGGCATCTCAAGCACATTGGGAGTAATGGCTTCCTGTTGTTATTGCTAGGTGCCATTGAGTGGGTTTCTGAGTCATTGTGGCCCAGTGTAAAAGAACTGCCCCGATAGGGTTTCCTGGTTTGTAATCTTGACGGAAGCAGTTGCCAGGTCTTTACTCCTTAGAGCCTTTTGGTGGGTTCAAAAAACTAACCTTCGGTTAACAGCTGAGTGCTCAAACTTGGCACCACCTGGGCTCCTTGGAGCACTGGCAGCACCACAGAATTTGGTAGAAACCTCCCCATAGGCCTTCTCTGAGAGGTAACCCCTTACTTAAGGACCAAGTTTAGGTTTTATATATACTCATTCTACATAAAGTCTAGATAAGAATTACAGTGCTTCCTTTAGCGGACAATATTGTATATGCCCTCCATAAACAAAATGTGTCAAGGGCAAAGTTTAATATTAAACCAAGGCATTTCCCATCAGTCCTTACCTGAGAGGGTCTTCGTGAGAATTTCCTGAGACTCTTGGAAAAGGACTTAGTAGATACTGCTTCTTTTTACCTCTTCGCTCCTGAACAGAAACCGCTGCTAAGAAGTCATGTGTCAAGCCGCAAACGCCTCTTCTTATCCTGAATGTAAGCCGTGTAATAAGACCAGGAACTAGGCATTCAGCTGGGTGAAGAAACTCAGGAGTATTTCCTGTCTTCAACATCTTCCAGATCCAGCGAAATCCTGTTACAAGTCACTAGATCAGCCCAGGAGCTGGAAGACTGAAATTCCTGGTCCTCTGACAACTGGGAAGGGCAGGGTGGGGTTAGGCAGAGCCTCCTTGACCATCACTTGCCCCAAGAGGCTCTGGAGGCTGCTTCATGTTATAAGTCAAAGGCCCTTCCAGCCCAGGCACATAAGAGCAGGGGAAGACTTTGTCCATTGAAAGAAAAGATGGGCACAGGAGTGGCAGGTTTTAGGGTACTCAGTATTTTTCTAAGTAACACCAGAAAAGACCTTTAATCACTACACAAAATGGGTCAGTAGTTCAAGATCTCCCTAAGAAAATAGGAGGCCGAGACCACTTTCATTCAGGTTGCGGCAAACAGGCAAGAAACAGAGCATTTTAATCTTGTGCAAAGTCAGAAAAGAAGACAAAAAGATGAGATGCTCCTCTACTTCATCCCTAAGGCTAGTTTAATACTGACACCAAATTAGACAAGGATGATAGAAGAAGAGTTACAGGGCAAGCACACCAAGAAACTGAGATGTAAAAACCTACATAAAATACTGGCAAAGGAAATCCAGCAAAGTATAAACCATGTAATACACCATCATCAAGGGGGTTTATTGTCAGCATGCAAGCTTGAGTGAACATTAAAGATTTAATAATTTAATTCATCACATGCATAGATGGAAGAAGAAAAGACATGCTCATCTCAAGAGATGGGGACAAAGCAGTCGATAAAATCCAATCACACTGAGAGATAAGGACGCTGAGCAATCATGGACCAGAAAAGGAGTTCCTTAAGTTGGAAAAATACAACTGGCATGATAGTTCATGGTGAAATGCGGGACATTCTCTTTAAAATTAATTAGCGTTAAAATAAGGATGCTTTCCCAATTTGAAGACTGGCATCTGGCATCTTAAACATTAGCGAGCAGCCATCTAAGATGCATCCATTGGTCTCAACCCACCTGGATCAAAGGAGAATGAAGAACACCAAGGACACGAGGTGATTACGAGCCCAAGAGACAGAAAGGGCCACGTGAATCAGCTACTACATCATCCTGAGACCAGAAGAACTAGTCGGTGCCTGGCTATAACCAATGACTGTCCTGACAGGGAACACAATAGACAAAATCTGAGGGAGCAGGAGAACAGTGAGATGCAGACCCCAAATTCTCAAAAGACCATACTTAATGGTCTTACTGAGACTGGAAGGATCCTGGTGGTCATGGCCCCCAGACATTCCGTTGCCCCAGGACAGGAACCATTCCCGAAGCCAACTCTTCAGACATGGATTGGACTGGACAATGGGTTGGAGAGGGATGCTGGTGAGGAGTGAGCTTCTTGGATCAGGTGGACACTTGAGACTGTGCTGGCATCTCCTGCCTGGAAGGGAGATGAGAGGGTGGAGGGGGTTTAGAAGCTGGCGAAAAGGACACGAAAAGAGAGAGTGGAGGGAGAGAGCAGGCTGTCTCATTAGGGGGAGAGTAATTGGGAGTGTGTAGCAAGGTGTATACGGGTTTTTGTGTGAGAGACTGACTTGATTTGAAAACTTTCACTTAAAGCACAAAAAAATAATTAAAAAATAAGGATGCTTTCTATCATTATTTATATTAAATATTTAACACTGGAGGTCCAAGCTAGAACAAAAAGACAACAAAAAGAAGGAAAAGCTGCAACTGCTATTATTCATAGATTACAGAAATGCCTCCACAGAAAAATTTACAAACCATTGAAATTAATGATAGTCAATCATAAATATAAACTAAAAAATAAACTGCATTTCTATACATCAGCATCAAGCTGACTCTGTTGTAGGTCTTAGTGAAAGCAGAGGACACTGATAAGGAAATAGCAGAATTCAGGTGGGCTAGACAAGGAGGGGAGAAAACTATTTTACACCAGGCTTCATGTATAACCATGGGTATGTGTTAGTCATCTAGTGCTGCCATAAGAAAAAAATAACACAATTGGGTGGCTTTAAAGAACAGATATTTATTTTCTCACAGTTCGGGAGGCTAGAAGTAGGAATTCAGGGCATGGCTCGTGTCTACTTCAGCTTCTAGCAGCTTCCAGCCACCCTTTGCGTTCCTGGCCTTGTAGATTATCTTCCCTTTTGTCTGTCTCCCTCTTCCCCTGTTTGTGTCTGTGCCTATTCTGCTCTTTTTATAACTCAGAAGGGATTAGGTTTAGGACCCACCCTACACTGGTATGGCCTCATTAAAATCATTTTAAAAATCCCCTATTTCCAAATCAGGTCACATTTATAGGTACAGTAGTTAGGATTTCAACATACCTTTGGGGTTACGCAATTCAGTCCATATAGTACCCTCACCAGATATTCTGGACTGAGAGTACAAACATGAGCAGCTGAGAGTTCTATTTTTTTTTTTTTTCTATATTAGTTGGATGTAACTTGTCTGATTCCACCCATACAAACTTTGGAGCAACTTATTATGAAGGACCAGGCCAACCTTTATTAGCCATGTCCATTACGTGGAAAAACGCACACATTCCCATCACTGAAGCCCTGAGAAATTCATCAATAAGGGTGGAATGGGGTTGGGACCAAGAATTGTTTCATGGCATTGATAATATGGCATAGCTGTTAGACATCTACGTAGAGATGTCAGGTAATAATACTGACAGCTAACACTTACTGGTGCCGGGACTCTTGTGAGGGCTTCTCCTCTCTTAAGATACTTGCTCTGCATGATACCCATGTGAGGAATGTATCATTAAAAGGCACATTTTACAGATGAAGAACTCGGTACAGAGAGTTACGCTGACATTTGAATAGAAGTCATGAACCAGGAGGAGTTGAAATGGATGGAGGTGTAAACATCGCATCCTCAGGTACAGACAGACAGCCACCGACTCCCTGAGGCATCCTAGAGAGAGGGTGTCAATAGAAAGAGAGGACTAAGCACTGAGCCTGAGGGCACTCTGACATCTAGAAGCCGGACAGATGAACGGCAGCCAACAAAGCCCTCTGAAGTCCAGTGTGGTTCCTGGAGCATGGTCTGTCCTTTCTCTGGGCTGCATTTTACCAGTCCCCCTCCCACCCGCACTGGGTGTCCCCTTCACAATGGCAGGGACAGTGGGTACCTTTCACCATTGTGTCCACATCATGTAGATTATTCCTGGCACATGGAATCGCTCTAAATATTGATTGATTGAAAAAACGAAAGATGAAAATGATGAATGAAATCATAGTTTGCTACCCCCACGTGTCTGTCAGTTTGTCGTACTGTGGGGGCTTGTGTGTTGCTGTGATGCTGGAAGCTATGCCACCGGTATTCAGATACCAGCAGGGTTACCCATGGAGGACAGGTTTCAGCTGAGCTTCCAGACTAAGACAGCCTAGGAAGAAGGACCTGGCAGTCTACTTCTGGAAAGCATTAGCCAGTGAAAACCTTATGAACAGCAACGGAACACTGTCTGATATATGGCTGGAAGATGACCCCCCCAAGTTGGAAGGCACTCAAAAGATGACTGGGGAAGAGCTGCCTCCTCAAAGCAGAGTCAACCTTAATGACATGGATGGAGTGAAGCTTTCGGGACCTTCATCTGCTGATATGGCACTTCTCAAAATGAGAAGAAACAGCTGCAAACATCGATTTAATAATCGGAACCTAGAATGTACGAAGTATGAATCTTAGAAAATTGGAAATCATCAAAAATGAAATGGAATGCACAAACATCGATATCCTAGGCATTAGTGAGCTGAAATGGGCTGGTATTGGCCATTTTGAATCAGACAATCATCTTGTCTTCTATGCTGGGAATGACAACTCGAGGAGGAATGATGTTGCATTCATCGTCAAAAAGAACATTTCAAGATCTATCGTGAAATACAACGCTGTCAATGGTAGGATAATAACCATACTCCTACAAGGAAGACCAGTTAATACGACTATTATTCAAATTTACACAGCAACCACCAGGGCCAAAGATGAAGAAATAGAAGATTTTTTTCAGCTGCTGCAGTCCGAAATTGATCGAACATGCTATCAAGATGCATTGATAATTACTGGCTATTGGAATGCAAAAGTTGGAACCAAAGAAGGATCAGTAGTTGGAAAATACGGCCTTGGTGATAGAAACAATGCCGGAGATCAAATGATAGAATTTTGCAAGACCAACAACTTCTTCACTGCAAATACCTTCTTTCACCAACATAAACGGTGACTATACACATGGACCTCGCCAGATGGAACACACAGAAATCAAACTGACTACATTTGTGGAAAGAGACGATGGAAAAGCTCAATATCATCAGTCACAACACGGCCAGGGGCCTACTGTGGAACAGACCATCAATTGTTCATATTCAAGTGCAAGCTGAAATAAAAGAAAATGAGAGCAAGTCCACAAGAGCAAAAATATCCCACCTGAATTTAGAGACCAACTCAAGAATAAATTTGACACATTGAACACTAGTGACCGAAGACCAGACAAGTTTTCGAATGATATCAAGGACATCATCCATGAAGAAAGCAAGAGGTCACTGAAAAGACAGGAAAGAAAGAAAAGACCAAGATGGGTGTCAGAGGAGACTCTGAAACTTGCTCTCGAACCTCGAGCAGCTAAAGCAAAAGGAAGAATTGATGAAGTAAAAGAACTGAACATTTCAAAGGGCCTCTCAAGAAGACAGAGTAAAGTATTACAATGACATGTGCAAAGAGCTGGAGATGGAAAACCAAAAGGGAAGAACACGCTCGGTCTTTCTCAAACTAAAAGAACTGAAGAAAAAAATCAAGCCTCGCGTTGCGAAAGTGAAGGATTCCATGGGGAAAATATTAAACGACGCAGGAAGCATCAAAAGAAGATGGAAGGAATACACAGAATTATTATACCAAAAAGAATTGGTCAATATTCAACCATTTCAAGAGATGGCCTATGATCAGGAACCAATGGTACTGAAGGAAGAAGTCCAAGCTGCTCTGAAGGCATTGGCAAAAAACAAGGCTCCAGGAATTGATGGAATATCAATAGAGATGTTTCAGCAAACAGATGCAGCACTGGAGATGCTCACTCGTCTATGCCAGGAAATATGGAAGACAGCTTCCTGGCCAACTGACTGGAAGAGATCCATATTTATGCCTATTCCCAAGAAAGGTGATCCAAACGAATGTGGAAATTATAGAACAATATCATTAATATCACACGCAAGCAAAATTTTGCTGTAGATCTTTCAAAAATGGCTGCAGCAGTATATCGACAGGGTACTGCCAGAAATTCAGGCCGGTTTCAGAAGAGGATGTGGAACCAGGGATATCCTTGCTGATGTCAGATGGATCCTGGCTGAAAGCAGAGACTACCAGAAGGATGTTTACCTGTGTTTTATTGACTATGCAAAGGCATTCAACTGTGTGGATCATAACAAACTATGGATAACACTGGGAAGAATGGGAATTCCAGGACACTTAATTGTGCTCATGAGGAACCTTTACATAGATTAAGAGGCAGTTATTCAGACAGAACAAGGGGATACTGATTGGTTTAAAGTCAGGAAAGGTGTGCGTCAGGGTTGTATTCTTTCACCATACCTATTTAATCTGTATACTGAACAAATAATACGAGAATCTGGACTATATGAAGAAGAACGGAGCATCAGGGTTGGAGGAAGGCTCATTAACAACCTTCGTTATGCAGATGACAAAACCCTGTTTGCTGAAAGTGAAGAGGACTTGAAGCACTTTCTAATGAAGATCAAAGACCACAGCCTCCAGTATGGATTACACCTCAACATAAAGAAAACAAAAATCCTCACAACTGGACCAATGTGCAACATCATGAGAAATGGAGAAAAGACTGAAGTTGTCAAGGATTTCATTTTACTTGGATCCACAATCAACAGCCATGGAAGCAGCAGTCAAGAAATCAAAAGACACATTGCATTGGGCAAATCTGCTGCAAAGGACCTCTTCAAAGTGTTGAAGAGCAAAGATGTCACCCTGAAGACTAAGGTGCGCCTGGCCCAAGCCATGCTATTTTCAATCACATCATATGCATGTGAAAGCTGGACAGTGAATAAGGAAGACAGAAGAAGAGTTGACGCCTTTGAATTGTGGTGTTGGCGAAGAATATTGAATATACCACGGACTGCCAAAAGAACGAACAAATCTGTTCTGAAAAAAGTGTGGCCAGAATGCTCCTTAGAGGCAAGGATGGTGAGGCTGCGTCTTACATACTTTGGATATGTTGTCAGGAGGGATCAGTCCCTGGAGAAGGACATCATGCTTGGCAGAGTACAGGGTCAGTGGAAAAGAGGGTGATCCTCAATGAGGTGGATTGACACAGTGGCTGCAACAATGAGCTCAAGCATAACAATGATTGTAAGGATGGCGCAGGATCAGGCAGTGTTTCGTTCTGTTGTGTCTAGGGTCGCTATGAGTCAGAACTGACTCGATGGCACCTAACAACAACAACAACAATCTCTGAATACCTTAAGGGCCTTCGTGTGTAAGAGGGAGAAAATATGATCTGAGTTGATCCTGAGACTATCTCTCAGCGTTAAAGAATGCTGAATAACAATTCAATAAAAAGGTTCAATAGCAAAGATCTTTGTTAAAAGATTTAAGTACAGGTTGAAGATTACTAGAAACATGCACATTTAATATTTCAAGTATAGTCAAAGTGCTAAAATTATATACTCCTTGCACACAACAGAATATAATACAACAATTTGATGTTGTCTGTAAAATAAACAAAACTTTATCATGGAAAAGGCTAATATTGAGTGAAAGGAGCAGGATATAATATTTATGTGAATATACATAAATGTGTGTGACACACATATAAAACCCATTGCCGTGGAGTCTATTCTTACTCATGGTGTTCCCGTGTGTGTTAGGGTAGTCTCCAAATTTTCAATGACTAGAATATACTTCTACAAGCAGGACAAAATTAAAGGAATATATTTAAACAATAAATGAACAGAAGTGAAAGAATTAAACCTGCAGAGAGGCTGCCCAGGAACCCAAGAACTACAATAACATTGGTATGGAAAGCAGAATGATGGTGTCGGGAAGCCTCTGGTCACATGCTTCCAGCTCGAAAGAGAAGAGCAAATAAACCAGGGGAGAAGACAGTGAGCCAGAAGAGTGGGAGAAATGAAGCATTTCTCGAGTGGCAACTACTCTGCTGATGGCATGTAGTCCCTCATTTAAACCTTAGAAGGATGTAATGGGTGGGATAGACCTTGTTATCCACTTTCATCATGCAAACATTTTATAAAAACAAATTAGAAAATAGAGAAAAGTATAATAAAAGAATACGTCTCATCCGTTGAGTACTATTATGTTGCCTCAGCAGCTGCTCATTGTTGTTGTTGTTGCAAACATACCACACAAACTTTGGTGACTGAACAACTGACAGTAATTACCATTAACTGGCTGTGCAACCCTGCCCTTAATCAATGTGACTTTTCCACCACTGTTAACCAGAACTCAGTCTCCATATGCAGGAACACCCCTTTATTTCCTACCTCCTGCCCCTGGTAACCCCTAATAAACTTTTATGTCTACACATTTGCTTGTTTTTGTAAAAGACGGGTTTTTGAATCTGAAAGTTCGCGACAAGCCACAAGGGTGAATTCATGTGGTAGCAGAAGCTATTTGCAATACATATATCCTACTACTGACTTGGTTCTGAAATACATAAAGAACAATCCAAAAAGGAAACAGGAAAAAGAAAGCAGACAGTTTGATAGAAAAATGAGCAAATACTTCAACACTGTATAAAAGATTTCTATATGGCCAAGAAACATATGAAAAGTGACAAACCTTCACTGGTTATCAGAGAAATTCTAATTAAAAGCCACAGTGTGATACTATCCCCTACGTGCCAGAATGGCTAAAATGGAAAAGATGGAAAATACCAACTATTGAGTATAACGTGGAGTAACTAGAGCTCTAATCTACTGCTAGTGGAAGTGTAATTTGGTACAACCAGTTTAAAAATGTTTTGTCCGTTATCTACAAAAGCTGTGAACATACGTATATCCTAGGACCCAGCAATTCTACTTCTAGATACATACCCAGTAGAAATGGGTACATATCTTCACCAAAACACATACACTTCTCAGCATCCGCTAAGGAATGAACACCTTCCTTAGGAATGTCTAACTTTTAAAGCATTATTCTCTGTCTGTTCTAAGGTGATGCCCATATATGATGATAAGTTTACACAGAAAAGTCTAGAGCTTTCTGTGAAATTCCACAGCAAATCTCTAGAGGCTCATGTTCTCATAGCTTCTGTCGCCTCTGCAGCCCCTGCTTCTGTCTGTCCGTCTGCTGGGCTGCACCACATGGAACCAGTTATGAAATTCAAGCCCATCTTACACTCGACAAGGTCCTACTCACACAAAAGTTGTATTAGCTTAATAGAAAAGGTGTGTAGATAAGACACACAAGGGATTTAATTGCAGAAAACAAACCTTAAAATGAAATGGCTGGGAATGGTGGCCTCCCTTTGTAAAAAGGCGTCTCTGTACGGACTACGGGAAAATGCAGTTAAGATATGGGTCATGGGAAAAGGAGCGTTTGTAGCAATTTGGTAATCACGCAGACCACCTGTAAAAATGTTTTCATCCTTTTTCTCATACCTTACACAAAACAAAATTCCAGATGGATTGAATATTTAAAATTAAAATATGCAACCATAAAAATTTTAGAAGTTTTTATTTTCTTTTTATTGATAAAAGAGAAAGACTTTTTAAAAATCCCAAAATATGAAGGCTAAAACTGTTAAGATCTATAGATCTTTGGCATATCAAAAAGTATATGAAGAGAGTAAAAATACAGGCAAAAAGCTGAAAAAAAGTTTGCAGGCTAAGGATTTGAATAGAGATTTCTCGAAAGCAGATACAGAAACTCTCAACAAGCACAGGAAAAGAAGCGTAACCTCATTAGTCATCAGGGAAATGCAAATCTAAACTAAAGTGCACTAGTATTTCAAAACCACTAAGATGGCTAAACTCAACAGGATGGACAACAAGTGTCGGCGACGATGTGGAGAAGCTGGAATACCGCTGGTGGAAATGTAAAATGATCCAATTGTTTTGGAAAATGGTTTGGCAATTCTGCAGACAGTTAAACAGAGAATTACCATACAACACAGCAATTGCACACCTAGGTCTGCACCCCGGAGAATCAAAAGCATGTTCACATACAAACTCACACAGAGTATTCCTAGTAGTGTTATTCGTAACAGCCAAAATGTGGAGAGAACCCAAATGTCATGACCTGATAGACAGGATGTGGTATATTCATAGACTGGAATATTACTCAGCCACAAAAAGGCACCAAGTACTGATACATGCCACAACACGGACGAACCTTGAGAATATTACGCTAAATGAAAAAAGCGAAACACAAATGACCGCATCGTGTATGATTCCATTTACATGAAATGTCCAGAACAAACCAACACAGACAGAAGTAGATTAGTGGTTGCTACGGCGTGGAGGAAAGGAGTAATGAGGATCACTGTTAATACGCCTTTATTAACAAGGGCCTTTATTTACGGGGCACTGAAAATATTCTGAAGCTAGACAGTGGTGACTGTTGTGCCAAGTCTGCCCATATACTAAAAGCCACGGTATTGTGCATATTTTCAAAGGCAGTGTTATGGCAGGTGAATTGTATCTCAATAGAAATATTTGTGATTCCTAAAAGACTAACTTTTCAATTAACATTTAGAACCTATAAATCAGTAGGGAAAAAACAATCCAATTTTAAAATGTCTCCCTCCAAAGCAAAGGGAAGGGGGTACATTCCATCCGTACAGCTTATTTTTTTATCTCTTCATTATTCAAGTTCTATTCTCATCTTATGTAACTCTAAATTATACAAGTAATTGTCTCCATTTTCCTTATCCCTGTTTTCACTATTTAACTAAATAAAGACAACAACACAGTGTTTTTTATAAAAACCCACCTACATTCACTCAAATCATTTTTTTAGCACTTCTTAGGCACCAGGTACCAGGATACTCTGACAAACACAACAGACAAGTTCCTGCCTGCATGGGCCTTCTATTTTTGTGAAGCAGGCAGATGATAAACCAGCCAACCTGCTCTTAATGTAACCTAACATTAAGGAGGGAAACATGTAATTTTGGAGCTATCTCAAGCTGTGTCTCTCTCACAAAGATTTCTCCAAATCTAGTGAAAAATAAACACCTCGAAGGAACTCTGTGGGGCCAATAAATGTGAAAAAGCCATTTCATTTCAGTTTTGTTTTGTTGCTTTCACCTGCTACCCTGTCATTATTTTTTAATAACATGATTATGGAGCTGACATCAAACTCTCACCACTCGGCTGAAAGAAAAAACCAAACCCGTAGCCATCGAGTCAATTCTGACTCAGAGACCCTATAGGACAGAGTAGAACTGCCCCATAGGGTTTCCAGGGAGCAGCTGGTGTTGGGACACAATTCCCTCTTATAAGAATCTGAAAGCTGTTCACTGTGGATGTGGGAGGGACTCAGTAACACTTGCAGAGATTTCCACATGGGTGGGGTGCTCTAGTGTGAGCATCGGGGGAATGGACCCCATGTGCACTTTGCATCCTTCTGCAGATTATGACACAACAAACATTCACTCTTCATTGACCTACATCTTGTAAGAGAACAGAGGGAATTGTTAGACAGGACCCTTCAAAAATGCAGGGCAAGAAATTTTATTGTAACATTAAATGCCAAATAAAATCTTTCTACATTTTTCCCCCTTCCCTACCTCATTTCAAGAAGATAGCTGGACTCACAGTGTTGAAGCTCTGAAACTTCAAGACTCTGAAGAGTCTGTGGTAAAAGCCTCAGCTCACTGGGGTGATCACACTGAGGGAACTGGAGCCCAGGGGAAGAGTGACAGTCAGATAGTAGGGTCCTAGACATTGGGAAGGGGTAGGAGCTCCTTCTTGATAGTGCCCTGGAGTAGGTTACAGCACCTCAAAGGCTGATGCAGGCACATAAGTAGACAAACCCTGTTATGCTGATGACAGCCCCACCGAGGTTCTCATGCTCCAGCTGAGAATGGAAACAGCAGAACGAATGCTTCTAGAGAGATCACCCACATAGGCTGAGGCAATGGGTGTGTTGAAGGTCTTCTCCAAGCACTGGTCCTTCATTAAAAAAAAAAAATAGACCCTGGGAATTACTGCATATCTGGAGGAGGGAGTACCCTAAAAGTAAGTGAGGTTAAAAACTCCCCTCAATTTTGTAAGCAGGTAGTTCTGAGCCTCAATTCATTTTATTTTTTAAAAAATCATGCTTTTTTTCATACATGATTTTGTGTAGACTCACACTTACAATTCGTATTACTCATTCATGCATTAAGTCAACAAAGATTTCCTGTATTAACAGCTACATATCAGACCCGAGGCCAGATGCTCTCGATGATGAAATGACTTAGAGAAGTTGCCTCACTGACTGGTGAGAGAAACGGCCAAGTTAACAGGTGTATCAGTCACCTATTGCTGTGTAACAAATGACTCCAAAATGCAGTGTCTTAAAAACAACAACCATTTACTAAGCTCACAATTTTTCAGGTTGTCAATTTGGGGTTCTTCTGATCTGGGCCAGCCACAGTGGCTCGCAGCAGGGCTTATTCATCTGTCTACCATTTGCTTCCAGCTCACCGGCGAGCCAGTTTGCCTAAAATCAACTCAGTGAAACCACTGGATCATCTTTCCAATGGTCCCTCATCATTCAGCAGGCTGGCCTGGGGTCATTCCCACAGGTTCTCAGGGTTTAAGAGCAACAAAAGGGCAAGACTCAATGTAAAATCTTTTCAATTCTCTCCTTGTATCATCTCTGCTACTATGTCAATGGCTGAAGCAACCGTAAGGTCGGCCTTCAACTAACAGGTAGAGGAAGACTCCTACTGCTAATGAAAGGTGCTCTGGAGTCTCATAGAAGGCATGGGCACAGAGAGAGGAAGAATGTGTAGTAAATGCAATTGTGTTTTATGCTGTGGTAAAGGGTTTCCTGGGTACAATGGAGTACAGAGCAAGAAGTGGACTCATCTACCAGGAGAAGATTCAGGGAAGACTACAACCAGGAAGTGATGCCTGAACCAAGTTGGGAATATGACTGAATAGTTAAGGGGTGAAAAAAGGCCAAGCATCCAGGAAGCCCCAGGTATTTTCCAGAGGCTTCAGTAAAAGAGGAAGGATGGCTTGATGAGAAAAGTCTGAGGAAACAGGCTGAAAACACTGGGGCATTTGTTATATTTGTGAACAGGCACAGATTATCTTTTGTTCTATTGTTTCCCTACCATTCCTGCCTCTTCTGTCCTTTGGGGTCACACAACACAAGCCCCTACCATCCCCATGTTGAAACTTTTATTTTCCTTGGGAGAAGTCTGCTCCTTCCTCATCACCACCCCAACCTTCTTAATTTCTTCCTCAAATGGTCTCCCCATTTGCTGATTTCTCCTCTAAATGGCATCTTAAACAAAGGCAGAGTCTGTCATGGGCTTTCCCCAAGTCAACTCCCAAACCTTCCATTCTGACTGACCACAAAACTCCTGAGTCTTAGGGCTTCTTGGTGAAGTCATGAGCCTAATCTTTCCAGTGGGGTCAGTTTTCTTCACCTTCACACTTCACCAGGGAGAGTAGGCCAGCAGACGGGAAGGGAGAGAACATCTCCTAGTCAGAGAGCAGAGCCTGTGTGAAGACTCAGAGGCTAAGGAGACCTAAGAGGGGCTCAGAGTGGACATTTCATGAACAGAGCTGGAGAGACATGATTCCAACAGAGTCAAATGAGAGGATTGGGAGAAAGCAGCTGCCCATGATACTGTTATCATTCCCTGTGCTCTCTTTACCCACCAAAGGATAGTAACCCCTTTTACAGGGCACGGAGAAGTTGCAATTCATTTTTAGTATCTAATCTCCTTCTTCCTACATTGGTGCTAGCACTTCTCAAGCGCCTACCTGACAGTTTCATGTTCTTCTGGTTGCCGTGTTTAGCTTCAAACCGGGCCCATGGAACTCAGCAGTGTCAGCAATGATGTCACACAGGATTACGGAAGCCTTGGTGCTAACTCAGATCTCAGCTGCTTTTTGAAAAGGGTGTCAACCTCAGGTCTTGTGGGAGAGAAACCGTAGCTACTGAATCAAGGAAATTCAGGAGCAAGCCAGAGTCCCCAAGTTATCAAAGGTTCATGCTGGGAGAAGGGATAAAGGTCCTTCACACCATTATGTTCGGACATCTTCACCCAAGCAGGATGAAACAGTGACACACAAGGAAAAGGCCTTTCTCTAAGACTCTAGATAAAGGTGAGGAAAAATTGTCCCAGATTGATGAGTGCTACAGAACAAAAGGTCTGACTTCCACCAGAAAAGAGAGCCATGGTAGGACAAGATGAAGGATTTGGGGTGAATGGATAAGGTCATAAGGAAGATTCTCCTGAGAAAGCACTTTCTGTCATTTAGTAGATAATTAACCAAAGTTTATTTTCTCAATAAGAAATGTAGGAATAAATGAGGGATGAAATGAAAGAATCCAATTGTAAGTTTGAGAGCTTTCCAGAATAGGTGCAGACAAGGCACACTATTGTTCTGGATCTGAACATGATGGAAGGGAAGGAAGCCAGTGGGCAACTGGGGCAGAGAGTATAGGATGGTGGAAAGGGTGGGTAGGAAGAAGCATACTTAATTATTATATTTTCTAATTAGATGGAATTAATATACCATGTGAAGAACTAAGGAAATTACTCAGGAGGTTCTGGGAGTGGTAGGTTGAAGAGCCCAGAACCCATATCATTGAGGGCAGAAGAAGGGCTGTAGACTCCTCCCTAGATCCAGGAACTCCCCTTCCCCTCCTGTGTCTCCTGCCCACCTCCCTCAAGAGCCTAACAACCCCTAACCACAAACATGGCTACAGGATAGAATTTTTTATTTTCCTACTTTTCTTAACCTGAGCTACATCTAGGATCAGTCATGTACCACTCTTTTCAGGCCAGTTTTGTTGCCCTCCCCACTACTATTACCTCTGCTGTCCTCCTCCACCCAGTGCTGCCCTCCACTGGCCCTGCTTCCTGCTGCTTCCTGCTTTTCTGACTGGCCTCTAATACCCTTTGAGAGATCCCCCACCCCATCTTCTGTCTGTCACTGGAGCTTACACTCCCCTCCCAAACTCCTTCTCTTTCTTCCTTAACTCGCCAATCCTTCCCTCAAACTCAGAAAAATACTGACCCTTATGCTGACATATACAAGCCCCGCCCCCCGCCCACACAGGAGGCATGGTTGTGATTCAGCTACTAAGGTTTGTGCCATCAGACTCTCAAATGTGGACATCTGTTTCTGCCTCACCCTGAAGGACATGGTAATGGGCTTGTGTTCAGAGAAAGGCAATTTTAATCTCCTGGTGTAGGCTAGTTAAGGGTACGAGGAGAAGTTTTCAATTATACAGAAAAGTACAAATAGCGCTGTCTCTTTAAGTATAATTCCTTCTATAAAAGCCTTCCCTTAAAAGTAGGATGAAAACAAGTTACAAAGAGAAGACCAATTCTCCTGTTTCAATGCTTACACTCTAAATTTACTAAAAAAAATAACTTTCATAGAAAACAGCTCTTAGAGAAACCATGTATTATCATGAAGGTGCAGAGAATGAGGTAATTTCCTTATTGCACAGGAGCAAATTCACTTACATCCAACAAATGCAAAAAAAAAAAAATTTTTTTTTTTAATGTGGTCATCCTCTGTTTATATTATAAACTATCACTGGATAAACCTTTGGCTGCTAACTAAAAGGTTGGCAGTTGGAATCCACCAGCCGCTCCTTGGAAACCCTGTGGGGAGTTCTACTCTGTCCTACAGAGTTGCTATGAATTGGAATCTACTGAAAGAAAACTGGGAGTTTTTTTTTTTTTTTTTTAAATCAATGTATTATAATTTTTTGAAAAACTATAGACTTTTGCTATAAGGTAGTACCATCACTGAAATTTTCTGGAGGAGACTTTATTGCCCAGAGTAAATTCCCTAAAGTATGGTCGGTGCCTGGGGAAGAAGAAAGAAGCCATGGGGACTATGGAGGTGGAGGATGGTGGTGATGGAGAGGTCTCCAGGGATCCCTGAGACCAGAGACTTAGGTCACAGTTGAGAAACCAGAGCCCAGATGGCTCATGTAAATTAACTCTCCATTATTGCAAGTCTCAACCCAAGAGGAAAGTGTCACTCAGGGTAGAACATGAGAACAAAAAGCCCAAGTTCCAAGCCCAGGAAGATTCCCAAAGTATCAGCAAGGCCTTTTTCATCAGCTTCCACTAGGCAGAATTCTCACTCATCTAATTACTCCAGAGATCAATAGGTCAAGTATGAGTATTTTACCCAAGTGTGTAAGGTCAAGGGCTTAGCCATGGTCTGGCAGACCAGACCAAAACATCTCACACCCCTGTCGGCAAAAGGCCCCTGGTCTTGAGGCCGAGTTTTTGAAGAAAGTGAGTGCCATCAGGTCTGCCCTCAGTCTAACCAACACTGAGTTCCTGGTCAGCATCCTGGAGTCCTGGCAAGAAGAGCCAGGCACCTCCAGGAGCATCTGGAGGAGGAGACAGGGCTGAAGAGGCTACCACACCTACTGGTGCTGCTACACATGTGGGAGACCTGGCTGCAGAGGGTGCAGGCATGGCCTCAAGGTCAAAGGAGAAAGCACATGAAGACGTGCTAGGACTCTCAGACTGAGAGAAGCAGGATGTGTGGACTGCAAAATATGCACTCTTCAGGGAAGAACTTCATTCAGGCTTCTTAAACCCACCTCACCTGGAAGATCCATCCTTTTAGCCTTGTGCCCCTTCCACGCCCCCTCTAATACATGGAGAGATCCAGCCCTAGAGCACCAGGGTGGAAGAAGCCCCAGGATAGCTGTCCGAAGACATGAGGTCCACTCAAAAGCCAAGGAGAGAAGAGGACAAGACTCATCTGCAGATGAGGTCTCAGGGCCCTGAGAATGAGCACAATGTTTGTAAGGAAAGAGAAATGGGATTTCAGTGGGACATGGAAGTCTGAGAAAGAGCCTCTGCAAAGATAGCTCTAAGGGAGGTGTGATTGTGAAGGTGGGCTGGTCACTGAGTTCTTTGTAGTTCAAGGTACCAGACAGAAGCCAGACTCTGGGGGGAACCTGCGTGCTGGTGAGCAGTGGGCATAAAACCCTAAACCAATGAGAATCGAATCCCTTCCCAGCAGCTTCTGCACAGATCAGTGATGTTTGCTTGGTCTTTCTCTTTTCTGTGGTCTAACCTGATCTGTCCTGAGATCAGAGAATTGGAATAGAAAAGCCTGACTGAGATGAAACGAGCAAAGAGAAGACAAGGCCTCCTAAATCTGGTGAAGACAGGACACAGATAACCAAAGGTGAGGATGGGAAGAAACAGGTTGAGTTCCAAGTCCCATCACAGTATCCCAGGGCCTGGGAATCCCTGGAAGTGCCAGAGGTGTGTACTCCCTGGGAGATGCGACCCCAAGTGTCAGAGGAAGCCCTATGGAGCAAGGAAGGGAGGGCAGGGCCTCTAGGTTGGGCACTTCCATACAGGCTGCCCATGTGAATTTCTCAGAGTGACCGTGACAGATCCTGAGAGGGACAGTTTGAGGCAAAAGAAAGTAAGTTTTCTGAAGAGGGGTGAATTCCGCAGTCTCCTGATAATGAAACAGAAATCTCGTCCTGCTCAGAGGTACTGAGTAGGAGGGATTGTGAATTCCCATCCTGCACAGAGGTTGGCTGGGAAGTTCGACTTTCTAAAGACAATGTGGCCAAAGTCTTCTTTATCTTTCAAAGATATATCTTTAATTTCCTGCAAATTCAATTCTGGAAAAAAGCCTAGAATATACAAGCGTGGGTTTTTCAGGAGAGCAACAAGGGGAGAAGGTGATAGTGACATATCAGAGAAGGAGAACAATAGTCTAATGGTCCCCGTGTTACTTAATGAATCACACATGGTGTCCAGCATTCTTCCTTACCTGTAGACATGTAAATGCAGTAGATGTTTTAGCAATAACTGAATTCATCCTCACAGAATTCTTTTTGGCCATTTCCAGGTATAGAGACCAGAAGAAGTCATTAGTTACAAGAGCAAGCAATAATTCGCTGATCTGAATTTTGTTCAATTTCTGTGTTTGCCCTTCATAGATGGATAAAAGTCTCTGAATCTGGCATTGAAGACAGTGTTTTCTCTGTTGTTATGGATTGAATAGTGTCCCCCAAAATGTGTGCCCACCTGGCCAGACCATGATTCCCAGTATTGTGTGGTTGTCCTGTATTTTGTGATCTGATGTAATTACTTATGTGTTGTAAATTCTAACCTCTGTGATGTTAATGAGGCGGGATTAGAGGCAGTTAGGTTAATGAGGGAGGACACAATCTACAGGATTAGGGTGAGTCTTGAGTCAGTATCTTTTGAGATACAAAGAGAAAAGTGAGCAGAAATGAGAGGGACCTCATACCACCAAGGAAGATGTGCCTGGAGTGGAGCACGTCTTTTTGACCCAGCGTCCACGTGCTGAGAACTTTCTAGGTCAGGGGAAGATAGATGACAAGGACCTTCCCCCAGAGCCACAAAGAGAGAAAGCTTTCTCCTAGAGCTGGTGCCCTGACTTCAAACTTCTTGCTTCTTAAACTGTGAGAGAATAAGTTTCTGTTTGTTAAAGCCATCCACTTGTGGTATCTCTGCTATAGCCACACTAGATAACTAAAAAACACATATATCAAATAGTCAAAAAAAAAAAAAAAGTTTCAAATACACACACATACACGTATGATGTTATTAAACTTTAAAAGGTTTTACATTCTTATAACACATTTAACAAGAGATTTGTATACAGAAGTTATAATAAGAGCCAGCCCCACATAAGTATATTGCACCTGCTCCCCCATAGTATCCAGTGTCCAAAGATACATATGTACCCTTTTACACACTTCTTTTTGCCGGGACACATGTAAGTACATTCATTTGTTTGTTTTTATGGAAATTAGGTCACACTCTACCCATGTTTTTCTCTGAATCACTCTTCACTTGACAATTTCTCATGGTTCCTCTAAATCAGCAGACATGGAAGAAGCACTCTTTTTGGTTCTTCTCATTTTTAACTCCCACCACTCTTCTGTCAGTTTGTTGTACTGTGGTGGCTTGCATGTTGCTGTGATGTTGGAAGCTATGCCACCAGTATTTCAAATACCACCAGGTTCACCCATGGTAGACAGGTTTGAGTGGAGCTCTGGATTTAGACAGACTAGGAAAAAGGACCTAGTGATCTATTTCTAAAAAAAAAAACTGGCCAGTGAATTCTTACGAATAGTACTGGAACACTGTCTGATTGAATGACAGAGGATAACCCCTTAGGTTGGAAGGCACTCAAAATACGAGTGGGGAAGAGCTACCTCCTCAAAGTAGATCCCACTTTAATGACATTTGCTGATGGGGCACAACTCAAAATGAGAAGAAACTGACACAAATCTCCATTAATAACCAGAACGTGGAATGAAGGAATTATGAATCTAGGGAAATTGGAAGTCATCAAAAATGAAATGGAATTCATAAAGGTCAATAATCCTAGGCATTAGTGAGCTGAAATAGCTTGGTTTTGGACATTTTAAACTAGACAATGGTATGTTCTACTGTGCCAGGATTGAGATACTGAAGAGAACGGCATCATATTCATCGATAAAAAGAACATTTCAAGATCTGTTCTGAAGTACAACACTAGAGCAATAGGATAATATCCACAGGCCTACCAGGACGACCAGTTAATAAGACTATTATTCAAATTTACACACGAATCATGAATGTGAAAGATGAAGAAGTTGAAGGTTTTTACCAAGTTCTGCAGTTTGAAACTGATCAAACATGATGCATTGATGAATCAAGATGTACTGATAATTACGTGATTGGAATGCGAAGTTGAAAACAAAGCAGACAAATCAGCAGTTGGAAAATAAGGTATTGATGATAGAAATGACACTGAAGCTTACACGATAGAATTTGGCAAGACCAATGACTTATTCATTGCACATACCTTTCATCAGGAACATAAATGGTGACTATACTCGTGAACCATTCCAGGCAGAATAGACAGGAATCAAATTTGTGGAAGGTGTTGATGGAGAAGGTCAATATCATGAGTCAGAATCAGGCCAGGGGCTGAATGCAGAACAGATGATCAGTTGCTCATATTCATGTTCAAGTTGAAGCTGAAGAAAATTAAAACAAGTCCATGAGTCAAAGTATGCCCTTGAGTATATCACACCTGAATTTAGAGACCATCTCAAGAATAGATTTGATGCACTGCACACTAATGATCGAAGACAGATTAGTTGTGGGATGATAGCAAGGACATCATATATGAAAAAAACAAAAAGTCAGTAGAAAGACAGGAAAGAAAGCAAACACCAAAGAGGATGTCACAAGAGACTTTGAATCTTGCTCTTGAATGTACAGTAGCTAAAGAGAATGGAAGGAATAATAAAGTAAAAGAGCTCAATAGAATACCTGAAAGGGAAGCTGGAGAAGACAAAGTATGATAATACAATGTGAACAGATCTGGAGTTAGAAAACCAAAAGGGAAGAAAACACCTGGCATTTCTCAAGCTGAAAGAATTAAGGGAAATATTCAAGCCTCTAGGTGCAATACTGAAGGATTCTATGGGCAAAATATCGAACAACACAGGAAACATCAAAAGAAGACGGAAGGAATACACAGACTCAATACACCAAAAAGAACTGGTCAACATACAACCATTTCAGGAGGTAGCATTGGATCAAGAGCTGATGGTACTGAAGGAAGAACTCCAAGCTGCACTGAAGGCATTGGCAAAAAAAAAATGGCTCCAGGAATTGATAGAGTACCAAATGAGATGTTTCAACACACGGATGCAGTGCTGGAGGCGCTCACTTGTCTATTCCAATATATTTGGAAGACAGCTACCTGACCAAATGACTGGAAAAGATCTATATGTGTGCCCGTTCCAAAGAGAGGTGGTCCAACGCAATGAGGAAATTATCGCGCAACATCATTAACATCACACACGAGAAAAACTTTGCTGAATATAATTTAAAAACAGTTGCAGCAGTACACAGACAGGGAACTACCAAAAATTCAAGCTGGATTCAGAGGAAGACATGGAACGTGGGATATCATTTCTGATGTCTGATGGATCTTGGCTGAAAGTAGAGAATATCAGTAAGATGTTTACCTATTTTTGTTTACTATACAAGCACACTCGATGTGTGGCTCATGACAAATTATGGATAGCTTAGCAAAGAATGGGAATTCCAGAACACTTAACTGTATTCATGCGGAATATGTACGTAGACCAAGAGGCAGTTTTGAGTAGAACAAGGGGATGCTGTGTGGTTTAAAATGAGAAAGTTATGTGTCATGGTGGTATCCTTTCACCATACTTACTCAATCTGTATGCTGAGCAAATAATCTGAGAAGCTGGTCTGTAAGAAGAAGAACATGGCATCAGTTTTGGAGAAAGATTCACTAACAACCTATGATATGCAGCTGATACGACCTTGCTTGCTGAAATTAAAGAGGACTTGAAGCAGTTACTGATGAAGAGCAACCACTACAGCCTTCAGTATGGATTACGCCTCAACATAAAGAAAACAAAAATTCTCACAACTGGACCAGTAAGCAACACCATGGTAAACAGAGAAAATACTGAAGTCATCAAGCAATTCTTCTTACTTGAATCCATAATCAATGCCCACAGAAGGAGCAGTCAAGAATTCAAACAATGTATTGCATTGGGCAAATCTATTGCAAAAGACCTCCTTAAAGTGTTGAGAAAGAAAGATGTCACTTCGAGGACTAAGGTTTGCCTGAGCAAAGCCATGATATTTTCTATCACCTCACATGCTTGAGGAAGTTAGACAATGAATATGGAAAACCAAAGAACTGATTCATTTAAAATATGGTGTTCGCAAAGAATACTGAATATACCATGGACTGCCAGAAGAATAAACAAATCCATCTTGGAAGAAGTACACCCAGAATGCACCTTAGAAGCAAGGATGGCGAGACTTCGTCTCACGTGCCTTGGACATATTTTCAGGAGGGACCTGTCCCAGGACAGGCTCATCATGCTTGGAAAAGCTGAGGGTCAGAAAAAAAGAGGAAGGAGCTCAACAACATGAACTGACACAATGGCTGCAAGAATGGGCTCAAACATAGCAATGATTGTGAGGATGGTTCAGGATCAGGCAGTGTTTCATTCTGTTTTACACAGGATCGATGGCCTCTAACAGCAACAACAACTAACATATGCACGTATGCATATGTATATGTGTGTGTGTGTGTGTGTGTGTGTGTGTATACCCATTGCCATCGAGTCGGTTCCAACTCATAGTGACCCTACAGGACAGAGTAGAACTGCCCCACAGAGTTCCCAAGGAGTGCCTGGTGGATTCGAACTGCTAACCTTTTGTTAGCAGCTATAGCTATTAACCATTATGCGAGTAGGGTTTCCATATATACACACACACACACACACACACACACATATACACACACTCATATATATGTGTATATATATATATGTTCTCTTCACTAGTTTTGCATCTCTAGAGATCCCAGGCTAAGACATTTGGTACCTACAGTGGTTCTAGAGGAACCAAATCTTAAGGATGAGTTTTCTGAATTGATTCTCAAGTCTGGCTAGTCTTAAAGGCACTGATGACTGTCTCCAGTAGTAAACAGGCTATTGCTAATCCATGGTGGAGGTGACAATAGAAATACGCAAAATACTACTACCACTGGATCAAATATTTGTGAGAGGCAAGGCTCTGCCTGATTACATATTTGATACTTTTCTATAATTTTGTCAGAATAAGAATAATAAGGAAGCTGCTTGGTTGGTCCTGCTTTTGCTAGCCACACTGGTGAATGAAAGAAATGGACTCAAAGCTCAAGCGCCACATACAAGATCTGAAAGATGCCACTTGTGCCCAGAAAGAAAACCGTATTTCTTATAGTAACAAGGCTAATGCTGCCAAAAATAAACTCAGATTCTTATCTTAAGAGTGACTGAATTAAAGCGCCGGTTGAATATCCAGCCTCAAATGGTGCCTGAAGTTAAAGTGAGGGCACTGATTGGGAAGAAATGGGATCCTGAAACTTGGGATGAGGACATACGGGCAGACAGTCAGGGAGCGGGGGACAATGAACCTCCAATTTCTGTTGAATCGCTCTTCCTAACAGAACCAGACCTCTTACTCCCATCTGAAGAGATTCTCTAATTTTGCCGGCTAAGCCACCCTTCCCAGTAAAACAATTATCCCTTCCACCTCCATCTGATGAGATCGCCCCAGCTGTGCCTGAAGTGTCTTGTTTGAGTTATCTCCTGGGGTGGTGTCTGGGGCATTGCCTGGGGCATCACCTTAGGCAGATGTCTTATAAGACACGGCTGAACATCCCACTGCCACTGCCCATTTTTGCTTCTAGACCTATACCTAGGCTTCAGTCCCAACAAGCCCCAAAAGCTGAACTATGAAGTGTGACCCAGGAGACGGTATGCTAAACTCCAAAAGAACTGCTTGATTTTTCTAATACATACATACAGAAACCTGGTGAATATGTGTGGGAATGGCTATTATGGGTGTGGGATAATGGTGCAAGCAACATAAAGGTGAAGTAGTCTGAGTTTATTGATATAGACCCAGGAAGCACAGATTCTTCACTCAGTGTTTCAGCTTGAGAGGTTAGGAAAGGATCTCATAGTTTATTTGGCTGGTTTACTGAAGCACGTATTAAGTGGTGGTCTACAATAAACCAAGTGGAAATGGCAGATCTGCCACTGTGTAATGTAGGAGAAGGTATCCAAAGGCTGAGGGAAATTGGCATGTTAGAATGGATTTATTAGGCTGGACCCACAGACCCACACACGGAGTGCCCAGAGGGCTCTCTTTTTACCATAGCAGTGAGGTCCAAATTTGTGAAGCAAGCCCCAGCATTACTGAAGACTTCTGTGGTTGCTATTTAATGTAAGTAAGAGTCCACAGTGAGAACTGCCCTAACTGAATGAAGACACCTGACTACAATGCAGCTGACTGGACCCCATGATGGTAGCATCCAAGTGGTGGCACTCAATCAACAAAGACAAGGTGGGTGTGGTTACCATAACAGACAGTAGAGTCAAAGCAGTAATCAGAATAGTCTGCTCACATGGATTTATGGCATTGTCTACTTAGTCATAGTGTCCCTGGGAGTGAAAGAGTTGGGAAATGTACATCTCCTGGTACCTAGTGTCTTAGATATCTAGTGCTCCTGTAACAGAAATACCACAAATGGATGACTTTAACAAAGAAAATTATTCCCTCACAGTCTAGGAGGCTATAAGTCCAAATTCAGGGTGCCAACTCCAGGGGAAGGCTTTTTCTCTCTGTCACTCCTAGGGGAAGGTCTTTGTCACCAATCTTCCCCTGGACAAGAAGGTTCTCAGCACAGGGATCCTAGGTCCAAAGGATGCACTGCTCCTGACACTTCTTTCTTGGTGCTACTGAGGTCCCCCTGTCTCTCTGCTCTTTTCTCTTTTATATCTCAAAAGAGATTGACTTAAAACACAACATAATCTTGTAGATTGAGCCCTGGCTCCTTAACATAAGTGCTTCAAATCTTCGCTCATTAACATCATAGAGGTAGGATTTACAATACATTGGAAAATCACATCAGCCGACAAAATGGTGGATAATCGCACAATACTGGGAAGCATGGCCTAGTCAAGCTGATATATACATTTTGGGAAGACAGAATTTAATCCGTAACACCTAGTATGCAGCTATCCACCTGTTAATGCCTTTTTCTCCACACCTGTTTCGAAGTATCACCAGAAACAGTGTGCCTTCTCTCTGACCAGAGTATACAAGGACGAAATAATATAGAGGAATCTCTGTTACGTTTTCTCCATCTTACCATTATTGGCCTCATAGGCAGACCCAGTCACTTAATTGCACAGCAGAATGAAGAGATTAAAGCCCCAACATTCTTGCCAGTGGACCAGGAAGGTAGCTGCTCAGACATCAGAGAGCCTCAGAGAGACAGAGACCAGGGGGCTCAAGAGAGGGATACCATAAAGTTGTTTTTCATACCCCCCCCCACTCCCACAGTTGCATATGCTTTGCTCTGACCCTAAGAAGTAGATCAATCCTTTGAGAACTGCATTATGGGTTAGAACACCAACAAGGTCCCAGACTGAGTGACACTCCCATAGATTACATCCAAATATCACTGCAAAGTCTTCAAAATCTGAACTGACATCTGAGCCACAGCATCCAGAAGTTGGGAAAGAACCTGCAGCCTGAACATAACTGGGTCAAGTGATTCCTAAAACAAACAACATCGACATTTTCTGTAAGATTGAAGTAAGACACAGTCTTGGAATCATAGACAAAAACTTTAAAAAGCTACTTTAACCACGCTCAAAGAAGTAACAGGCACACCTTAGAAAAATAGAAAAATACATAGAAACCATTCACAAATGAAAATTTTAGACAGGAAAAATAAAAAAATAGAGATAAAAAATTCACTTGATCAGCTCTACAGCGGAATGCTGTTGACAGACAAAAGGATCAATGAGATGAAAATAGTTCAATTGAAAATATCCAATCTGAAAACAGAGAATATTGAAAAAAAATGAACAGAGCCTCAAAAAAATCCAAAAATATCTAACATTTATTTATTGGAATTCCATAAGGTGTAGAGAAAATATGTGGTGTAGAAAAAAGTATTTGAAGAAATACTGGCTCAACACTTTCCCAATTTGTTGAAAGACATAAACTTACAGATTCAAGAAGCTATGCAAACTCCAACTAGTTAAACTCACATAATTTTACGCCCAAATGCCTCACTGTCAATCGTGGAATAACAAGGACCAAGAAAATATCTTCAAAGAAGCTAGAAAGAAAACAACTCATTTCACGTAGCAAAAAAAATTGGAATGACTCTGTATGCATCATCAGAAGCCATGGAGGCCAAAAGGCTGTGAAAACAACATTTTTTCTACACTGAAACAAAAGAAACATTAACCCAGCTTTCTATATCCTTTTATTTCCTTCATGAGTAAAGGAAAAATACTGACATTCTCAGGTGAAGGAAAGTTAAGAGAATTCATCGCCACCAGACTTGTTGTAAATGAAACGCTAAAGGAAGTTCTTCAGGTGGCAGACTTGGAATTTCAGGAATTATGGAAAGCAACAAAGTGGAAAGTACCTTCTGAAGTTCGCCCTTCAGCCAAAGGTTAGACAGGTCTATAAAACAAACAATAACACACGTGAAGAAAGTGTTTCTTAGTTCAATCACGTGTGTGAGACCAAAAGTGCAAAACAGGCCCAAAAGCACTGAAAAGAGGGCAGGATGGAACAGGAATCATGGCGGATGGAAACAGGGAACTGGAGCATAGGAGAGTGGTGACACATCATGAGGATTGCAACCAATGTCACAAAACAATTGTGTATAAATGGTTGAACGAGAAACTAACTTGCTCTGTAAAGTTTCAAGTAAAGCACAATAAAAAAAAAGTGGTAGGTATCCGGGTAAAAGTATTATGCCATTCCTGCTGTCACTGCACAACACGGTGCAGGAGTCTCCTCTTTGGAAATATTTTCTAGCCTATTGGAAACACTTTGGAATACACTCTTGGTGGCAAATTAGTATTAGAGAATCGGGGTTAATTTTGAAAATATCTGAGATGTCTGTACTCAACATGGTGAATAAACTGGATAATAATGTTTTCAAAGCTAAATGAGGTGTTCTAACGAAAAAAAAAAAAAAAATAGGCCTGAATTCCTATGTGGGCCATGAGCCTGCTCCAAAGGCCTTCTCCAGAGAGGCATTTCAGGCATGTCTAGAGCAGCAGGAGCACTGGGGAATGCATGTATCAACCTCCCCCAGGGCCTTCTCTGAGGGGGAAGTACCTGATTTAGTACTAAGCTTAAAAGTGGTTCATAAATAGTCATTCTGTATAAGGTCTTCAGGTTTAAGTCTGTAATCCAGCTGGGATTCTGTGTGTGTTGCATCTCTGCATCAAAAGAACATGCTTCTAGAAGCAGAATGCCTGGAGAGAGGTGGTTGGGCAGCTGGGGGCGGGGGGGTACTGCGCAGACAGGGGTGGCCGAGGGAGGCACAATATAGTCATTCTGCAGGAGGTCTAGTCATTCTGCATAAGAATTAGAATGCTTCCATCAGTGCACAATATTTTACATGCAGGACATAAACAAAGTGACTCAAGGTCAAAGTCGAACAGTAAACAAATCCACTCCCTGTCAGTCCTTACCTGAGAGGGTCTTCATGAGGATTTCCAGGGATGGAGAAGGACGCAGTAAACGCTAACTGATTTTACCTCTTCCTTCCTCAAGAAACAGGAACTGGTGTTAAGATGTCAGGTCTCAAGCCCCGAACTCTTCTGGTCTGTATTTAAGCTGTATAATAAAACTGGGAACCAGGCAATCAGCCCTGAGCAGACAGACCCAGAAGTATTCCCAGTGCCCCACACCTTTGAGTTCCAGTGAGATCCTGTTCCTAGTCACTAGATTAGCAGAGGAGCTGAAAGACTGAAATTCTGTGTTTTCAGGCAACTTGGGCTTCAAGCAGGAACTTATTGCTAAAGTTGTATTTCTTTGTGTTAATTTATAATCCTAAACAAATCCGGAGTTTGGAGCTCATTTTGATAACCCCTCATTAGTCTCCGTAGACAAGAGTCTGCTCACAGTCAGTGATGACAATGGAGGAAACAAAGTCCCTAGCCCAGAGGAAGGACTGCTCCCCAGATTTGGGGCAATGCACCTGGGGAACATCGGGGAGGTGCACTGTGGCCTCTGTAGCTTTGCCTTCTGCTCTTGGAATTGCACCCTGGGGGCCTCCATATGCGGACCCAGAGTCCCTGGGTGGCCACAACTCCAGCCCTTCTGGGTCATAGGCACCTTGCGATGTGCTTCCTGCCCTCCTTCCCAGCATAAGCGCTGTGATCACACCTGGCAGAACCAGTTCCCAGGTCCAGACCCTAGGTCTTGCCCTCCTTGGCCTTAGGCTTCCCCTAGTCCTGGGGGAACCTGCAAGCCTGGCGGGTGCGAGGTTAGCACCCGGCTGGGTGGGCTTGGGCCTGTCTCAAAAGGCTCATGGCGCACGCGGGTTCTGCCTCCTTGGAGCCTGCGGGCTCGCGGTGGGCAGCCCGGCATCTCCTGCCTCCCTCGGGCGCCCTCTCTGAGCAGCAGCTCCCCTCTCCCCACCCCACCAACAGCCCAACAGTCGCACTGCCTGCTTTCTGCTTCTAGAAGCTTGTTCTTTTGATGCACACATGCAGCACAGGCAGAATCCCAGCTGGATTACAGACTTGAACCTGAAACGCACAACTTTAAAACTACTAGATGGGGGGGGGGTGGCAGTGAAAAAAGGAAAAAAAAAATTAAGAAAAGAACAATTACAAAAAAAGTATTAGAAGACTGTATCCTCACATTATGGACTCAAGAAGGCTGCGGATACACAACTGCGTAGATAGCATACTGTTGTCTCTTTCTTTGCAAATAAGTCTTAAATGAGGGAATTTGGTACCGGGAAGAGTTGCAGGGCCTGACTTTGGGGAAATCTGGGATTGATGAATTGCCCTGCATGAGGCTACAAACCCTGATAATCAATATTTAAAGATGAGATTCCAGCAACCTAGAACATACATCAGAATTTTTTCTAAGTAAATTAGCACCAGAAGATGCCTTTAACCACTGAATAAAATGGGTCAGTAGTTCAAGATCTCCCTACAAAGAAAACTGCAGACCTAGATCGTTTCCAGTCAGGTTCCAGCAAACATGCAAGAAACAGTAATTTTAATCTTGTACATAGTCAACGGCGATTAGAAAACCATGAGATACTCCCCTAACTTGATCCTTAAGGCTAGTTTAAAAACGATAACAAATTAGAGAAGGATGGTAGAAGAAGAGTTAGAGGACAAGCACACTCAGTAACTGAGATGCAAAACCCTACATAAGATGCCAGCAAAGGAAATCCAGCAAAGGATAAACCATGTAACATGCCATGATCAAGGCGGTTTATTGTAGGCATACAAATTTGAGTGAACATTAAAGATTTAGTAATTTCATTCACCACATGCATAGGTGAAAGAAGAGAAGACATATGCTCACCTCAAGAGATGGGGGCAAAGCAGGCTGATAAAATCCAATCACACGGAGAGATAAGGACTAGGAGCAAACATGGAACAGAAAAGGAGTTCCCGAACATGGAAAACTACAACTAGCATGATAGTTCATGGTGACGGGTGGGACATTCTCTTTAAAATTAATAAACAATAAAATAAGGGTGCTTCTATCATTATTTTTATTAAACATTTAACACTGGAAGTGTAAGCTAGTACAAAAAGAGAAAAAGTATAACTGCTATTCATAGATTATAGGACTGTCTCCATTGAAAACTGTAGAAAATACTGGAATTAATAATCATAAATAAAAATAAATGGAAATTTCGATGCATCACCATCAAGCTGACTCTGTCATAACTCTTAGGTGAAAGCAAAGGACACTGATAGGGAAAGAGCAGGTTCGGGTGGGCTAGACCAAGGAGGGAAGAAAATTATTCTGCACTGGGCTGAACTTATAAGCACCGGTATGTGTGTTAGTTACCTAGTCCCCCCGTAACAAAAAATAACACAATTGGATGGCTTTAAAGAACAGAAATTTATTTTCTCACAGTTTAGCAGGCAGTAGTTCGAATTCAGGGCATGGCTGTAGTGGGAGGTCCTTCCTTGTCTACCTCAGCTTCCAGTAGATGCCAGCAATCATTTGTGTTCCTGGCCTTCTGGAAGCATCTGTCTTCTTTGTCTGTCTTCCTTTTCACCTGTTTGTGTCTGTCTGCATTCTGCTCCTTTTATAACTAAGAAGAGTTAGGCTTAGGACCCACCCTACATTGGTATGACCTCATTCACATAATAAAAGCAGGCCCCCTATTTCCAAACAAGGTCAGATTTACAGCTACACGGGTTAGGATTTCCACATACATTTTGGAGGGACACAATTCAATCCCTAACAGTCGACTTACCAGATATTCTGGATTGAGAGTACTCACATGAACAGCTGAGAGTAGTTCCAATTCTTTGCTACATTCGTTGGCTGAAACTTGTCTCAATGGTCACCCAAAGGAATGCTGGAGCAATTTATTGTGTAGGACCTAGACAACCATTCCTAATCACGTCCATTGTGTGGAAAACACACACTCCCATCAACGAAGCGTTGAGAAATTCATCGATAAGAACAGAATGGTGGTTGGAACCAAGAATTGTTTCATAGCCTAGATAACATGGTGTAGCTGTTAGATATTCACATGGAGATGTCCGGTAATAAAACTTCACCTCACATGGAGATGTCAAGGATAATACCAACAGCTAATGGTCATTGAGTACCTACACTGGTGCCAGGCACTCCTGTGCTTTTCCTTTCATGTTTGCTTTTCATGATGGCCATATGAGGAAAGTATCATTATAATGCATAAAGAGGTCAATACAGAGAGTTAGGCTGACATTTGAATATATGAGTCTGGACCCAGGAGGAGTTTGAATGGATGGAGGTATAAACCTCACGTCCTTAGCTACAAATAGACAGCAGTAAACTCACTGAGGCATCCTAGAGGGAGGGTGTCAGTAGAGAGAGGAGCAGGCACCAAGCCCAAGGGTACTCGGGTATCTAGAAGCCTGCCAGGTGAACAGCAGCCAGCAAGCCTCTCTGAAGTCCAGTGTGGTTCCTGGAGGGTTGTCTGTCCTTGCTCTCAGCTGCATTTCCCCAGTGCTCCTCCCACCTGCACTGGGTTGTCCCCTTCATGACGACAGGGACAGTGTGTACCTTTCACCACTGTATCTGCATAACACAGACTACTTCTGGCCCATGGAATATACTGACTGAATGAAAAATAAACAAAGGATAAGGACGTAAAATCCTTCGTAGTTGATACCTTGGGATACATTAAGGGGCTTCATGAGTAAGAGGGAGAAAAACTGATCAGGGCTGCTTCTGAGACCATCTTTTAGGTGTAAAGAGTGTTAAACAATAATTAAACAAAGAGATTTAATGGCAGAGATGTATGTTAAAAAGATGTAAGTATAGGTTGAAGATTACTAGAAACATGCCCATTTATTATTGCAACTATAGTCAAATCGTTAAAAAACATATACTACATCCACACAGAATATTATAAAGTAATTTAATGCCCTCGTTAAATAAAAACAAGAAAAATTTTATCATGAGAAAAGACTAATGCTGAACGAAAATATCAGGATATAATATCTGTGTTAATACACATAACTGTGTGCGCTAATACACACATAAAACCAGTTGCCATTGAGTGAGTTCTGATTCATGATGACACCAGTGTGCCAGAGTAGAACTGTACTCCATAGGGGTTTCAGTGGCTGAGTTTTCGGAAGTAGGCTGCCAGACCTCTCTTTCACAGCAATTCTGGGTGGACCTGAACTCCAACTTTCTGTCAGCAGCTCAAGATATTAACCATTTGCATCAACCAGAGACTCTAATACACATACATGCCAAGGTAAGTAAGATAATAGACATATCGGAACGTTAATAATTTATTCTATGCATTACGTATGTTTTCTTGTTATTTATTGCATACTTTCCCATTGCTTCCAAGTTTTTGAGGAATAGAATGTACTTCTGGAAAAATTCATGAGAGATTTTTAAGTAATGACATAATTAACAGAAACAGAATGAGTAAATCTGTGGCAAGGCAGCCCATGAACCCAAGATTACAGTAACACTGGTATGAAAAGCAGAATTGTGGAGTCCTGAAGCTCAGTGGTCCCATGCATGCATCAGGAAAGAGGGAAGAGCAAATAAACAAGGAGAAAATACAGTGAGCCAGAGGAGTGGGAGCCCTCTGTTGTGGGCACAGTTTCCTCACGAAACTTTAGATGGGCACAATGGGTGGGATTATCCACTTCTATCATACAAACATTTTTATTACCCTTGATTTTAATGGAACTATGTTATAAAAACACATGATGAAATAAAGTATAATAAAAGAATAAATCTCATCAGTGGACTACTATCATTTTCCCTGGCCACTGAGGAGGGCAGGAGACACACATGGGAAAGAAGATGGAGCAGTGTGAAAACTCATGCTAAGTGGGGAGGGGAGTGTTTCTGAGACAGGCCTTACCTGCTACCACCTAGGGAAGTAGGCAGCCGTGCAGGACCAACTGGAAGAAATGGCACATTATTTCTGAGACCTACTCCAGGTCATAACAAATTATGGATAACATGGGGAAGAATGAGATTTCCAGGACACTTAATTGTTCTCATGAGAAACCTGTACATAGAAAAAGAGGCAGTCATCTAAACAGAACAAGGAATACTGCATGGTTTAAAGTCAAGAAAGGTGTGCATCTAAATAGAACAAGGAATACTGCATGGTTTAAAGTCAAGAAAGGTGTGCATCACTGTTGTATCCTTTCACCATACCTATTCAACCGGTATGCTGAGCAAATAATCCGAGAAGCTGGACTGTCTGAAGAAGAATAAGGCGTCAGGATTGGAGGAAGACTCATTAATAACCTGAGATATGCAGATGATACAATCTTGCTTGCTGAAAGTGAAGAGGCCTTAAAGCATTTACTGATGAAGATCAAAGACTACAGACCAACAGCCTAACAACTGGACCAATAAGCAACATCATGATAACAGAGAAAATGTTGACATCATTAAGGGCTTCATTTTACTTGGATCCACAATAAACACCCACGGAAGCAGCAGTCAAGAAATCAAAGGACACATTGCATTGGGCAAATCTGCTGCCAGAGACCTCTTTAAAGTGTTCAAAAGCACAGATGTCACCTTGAAAACTAATGTGTGTCTGACTCAAGCCATGGCGTTTTCAGTCGCCTCATACACACACGAAAGGTGGGCAATGAATAAGGAAGACCAAAGAAAAATTGAAGGCATTGAATTACGGTGTTTGCAAAGAATATTGAATATACCACGGACTGCCAGAAGAATGAACAAATCTGTCTTGAAAGAAGTACAGCCAGAATATTCCTTAGAAGCAAGAATGGCAAGGCTTCATCTCACATATTTTGGACATGTTGTCAGGAGAGATCAGTCCCTGGAGAAGAAAGTCATACTTGGTAACAAGTGGCCACAACAATTGGCTCAAACATAACAACGACTGTGAAGGTGACAATAGGTAGTTTAACATACATTTTGACCCATTCGAACTAAAATTTAAACAATTATTTCGTGTCTTTTTGTAGCGGTTTTAGAATATACAATTAAAATAAATGTAAACAATTAATAGAAAAAAAATCTCTGAAAATAAAATTTAATTTTTTTAAGTCACTGCTCCATACCCCAAATCTAAATGGCTTGATATAAAGCACTGGTCTTTGTGATTCACAAAAAGCAGGTACCAATTCCTGAACAAGAATTGAAGTGACAGGAGAAACTCCCCAGGCTGTTACAGCCCTGAGTATGGGCCCTAATCCAATAATCTGTCTTCATTAATTCCTTTTCATTTCATCTCTGTGAAAGAGGGAAGGGAGAAGGTGAGAGAGGGTTACATGTGCCTATTCTGTTCTTTACCATCTAGTTCACTGCCAGGAACAAGTATTCATAAGAGTCTACAAAACATTAAAGTACAAATAAGGAGGAAAACCTCCTAGTATATATATGTATTAGGTGGCACAAAGAGTTAGGTGCTCAGCTACTAACTGAAAGGTAGGCAGTTTAAATCCACTCAGTTGCCTTGGAAGAAAGGCCTGACAATCTACCTCCAAATGGTCACAGCTATTGAAAACCGTATGGAGGGCAGTCCTACTCTGAAAACTCACGGGGTCGTCATGAGTGAAAATCTCCTCAACGGCAACTGGATTGGTAATCTATATATGGCATAAATGTTGGGAAAATTAGTTTCTGAACATATACACGGCATACAGAATACACTGCACATTAGTATTATGTGCCAAAACCCACTGTCATCAAGTCGATTCTAACTCATAGTGACCCCAAAGGACAGAGTAAAACTGCCCCATAGGGTTTCCAAGGCTGTAAATCTTCACTGAAGCAGACTACCATATCTATCTCCTACAGAGACGCTGGTGGGTTCGAACCACTGACCTTTCAGTTAGCAGCCAAGTTCTTTAACCACAGAGCCACTAGGGCTCACTGCTGTCATGTACAGTGATTACATAAGCAAATTCTGAAACAAACTGCCTGGGTTTAAATCCTAACTCAATTTATCAGCTGGGTGATCTGGGCACGTTACTTTACCTCTCACTGCCTCAGTTTCCCGTTTCTAAAATGGGTCTTATTCAAAAGGTTGTCACACAGGTTAAATAAAACATAGAAGGCACTTAGAAAAAGGCCTTACACACAGAATGAACACAATAAATGTTAGTTTTCATAATTAAGGGAACACAAACAAACAGCTTAGTTGAAGAAACTTCCACTGAGAAAGAGTTGAGTTCCAAAATTCATGTGTAAAGTCATTTACATCAACTGTTAAAGTTGTATGTTTAGATTCAAGTGATTACTGAGGTATGTTATGATCTTGAACAGAGCTCTGGGGACTATACAGGCTGACTCTGCATGCCCTTCTCCTGCACATCCATTCCATCTCCCTTGGAGCTCAGACATCATGTTATCAATTAAACCCCTCCCACACTGGTGGTGTACTGTTTAAGAGCTACGGCTGCTAACCAAAAGGTCATCAGTTCAAATCCACCACGTGCTCCTTGGAAAGGCTATGGCACAGTTCTGCTCTGCCCTATTAGGCCGCTATGAGTTGGAATAGACTCAGTGGCAATGGGTTTTTAATGGCTATGAGGTAACTGTTCAGTGCTTAAAGACATACCAAAAGCAAACCCTAACACAAAAGTATAGTAAAAAGTTCTTATTTTAGAATAGCAAAACCTTTTTGTAACACAGTGGTGAATTAGGGTGGACTGTGGATCAAGAGGAGGCCTGGTGGCATAGTGGTTGAGAGCTCAGCTGCTAACCAAAAGGTCAGCAGCTCGAATCCACCAACTAGTCCTTGGAAACTCTATGGGGTAGTTCTACTCTATGCTATAGGTCTCTCTGAGTTCAAATCAACTAGGGTCTCTACGAGTTGGAATCAACTTGATGGTGACAAGATTGGTTTGGTGGGTGTCATGGATTGAACTATGACCCTAAAAAACATGTGTTTCAACTTGGTTAGGCCATGATTCCCACTATTGTGTAGTTGTCCTCCATTTTGTGATTGTAATTTTACTTTAAGAGGATTAGGGTGGGATTGTAACACCACCCTCACTCAGGTCACCTTTCCCTGGGGTGTGGCCTGCACCACCTTCTATCTCTCAAGAGATAAAAGGAAAGGGAAGCAAGCGGAGAGTTGGGGGCCTCAGACTATCAAGAAAGCAGCACCAGGAGCAGAGCATGTCCTCTGGACCCAGGGTCCCTGCACCTGAGAAGCTCCTTGACCATGGGAAGGCTAAGGACAAGGACCTTCTTCCAGAGCCGAAAGAGAGAGAAAGCTTTCCCTTAGAGCTGATGCCTTGAATTTGGGCTATTAGCCTACTTCAATGTGAGGTATTACATTTCTCTTGGTTAAAGCCATCCACTCATGGTATTTCTGTTATGGCAGCACTAGATGATGAAGACAGTGGGTCAGGGTGGAAGGGGTGGATGAAGGACAAAAAAAGAAAAACGGACAACAAGAGAAATATAAGAATTCAGAGAACTGTGAAAAATTAATTCCTGAATATACTTTCTTTCTCCTCCCTATAACTGGAAGGACTTTTCTCATATACAGCATATATAAGTAAATCCTGGCAATATTTAAAACACTTAGATTTTTGTAAAACTCATTCTCTGAAAACTCATGGTGGCCCCATTAATTTGTGGCTTAAAAACAACTCAGAACTAAAAAGAAGCATAAATAAATAAATAAAGGCACTGCTGTCATTTGCGGGTGATGTTCTTTTCCTGCTATCCACAACCCACACACTCGGGTTAATTTTCCAGGGTCAGTGTTCATAGACCATCCTCTTTCTCTTACCACCACCCCACCACACTTAATTATTTAGAAAAGGCAGGGCCAGTCAGTGCTCCAAACATCAAGTTTTCTCTCCACAATGCCAACTGGCACTTGGGGAGCAGGCTACATTCTCAGCTATCAGCACTTCCACTAGCCCCTGCACATAAGGAACATGTCTCCACTGAACTGTTCACTGTCATAAAAAAAAAAAAGTAAAACACTGTTTCTTAAAAACAAACAAACAAAAAACCAGGTATTTCCCTATTACCCACCCACCCCACTCTCCCACACCCACTGCTCCCCCGACCACACACACACTCAAATATTTCATACCAAGGGTGTGTCCCAAGCACGGGGTCTGGCTCCGCTCTTCTTTTACACCCCTTGGAGGCCTCTGGAGAAACCATACCTTTGGTTGGCAATTCCCTGAACCCTGCCTATTCAAGCTGGCACTTATTCAAAAAGGCAGGTGAGTCTTCAAGTCAGGTTTTTAAAAGGAGGTTAAGAGGAATCAGGTGATATGCCTACTCACCCTCAAGTTTCTCAAAGGTAATAATTTCTTGAGATGTTTACAATGTCTCAACTATGGGTTAATTAAATCCCTTAGGATGGTGGGCATAGGAAAATCCTCCATCTCAATGCCCCCTGTTTTGAAAAAAAAGGGGGGGAATCTCCAAAATTACAAATTTGAATTTCTACACGCTAAAAAGCCTGTCGGTTCCCTGGTGGTCTAGTGGCTAGGATTCCGCATTTTCACCGCCACCGCCAGGGATTTCCAGCCAGGGAAGAGTCTTTGGAAACCCTGGTGGTGTAGTGGTTAAGAGCTACGCCTGCTAACCAAAGGTCGGCAGTTAGAATCCACCAGACACTCCTTGGTAACCCTATAGGGCAGTTCTACCCTGTACTATAGGGTAGCTACGAGCTGGAATTGACTCCATGGAAATGGGTTTGGTTTTTGTTTTTAAGAAGACTGTCAGAATGATGAATTCGAAAGAAATACATATTATGTATATTATCTACATGATTGCACAGAAACAAGACTAGAAGCACAGAGACTGGCATAGAGTGTAAATATGAATGTATATATTGAAATATAGTTTTTAAACCACACCCTCCCTCTCCGAGGCCAAATGGTCAGTGTCAAGCCATCAGGGAGCCCTCTGGTGGGCTCGGAGACGGCCATCGGAGGTCAGCAAACAAATGACCCTTAGAGGAGGTGCCCTCTGCACCCTCCCCCAACGCTTGGGTGGGGCTTCCTCTCCTCTCCATTTGGTCTGGACCATCCTCACCTGGTCTCCTTGATGCCCCTCACCTGGCCGATTACCCAGCTGGGGAATTGCCAGTTGTGAGCTATCTCAGTGGATTTTCTTTATTTAAAAAGCAGGTTATACAGGCATTCTTTTGATTATTTTTGATATTTTGATAACTGAAGACCCGTTTTAAACTACCAATAACAGACGAATTTTAAAAAATAAAACCATGTATTTTTTAAATCTCAGCACCTGAGGTATCCACGTCTCTAAGTCTGCTTCCAAGCTTCCAGTGCAAATACATATCAAACTACAGAATATTATACTCTTTAAAATGGGAGTGAGTCATACGCATTTTTACAATCTACATTTTCCCATTAAAATGATTCTTTTCCTATTTTTTTTTATACTGAGCTTTATTTGATTTTTTTTTCTTTTTAATTTTACTGGGTTTTAGGTGAAAGTTTACAGCACAGATCAGTTTCTTATTCAAAAATTGATACACAAACTGTTTTGTGACATTGGTTGCAATCCCCACTTTGTGTCAGCGCTCTCCCCCTTTCCCTTTCCACCTCAGGTTCCCCATGTCCATTCGTCCAGGTTTCCTGTCCTTTCCTGCCTTTTCATCTTTGCTTTTGAGCAGGTATTGCCCATTTGCTCTCATACTTGATTGAACTAAGGAGTGAGTTCCTCACGTGTGTTATTCTTGGTCTGAGCCCTGGTGGTGCAGTGGTTAAGAGCTCAGCTGCTAACCAAAAGGTCTGCTGTTTGAATCCATCAGTTGCTCCCTAGAAACCCTATGGGGTAGTTCTACTCCCTCCTATAGGGTTGCTAAGAGTCAGAATCTACTAGATGGCAATTGGTTTGTTTGTTTTTCAATCTTTGGCTGAAAGGTAGACTTTGTTATCAATTTATTAAATCAACTGGTAATTTGCTGGATATTTCTCATACAGGAACTTATGATGTCTTCAAATCCAGCCAGTCAGGTTTAGGAACAGAGAAACTTCTCTACCTTAGCCTCCCTGCCACTCCCACACCTTTTTCATTGATTTCCATGCCCTGTTTAAGTAACATCACTCATCACTTCTCACTGTCTAGGTTAGCTGAGCCAATTCATGGCAGTCAATTCCACCTGAGCCCTAGGATACCCTCATTTACATCCTCTGCCCTGTTGTTCCTTCACCAATGGCTGTCTTCACATCTCCCCTTGAATGTCTACTAGGCATCTCAAACTTAATGTGGTTCAAATAAAATTCTTGGTCCAAGTGTCTTATTTACCTCCCAGTCTTCCTTATCTCAGCAAATGTTCTCACTATACTCTCAGTTGTTCAGGACAAAAACCTAGGAATCATCCTTGATTTCTCTCCTTTATTCAAATCTTGCATCCAATCCATTGACACATATTCTGGACTCTTGGCTCTACCTTAACATAAATCCTGACTCTATCCACTTCTCACTACCTCCACCTTACAGCCACCATCATCTCTTGGTTAAAACTGGACTCTGTGCCACCGATCTTCCCTCTTACAGTCTACGTAACAGCATCATTTCAGTGGCTTCTCATGGCAATTAGGAAAAATTCCCAAATCCTTCCCATGGTCTTTCATGATGCGGGGCTTGCCCACCACACAAACCTCATTTCCTAACAGTCTTCCCTCGGTTCACTCCACACCAGCCATGACTTGTTTCCTGAGCTTCCTCAAACATGCCAAAACACTTGGTTATTTAAGGGCCTCAGAAACAACTCTTGCCTTTATTGGCAATATCCTCCCTCCAGAACTTCATATAGCTATTCTCTCCTTTGATATAGGTCAATTATCTCCTCAAATATCCTGCTCCCATAAGCCTTCTGACTATTAACCTAAAACAGCTCACCCCACTCCTTCCCTCACATGCAACTCTGTCTTATTTTCAAAATATTTAGCTCTCCTTGACATTTTTTGTTAATTATTACCTGTAAATTTATTTTTTGTGGTGGAGAATGTATGCAGCAAAACATACACCAACAGTTTCTACCTGTACAATTTAATGACATCGGTTACATTCATGTTGTGCAACCATTCTTACCCTCCTTTTCTGAGTTGTTCCTCTGTCATTAACATAAACCCACTGCTCCTTAAGGTTCCTATCTAATCTTTTCAGTAGCTGTTGTCAATCTGATGCCATATAGACAGTTCTTCAAAGAGCATATGCTCAAGGTAGACCATTTTTATTAGTTAAGTAAGCTAATGTTCTGGAGCCCTCGTGGCACAGTGGTTAAGTGATACGGTAGCCAAGCAAAAGAAGAGCAGTTTGAATCCACCACCTGCACCTTGGAAACCCTATGGGGCAGTGCTATTCTGTCCTACAGGGTCTCTGAGTCGGAATCAACTCAACAGCAACAGTTTGGTTTTTTCTTTTTTATACTTCAGTTTTAAGATAATTCAAGGGAATGCTTTTGGTGTAATGTTTAAAGATTACCTCACGGAAATAGTTTCAGGAGTTCATTCACCCTCAATGGCTCCAAAAAGTCTAGGGTTCATGAGAATGTGAAATTTTGTTCTGCATTTTCCCCCTTTTGATCAGGGCTTTTCTATGGACTCTTTGATCAAAATGTTCAGCGACAGTAGCCGGGAACCTTCTGGTTCTTCTGGTCTCGTGGCATGCTACATGTTCTTTTAGAAAACATGAGTGGATGCTGAAGGTTAGCAAATACTTATTTTATTACACCTATAATCACATTTATTTTTCCTGTACTGATTCATTTTTGAATGTTAAACTAACCTTGAATTCTTGGGATAGACCCAACTTGGTCATAATATAATCTTCTTTACAGTATTGCTGCATTTGTTTTGCCTATTTATTTTCATATTTTGCATCTATGTTCATCAGTGACATTGGCCTGTAATTTTCCCATCTTCTGCTGCTCTTGTCAGGTTTTGGTATCAATATTCATTCTACAAGCTTTATAAAATAAGTTTGGGTATATATTTCCTTTTATATTGAAGAATTTGTGAAATATTTCTTGAATATTTGGCAGAATTTGCAGGAAAAGCCATCTGACATGAAGTTTTCTTTTTCAGAATAGTTTGAGCTCTATTTCAATTCTATTAACAGTTGTGGAATTACTTTTGCTTCCTGTTTCTTCCTGAATCGTTGTTATTAACTTACATGGTATGATACGTTTGCCTACTTTACCTAAATTTGCAAATTTATTGACTAATATGGTTCATAACATTCTCACGTTATCTTTATGTTCTGCAAGATCTGTAGTCATTTTCTTTCTAATTCCTGATATTCGTTATTTATACCTTCATTCTTTTTCTCTTGATCAGTCTTGCCTAAAGTTTGTCAATTTTACTAGCATTTTCTAAGAATCAACTTTAGTCTTCGTTAATCGTCTGTTGCATGTATTCAATCATTAATAGAAATAAAAATTCCTAAGAATGTTTGTTTCTGGTTTTTTCCCAACATTTTGAATGGATGTTTAACTCACTTATTTTTCAAGATTTGTTCTTTCCAATTATATATTTAAGGCTATAAAAAATAAAGTTTCCTATATTATATTGTCTCTACTGCACAAATTTTTACGTGCACTATGTTCATAATTGTTCACTTCAAAATGTATTCTAATTTTCATCATGATGTCTTTTTTGACTCATAGTATTTTAAAATATCCAAGGACATGGAGATTTTGTATTTTCTTTTTCTAAGATGGTTTCTTTTTTAATTATGGTGTACTTACATAAAAAAAATTTTTTTTTTTTAGTATCCTCTATATTATTGCAGACTCTTGAAATTTGTTGAGACTTGCTTTATAACACAGTATATAGTCAATTTTAATAAACACTATGTATGTGCATGAGATGAATGTATATTCTTTAGTGGTTAGATAATGCACACACATACACATATATCAATTTGGTATTTTTATACATGTTAAATCTTCTGTATCCTTGATAATTTATGGACTTCTATGTTTCTGAGGGGTGTGTTAAAAGTCTATTATGATGCATGATGTCAAAAGGAGCCCCAGTAGTGCAGTGGTTAAGCACTCAGCTGTGAAACGGTTTGATTTGATCCACCAACTACTCCACAGGAGAAAGATATGACCGTTTCCTTCCATAAAGATTACAGCCTTAGAAACCCTTTGGAGAAGTTCTACTCCATTCTATAGTCACTATGAGTCAGAATTGACTCAACAGCACACAAGAAAAAATGTATAATGTGATGGAAACTCAGGAGTACGAAGCTCAAAGAATTGGTCCTACCTCCAGGGTCAAAGGATGAAGGACAGAGAAAACAGCAGAGACATCCAAAAGCCTGGAAAAAAAGGAGGCTGAGAGGAAGTCGGTTGGTGGTTTAAGAGTTTTGAAGGGCTACCACATATACTGAGGAATCTGAAGTGCAATGTTCTTGCCTAAGGAGGAAGACATGCTCGTAAAGATCCTGACAAAGCTTTAGGCTTGCACCTCTGGCTGATCTTTGGGCTCCATGGGGGCAGGAAGTGAAGGCTAAGGCAGAGTTTTAGGCACTCTTGCTTAGCATTGAAAGAACGCCCCAGTTCAGAGCCAATCTGCAAAGACTGGGATAATGTTACTTTTTCTTTTTGGCTATAAGCATTTAAAGAAATCACTGTCAGGCCATGAACTGACTGCTGAGATAACAGAACAGAACTTCAGTGTCCACACATGAGAAGACATACAATCTTTGCAGAAATAGTTTGGGAACATCACTAAGCAAATGGATGACTGGCCCTCAACAATTAAAAAAAAAAAGAAAAAAAGAAAACCCTAATGACAGGAGGGAATCTG